>NC_090436.1:590273072-590581370 GCF_031143425.1 Pleurodeles waltl | reverse complement strand
AGCTTTGGTGGCTGGAGCCTTCACCCTCTACCGCCGGGCACTGGCCAACTTTTGATGCTTCACAGGTGGGGGACTGTCTGTGCTGTGGCTCCGTGCCACACTGGCTGCCCTGGTGGCCGGTGCACTCCAGATTCCGGTGACTACAGGCACCATTGGTCCCGGAGATGTTGTGGCTGAGGTGCTAGTTCGGGACCTATGAGACGGACTGGGTGGGGGAGGTGTGGGAAAGAGGTCAAGGGTGGACAGGAAAAGTTTTTTGGACACACTGGGACGGGTAGCTGGAGGGGGTTTGGGAGTTGAGGAAGAGGTGGTGGTTGTAGGAGGTGTCTGTTTGGTGACTTTGGGTGAAGGTGCATCGTGAGGTGGATGGCTGTTGGGTGGGTGTGTGCCTGCGTTTGTGTATCTTGGGAGGGGGCATCACAGACACACTGGGAGAGGACAGAGGGGATGTGTGAATGGTAGTGGGGGTGGTGACTGCACATGAGTGGGGTGTGGTGGTGGGTGTGCTGGAGAGGGACGTAGTGGCTGTAGAGGTACTCCATGCAGGTTTGAGTGTAGACGATACCAGGAGGGAGGAGGGAGACGAGGAGGAGGGGGACACAGTGGAGGCAGTGGATGTTGGTGTGTCTGCATGTGTGTGATGCTTGCGTGAGTGCCTGTGGGATCTGTGGTGCTTATGTTTGCCTGAGCTTCCCTTGTGTTTTGACGTGTGTGCATGTTGGTCTGTAGGTGTGCTTGGGATAGGCTGAGGTACAGGGATGTGGGTCGGGGTTGAGGAAGTTGGAGGGGGGAGGCTAGAGACGGGGACAATGGCTGCCATCAGTGCTGAGGCCAGAGTCTGAAAAGCTTGGTGAAGGGCCGCCTGACCAGAATGAAGGCCCACCAGGAATGCATTGGTTTGTTGCAACTGCCTTTTTACACCCTGGATGGCATTCAAAATGGTAGACTGCCCAACAGTGAGGGACCTGAGGAGGTCAATGGCCTCCTCACTGAGGGCAGCAGGGGTGACTGGGGCAGGGCCTGAGGTGCCTGGGGCGAAGGTGATGCCCACCCTCCTGGATGAGCGGGCACGGGGCAAAGGCTGAGGGGCTGCTGGGAGGGCGGTGCAGGTAGGGGGTGGTGGCTGTACCTGTAAATGCGGGGGGCACAGATGTTGCCACCACCACAAGGGAGCTCCCATCAGAGGATGAGTCCGTGTCGCTGGTGTCAGCTCCTGTCCCCGCCGTGGAGCTCCCCTCACCCTCCGACCCACTGGTGAATTCAGACTCCGTAGTGTTCCCCACCGTGGCCATGTGGGATGCAGCTCCCTCGTGCTCCGTTGCCACTGCTCCTCTGCCTGATGATGCTAATGCACACAAGAACAGGGAGACCACATAAAGGGGGGGGGAGACAGAAGAAAGGCCATGTTGAGTGCATGCATTACCGCTACCGTTGGCGGACATGACAGACACAGAAGACCCCTGCACTACGCCGCACTCTTGGGCTCCACTGTTCAATTTCTGGGAAATGGCCTACAAGGCTATGGATGACTTCTGCACACATAGATGACACAGGGGCATGACTACCTGTACTTGGCACTCTACAGAGGTGGGCTGGGGTGCCACATGGCCTGACATACGGAACTCGCCCTGGCCTAGGGAAACCCACAGCCCTCCTCCCCCACCCAGACACCTCCACTGCGCGCAAAGTCAGCAGAATGAGAGTGTACTCACCCCCTTGTGTCTGCTGTGATGCTCTCAAGCGCGCATCCAACTCCGGGTAAGCCACCGCCAGGATCCTGAACATCAGGAGGGTCATGGTGCGACGGGCACCCCTCCCACGTTCGGAGGTCATCCCCAGCTGAGCCTCTGCCGTCTTCTTGCTCCAGCGGCGAATGTCCTCCCATCTTTTCCGGCAGTGGGTGCTCCGTCTGTGGTAGACCCCCAGGGTCAGGACGTCCTTGGCAATGGCATGCCAAATATCTTTCTTCTGGTGGGCGCTGACCTACATGAAATGTACAGGGGAAAAAGAGAAGATATTACCAACTGTACCGTCGAAGTGTTTGTCCCCCATCCCTACCCTTGCCATGTGGCACATGCATTCACCGTCTTTCATGCACGTAGCACTCTCCTGCTTCCTTCTTACATCGAGCCCTCTCCACACAGGCATAGCCCAACAGCATGCTCCCAGTGTACTTACCTGTTTGTCTGGAGGACAGTAGAGTAGCGTGTACTGGGGGAAGACCCCATCCATGAGTTTCTCCAACTCCTCCGATGTGAAGGCAGGGGCCCTTTCCCCAGACACTCGAGCCATTGTCTCTTCAACCGAGGTCACAGCAGCACTTGCAGTGTACGTCCTCTCCTGTCGAAGATCAGGTATCGAGTGATTGAAGTGATAAAAAATGGTGGTCACGTCCGCGGCGGTGCGTACCGTCACCGCCGGCGTACATCGCCATTGGCTCCTGGGACCATAGGGTCCAATGTGAACCAATGCAGCATTGCTCCGCGGTCTTCGACCGCCTACCGCGACGGTGTACAACGCCAGTGCAGTTACCTCACATCTCATTGCCGCCATTTCAGGAGCCCACATGGCTTCATTTCCAACTGCGTCACTCATACCTAGGCCTAGACTCAACTCACATACAGGCCACCTTTTGTGTATGATAGGTGTTCTGTGTAAACTGTGGGTACGTACCTCTGCGTTGTTTGACTCTGTGCTCGCTGTTGTCCTTCATAGGCACCGTCCGCTGGGACATGTGAGGAGATGGCGTTATCCTCCGGTGTACCGACCGTTGGTGGACCTGTTGACAATGGAGGAGCGACATTTGATTATCACCTACAGGCTTGACCGTGCCACAATCCAGGACCCAGTTGGAGCCAGACCCGATGTCAGCAATCCTCCATCCCACAGGAATCCCCCCTCAAGTGCAGGTGCTGTCAGTGCTCCATTTCCTTGCAAGTGGTTCCTTTCAGACAACAGTGGCCATGGCATCAGGGATGTCCCTGCCTATGTTTTCCAATGTATTGTCCAGAGTGTTGTCTGCCCTTCTGAAACACATGTGGAGGTACATTGTTTTCCCTCAGGTGGAAGATTTGCCTACAGTGAAAGGTGATTTTTATGCCCTGGGACACATCCCCAACATCATAGGTGCCATTGATGGGACCTATGTGTCTTTGGTCCCCCCCCTACAGGAGTGAACAGGTGTACAGAAACCGGAAGAGTTATCATTCTATGAATGTACAGATGGTATGTTTGGCAGACCAGTACATCTCCCATGTGAATGCCAAATTCCCTGGCTCAGTGCATGACGCCTACAACCTGCGGAATAGCAGCATCCCTTATGTGATGGGTCAACTCCAGAGGCACCGTGTGTGGCTATTAGGTGAGCACCTGGAAGCAAGACAGTGGGAATGGTTGTCTGGGGATATCCCTCCAGGTTAGTGCGTGTCTAACAGTTGTCCCTAAACATTTGCAGGTGACTCTGGTTACCACAACCTGTCATGGCTACTGACACAAGTGAGGAATCCCAGGACAAGGGCAGAGGAATGCTACAATGAGGACCATGGGCGAACTCGGAGGGTGATCGAGCGGACCTTCGGCCTCCTGAAGGACAGGTTCAGGTGCCTCCATATGACAGGTGGATCCCTATTCTACTCACCAAAGAAGGTGTGCCAGATCATCGTGGCCTGCTGTATGCTTCATAACTTGGCTTTGCGACGACAGGTGCCTTTTCTGCAGGAGGATTGTCCAGATGGCGGTGTTGTTGCAGCTGTGGAGCCTGTGGACAGTGAAGACGAGGAAGCAGGGAAAGAAGACTTGCACAACAGGGACTCAGTGATCCAGCAATATTTCTAATGAGACACAGGTAAGAATACAGAGCTGCCTTCTACATGTACTTTAACACTACTACCTCTCTACTGTGTGTCGTTTTCACCCAGTGTATGGTCACTGAGTTGTCACTTTCCCTTACGATTTCACAGATGTGGGTCCCACTGTGTGACATCTGCTTAGATTCCTCATGGACTAGAGCTGTGTGACATAGGTATGTTGACATTCAACTTGAAAGAGCATGTTGTCACTGTAATTGCTAATACACTATTTCGAAATCACAGACAGAATCCAGATTGTTTTGTGCTTTAAGTGTGTTTATTTAAGTGTTCAATATTGGAGGGGGTAGTGAAATGGTGAGGGGTGATGGCGGAGGAATGTCCATGGCAGAGTCCAGTCTATTAGTCTCACAGGTGCATTGCCCATATGGGCATAGGAAGTGGAGCTGGGGCAGTTTCAGTATGGACAGGGTGACAAAGTGGGACAGTAGGATGACAATCAGGGTGGTCTCATTTCTTGGCGGGGGTCTTGGCATTGTGCTCTGTCTTTGTCCGGGATCTCAGGGACCGTTTGTGGGGTTCTCCCTCTGCAGGGGGTGGGGTGCTGGTGTGGTGGTCCTGTGGCGGTGCCTCCTGTCCACTAGCGCCGGCGGAGGTGGTGGGCAGTTCATCGTCCATGCTAGTGTCAGGGGCCCCTTGTAGTGCCACAGTGTCCCTCCTGGTGTTCACAAGTTCCTTCAGCACCCCTACGATGGTGCCCAGGGTGGATCTGATGGTTCTGAGTTCCTCCCTGAAGCCCATATACTGTTCCTCCTGCAGGCGCTGGGTCTCATGAAACTTGGCCAGTACCGTTGCCATTGTCTCCTGGGAGTGATGGTAGGCTCCCATGATGGAGAAGAGGGCCTCGTGGAGAGTGGGTTTGCTTGGCCTGTCCGCACCCTGTCACAGAGCAGCCCTCCCAGTTCCCCTGTGTTCCTGGGCCTCCGTCCACCTGGACCGTGTGCCCACTACCAGTGCCCCCAGGTCGCTGTTGTTGTTGGGGTGGTGGGTGATCCTGGGTTCCCTTTAGTGGTGGACACACAGCTGATTGACATGTCCTGGGGACGGAGGTATGGGCCCGCTGGGTGGGTGCTGTGCTGGTGTTTCCAGATGGTGGAAGGTCTGTAGTGGCCTGTGACTGGGTGATGGGAACCGACTGTCCCGAGGTCCCCGATGGGCCGGGCTGGTCATCTAGATCCAGTTGGACAGAGGTGCTGTCATCACTGTGGGCCTCTTCTGTTGGTGGTGTGGACATGTGTGGACCCTCCTGTCCGGTGACATTGGGTAGGGGTCCTGCAGGGGTATAAAATGATGGTTATTACATCTGTGTGTGTCATGGTGCGCAATGGGTGGGTGACCGTGTACTCCAGTGCTTGCATTCCTGTGTGAGACCTTGTGTGAGGATGCTTTAGGGGGTTGTATGGGTATGTGCAGTGGGCATGCTTTAGTGATGGGTGTCCATGCTTTGTTGTTGCATGCAGGGCTTGGTGTTGGGATGTGTGGTTTGTGATATTGGGACATTTGTGAGGAGTTGGGGTGCTGGGGGTGAGGGTGAGGGTGGGGGTATGTGATAGCATGCAGGTAGGGTGGGGGTTGTAATAGTTAAGATTTGACTTACCAGAGTCCATTCCTCCACCTACTCCTGCGAGGCCCTCAGGATGCAGAATCTCCAAGACATGCTCCTCCCATGTTGTTAGTTGTGGGGGAGGAGGTGGGGGTCCGCCGCCAGTCCGCTGAACCGCCAGGTGGTGTCTTGAGACCACGGAACGCACCTTCACCCGTAGGTCATTCCACCTCTTCCTGATGTCCTCCCGATTTCTTGGGTGCTGTCCCACTGCGTTGACCCTGTCCACTATTCTTCGCCATAGTTCCATCTCCCTTGCAATGGAGGTGTGCTGCACCTGTGCTCCGAATGGCTGTGGCTCTACCCGGATGATTTCCTCCACATTGACCCTGAGCTCCTTCTTCGAGAACCTGGGGTGTCTTTGCAGTGCCATGGGGTGGTGTAGGTGATGTGTGGGGTGGAGTGTGTGGTGACATGTGTGCTGATATGTAGTGGTGTGTTGTGTGAGGTGCGTGGAAGTTCTGTGGGTGATGGTGTTGTGTGCCTGTGGATGCTGTTGTTCTTGCTGGTGCTCTCTCTCTCTGGCCTTCTCTCGGTAAATGTGGTTGTAGGGGTTTGTGGGTGATGTGCGTGTGTGTTTTATATTGTATTGGGTGTGTGGGAGTGGTGTGTGTATGTGTATCAGGTGTGTGTATTTCAAATTGTCCAATGTGGTAGTGTTTTGTAAATGTGTGTGTATTTTGGTGTGTACCGCCAATGGAATACCGCGGTTGAAAGACTGCTGCGTGGATTAGCGTGTCATGATAGTGTGGGTGTATTTCTATTGGCGTGACAGTGGAGGTTTTGTTTTTGCCAGTTTATCACTGACCTTTGGTGTGGCGGACTTGTGTGGGTGTCTGAATTTTGGCAGATTCCGAAATGTGGGTCATAATAGCTGTGGCGGAATTCCGCGGCCGTGGCGGTGTGTTGGCGGTCTTCTGCACGGCGGTATGCGGCTTTTACCACCAATGTTGTAATGACCGCCTTAGTGCCAAAGGAAACTTCACTTTGAAATATAAGTAAATCAGAAGTAAGAGCCCTTTCAGAAGCAAGGGCCCTCAGGTATCATCATCAGGCTTGCTCCACGCCAGACTGGAACTGCAATGTCTGATGGGAACCTCAAAGGGGTCACTAGGCCAACTTCTGAATTGAGTTGAACAGACCAGTGGAGTGAAGGAAATGTGCAAAGTGAAGTACAATTGCCTCAACTATCCTCAAAAAAACTCCTTTTACTTAATGATGGGGGATGTTGGTCAAGATTAAAAACAACACTGAGAGTTAGGGAGAATAATGTCCCTTTACTCTGCCAAAAAAGTGATTGGTAGTGCTACTTTTGTCACTGCAAAGTGAGTCAACATGTTTCGTGCCTACTCACGTCTTAACAGATCTCTTGGCGCTTCTTCAGGACTACACATAATCTTCTCCGTTCAAAAAAATATAGTGTCAAAAGTGATATTGTACAGGTATGCTACTAGTGAGATATACTCACTTACTTATTCATTGAGTCCTGCACGTCTTTGAAGCCTGGAATAGAAACAACAAAAAACATTGGAAATATTGCTGGTGTCTTCTTTAAAATACCTTGCATGTTGGGCAAAGGACAAATATAAGTACAAAAATGAAGAAGCCAAGGGAATTAAATGTATTTCGCTTATAAGAGAGAAACCGTCTGAGATAGACAGCAAGGAAGAACATATATGTATTTTACATGGGCTTACCACCTGTCGTGGAGGCTTGTTTCCTCTTATAAAAGGACTTCCAGGCAATTTGCCATGCTTCCTAAAGAAAAAAGAAAAAATGCGCCCAGAAAGGACACTAAAGAGGGGTCTGATTATGCCTATGTCACTCTGCAAACCTGGGTTAATCTACTTGCAACATTAATACTTCAAGAACAATAACTAACTTTTTAAGGTAGAAAAGTGAACATCATTATATCTGTTCCCATATAAGATTGTAAAACTACATCAACATCTAGAACAAATGGCACGTTTTTTGTCTAAAAATGAAAAAAGGAAAGGAAATGAAACTCAGGTATGTTCACAGTTACTTCAAGGTGGACACATGTGAGAAATCTACTCAGGTACGTAGACATAACCATAATACGTGTCAGCACAAGAAAACTACTATATGTATCCATTGTTTGGCCATCTAACTATATTGTGACATTCAAGACTTGGTCTGGGATTGTACTGTAACCCCAGACCTCATATTGTGGAAAAATGTTAATAGCAGGTACAAAAACAGTCAAACAGACAATTCCTCTGCTTGCCAAGAGCCGTCTTTATATAACCGCGGTTCGTAAGTTAAAGCGGTGACCAAAAAAACAAAACAAACAAGGAAACGCGCGTGCAGCGTCTTACCTCTGAGTAGATTCCTCTGATCTTCGTAAACTAGGAAGGAGATGCCGTTGCTAGGTGATGTAGAATGAGCTCCAATGCGCCGTCCAATCACCAACCAGCTTGGGGGAGCAAAAACAAAGAAAGGACTAAATAAGCTGGGAAAACAGAAAAAGGACTAAAAAATGCCAGAGCTTAATGTTGGCACCCGAGATGTGGATACTGAAGACAGATTAACCACTATATTTAGTTGGAAACTTGTCTTTATTAGAAGGTTGAATTCCTTTGCCTTCTTCATTTTTGTACTTATATTTGACTTTTGCCCAACATGCAAGGTATTTTAAAGAAGACACCAGCAATATTTTCCAATGTTTTTTGTTGTTTCTATTCCAGGCTTCAAAGACGTGCAGGACTCAATGAATAAGTAAGTGAGTATATCTCACTAGTAGCCTACCTGTACGATATCACTTTTGACACTTTCACCTTCTTTTTTTAAACGGAGATTATGTGTAGTCCTGAAGAAGCGGCAAGAGATTTGTTAAGACGTAAGTAGGCGCAAAACATGTTGACTCACTTGGCAGTGACAAAAGTAGCACTCCCAATCACTTTTTTGGCAGAGTAAAGGGACATTTTCCCCCCTAACTCTCAGTGTTGTTTTTAATCTTGACCAACATCCCCCATCGTTAAGTAAAATGAGTTTGTTTGAGGATAGTTGAGTCAATTTTACTTCACTTTGCACCTTTTCCTTCTCTCCACTGGTCTGTTCAACTCAATTCAGAATTTGGCCTAGTGACCCCTTTGAGGGTCCCGTCAGACATTGCAGTGCCAGTCTGCCGTGGAGCAAGCCTGATGATGATACCTGAGGTCCCTTGCTTCTGAAAGGGCTTTTACTTCTGATTTACTTATATTTCAAACAAAGTTTCCTTTGGCACTAATTGTTGCTTTTTCCGAAACATTGTACCTTTTTGCGACAGTATGATTCAGCGCTCCACATGAATCTGGTCCCTGAGGCTCATTGGGGGCGGGTCTGTGGAAGCACTTTGAGGTAGAGGGGAGGGATACACTGACCGTCTTAGGGGATTCTCAGAATCTCACCTACACTATCATGAAGGATGCCCCACTCACAAGATATGGTCTCACCCCTGAGCAGTATAAGGACAAGTTTACGTCCTATAAGAAGAAGGAATCCCAAACCTTGTTGGAATGTGTTGATTCATTTTGCAGGTTACTGGATGGTTGGGTCAAGGGCAGTAAGGTAACAACGTATGAGGGGCTTTACAATCTGATTGCATGGGAGCACTTGTACAGTTTATGTTTTCCAGAGCTGTGCCAACACCTGATTGACAGCAAGTTGACTAATCCCAGGAAGCTTGGGCAGGAAGCGTACCACTGGGAGAGCACAAGGGTCCAAAAGAGGTAGGGGAGACCACGCCAAGGGTGGGCAGGGTCCCTCTCAGAAGAAAGGGGGGTGGGTAAGGGTAAACAGGTGGAGTTCTCTAAATGACCCCAAACTGATTTTTCTGGGAAAAGATTCCCACCCCCCCAGTGAGAAGAAGCCATGGTTCTCCAAAGGGAAGCTAGTGGCAGGGGGACCCCCACGTAAGTGTTATGCATTTGACCAGGTGTGTCATGTGAGGGGGGACCCCAAATGCCCCACGAGTACACCGGCACACACTGGTGCGCCGTCCCAGGGCTTGGCCAGTGTAGCGCTTGGGGAGGAGTTGGTTCCAGGTGGGTGGGAGCCAGCTGACATGACCCTTGTCTCACTATGGGACAGTGAGATGGTCCAGAGAACCCTTGTGCCTGAGAACACTATAAAGTACAGGAAGTGGGTGACCCTCAATGGACAGAGGGTGGAGGCTCTGAGAGACACCGGAGCCAGTGTGACTACATTGAGGGATCAGCTGGTGTCTGAAGAACAGATTGATCGCTGGGTACTTCACAAAGTATTTATAGTGGTCAACACAGAGCACCTGTGCAGAGTGGCACAGGTTCCCTTTGAAATGGGGAGGGATCTCAGGTTCCTTGAAGGTAGCTATGAGTCCAACCATGCCTGTAGATTGTTTGCTAGGCAATGACCTGGAGGATTCCCCTTGGAAGGAGGTAGAACAAAGGTCTCACTTGGAGATGTTGGGTCTGTCTGGGTGGGTATGCATATCCCCCCAGTCAATGGCAGCCCGTCAGGGTGGTCAAGAGCCCCTGGAGCCTATAGCAGTGGCCTAGGGGACGGCCAAAAAGAGGAAGGACAGGGGGCGCCAGAAGTTCCCACAGGGCGGGAGGAGGTGGAGCCTGAGGGTGACACCCCGGAGCCTACAGGGGAATAAGTGGCTGAACTGAGGGAGGCCCCTGAGGTGTCGCAGTGGCAGCAGGAGGGAGGCCCACCAAGGAAGCATTCTGTGCAGCACAGAAGACATGCCCTACTCTGGAGGGTTTGCAGCAGCAGGCTCCAGAGCAGGCAGCTGGCCAGGAGCCAGGATCTCACCTGATCTACTGGGAGGATGACCTCCTGTATAGTGTACCTAAGGTTCCTGAGCCTGGGTCTGCCCGTGTGCTGGTGGTACCCCAGTGCTTCTGGGCCTTCCTTCTTGGGTTGGCTCATGATGTGCCTTTAGCTGGACATTTGGGGCGGGACAAGACCTTTGTGAGACTTATCACCCACTTTCACTGGCCCCTAATGCGCAGGCACTCAGATGCACATCGCAGGTCTTGCCAAACTTGTCAGACAAGTGGCAAGAGTGGGGGGAAATATAATGCTCCTCTCCAACCTTTTTCTGTTGTTAGTACCCCCTTTGAAAGGGTTGGTATTGACATTGTGGGGCCTCTGGATCCCAAGACAGCCATGGGCAACAGGTTCATCCTGGTCTTGGTGGACCATGCCACCCAGTACCCTGAAGCCACTCCTCTAAGGTCAATCACTTCCCCTGTGGTGGGTCATGCTTTGATGTTTTTTTTTTACCCGCATGTGGTTCCCCAAGGAAGTGGTATCTGATAGGGGTACCAACTTCATATCCATGTATATGAATTCTCTGTGGAAGGAGTGTGGGGTAACCTACAAGTTCACTACCTCTTACCACCCCTAAAGTAATGGTCTGGTTGAGAGATTCAACCGCACCTTGAAAGGCATGATCATGGGCCTGTCAGAACCATTGAGAAGGAAGTGGGACGTCCTCTTGCCATGCCTTCTGTTCACTTACCGGTAGGTGCCTCAAAAGGGACTTGGGTTTAGTCCCTTTGAGCTGATCTATGGCCACCCCGTGAGGGGGCCTTTAAGTCTGGTGAAGGAGGCTTTGGAAAACACTCCTAGTAAAGGCCCCCAGGATGTATATAGTTACATGCTGGCTCTGATAAACCAGACTGCACCCTTCAGGAGTCTCGCACAGGAGAACCTGGAAGCAACCCAGGAGGATATGAAACACTGGTACGACCAGAATGCCACTTTGGTCGAGTTTCAATCTGGTCAAAAAGTGCGGGTGATGGCCAGTCAAGCCTTGGGCACTCCAAGACAAGTGGACTGCGCCTTATGAGGTGGGGGAGTGTAAGAGTGAGGTCACCTATCTGGGTGACTTGCAGACTCCCAGGGACCCTCTAAGGGTCCTGCATGTTAACCACCTCAAACCCCACTTTGAGCAGACTGAACTGTCCATGCTCCTTGCAACAGGTGACGGGGTGGAGGAGGAGAGTGAGCCTCTTCCTGACCTCCTATCTGCAGGAGAAAAAGATGGGGCTGTAGAGGGAGTGATACGTCCCCCCTCCCTGACTGCAGAGCAGCAGAGGGACTGTTGCCAGGTGTTGGGACAGTTCACCTCACTGTTGTCCCTGATCCTAGGGGTCACACACTTGTGCACACATGATGTGGACACTGGGGACAGTCCACCCATTAAACAGAACGTTTACAGGGTGACTGACAGGGTCAGGGCTAGCATTAAGGATGAGGTATCCAAGATGTTAACACTAGGGGTTATTGAGCATTCCAGCAGCCCTTGGGCCAGCCCAGTGGTATTGATCCCAAAAGGCCGCTGCACCTGGTGCCACACCAGAACACAGGTTCTGTGTGGACTACCGGGCACTCAATGCAGTCAGCAAGACTGACGCACAACCCATCCCCCGAGCTGATGAGCACATTGATTGGTTGGGACCTGCCACCTACCTCAGCACGTTAGACCTAACGTCTGGGTATTGGCAGATTGTCTTGACTGAGGGGGCCACAGAGAGGTCTACGCCAGATGGGCACTTTCAATTTAAAGTGATGCCATTTGGGATGAAGAATGCCCCTGCCACCTTTCAGAGGATGGTAAACCAGGTGTTGGCTGGGCTGGATGAGTTCAGTGCCGCCTAACTGGATGACATTGCTGTTTTTAGTTCCTCATGGGAGGAACATCTGCAAACATCTCTGCAGAGTATTGGAGGCCCTGCAGAAGGCAGGCCTCACTATTAAGGCAAGCAAGTGCCAAATAGGGTAGGGTTCGGTGGTTTACTTGGGAGACAGGGTAGGGAGTGGCCAGGTGGCACCCCTACAGCCAAAAATTGACACCATTCTGGCTTGGGAGCCTCCCAAAACCCAGACTGAGGTAAGAGCCTTTTTAGGTCTCACTGGCTACTACAGGAGGTTTGTCAAGGGATATGATACCATTGTTACCCCCTTGACTGAGTTGACTTCTAAGAAGCATCCCAAAAAAGGGATCTGGACAGAGGCTTGCCAGGCCGCTTTTGAAGCCCTGAAGGCTGCCATGTGCACAGCACCTGTGCTGAAGGCACCTGACTACTCCAAGGGGTTTGTTGTACAAACAGACACCTCAGAGCATGGTATTGGAGCAATACTCTCACGGCTTAATGAAGAGGGTCTAGATCAACCCGTAGCCTTTATTTGCAGGAGGTTAATTCCCAGGGAAAGTAGGTGGAGTGCCATAGAACGTGAAGAGTTTGCTGTGGACTGGGCACTGAAGAAACTAAGGCCCTGCTTGTTTGGGACTCACTTCCGGGTTCAGACCGACCACAGGCCCCTCAGATGGTTAATGCAGATGAGGGGTGAGAATCCAAAACTGTTGAAGTGGTCCATTTCCCTACAGGGGATGAACTTTACAGTGGAACACCGCCCTGGTACAGAACACGCCAATGCTGATGTTCTGTCCAGATTCTTCTGCCTTAGTGATGAGAACTCCCATGAGGTTCGTGGGGACATGTGTTAGACTTTTCATCCTTGGCGTGGTCTCCCCTAACTTTTTGCCTCTCTTTCCCAGGTAGTTGATGTGTGCTGGACTCTGTTTTTGCTGTTTCTGTTACTCTGGGCACTTTATCCAGTGCCAAAGTGCAAGTGCTTCTATACAAAATGTGTATGTAATTGGTTCGTCCATGATTGGCATTTTTGATTAACTGGTAAGTCCCTAGTACAGTGCACTAGAGGTGCCCAGGGTCTGTAAATCAAATGCTACTAGTGGGCCTGCAGCACTGGTTGTGCCACACACAATAGCAGCTCTGTAAACATGGCTCAGACCTGCCACTGCAGTGTCTGTGTGTGCAGTATTAAACTGGCAATTCAACGTGGCAAGTGTACCCACTTGCCAGGCCTAAACCTTCCCTTTTCTTACATGTTAAACACCCCTAAGGTAGGCCCTAGGTAGCCCCCTGGGCAAGGTGCAGTGTATGTTTAAGGTAAGACATATACTAAAGTTTTTTTAAAATAACCTAACAGTGAAATACTGCTAAATTAGTTTTTCACTGTTGCAAGGCCTAGCCCTCTAGGTTAACATGGGGTTTGCCTTTAAATATGATTAAAATGTAAATTACCTTTGTGAGTGGACAGACATGTGGAGTTTGGCGTCTCTGAGCTCACAATTTAAAAATACATCTTTTAGTAAAGTTGATTTTGAGGCTGTGGGTTTGAAAATGTCACTTTTAGGAAGTGAGCATTTTCTTGCTAAAACCATTCTGTGACTCTACCTGGCTGTGGATTTCCTGTCTGGGTCAGTTTGACAGTTGGGCTGTTTGCATCTCTCTCTAGACAGTGACACAAAGGGAGCTGTGGTGTAGCCTGCACATGCTGATGAGCCATCTGTGCTAGGAGGGAGGGAAGGAGTGCCATCCTTCTTGTGAAGAACTCTCCAAGGGCTTGAAATAGAGTTTGCCTCCTGTTGTTGAAGTCTGAGGGACAGAAAATACTTCTCTCTGCCAGCACCTGGAGCTTCTGCTGAGACTCCTACCCTGCCAAGTGGTGCCCATCCAGTTCCTGGGACCCTGAAAGGAGAAACTGGCAGAGCAAGAATAAGAAATCCACGCACAGACCGTCGTGCAAGGAAAAGATCGACGCAACTCTGAGATGCGGCTGAAAAATTGAAGAGCCGCTGGCTTTGCAGCTGAAATTGATGCTTGCCTGCAGTGCGGCTGGAAGATCGACACACGCCGCTGGAAAACGACACGCAGCATCGCTGACGGAGACTGGTGAGATCACAACCCGTGCTGCGTGGTTTTCGAATCACCGTGCGGCACGATTTCTGACGCAAACATAGCTGGGTGTGTGAAAACGTCACAAGGCCTGCCTGGACCCGAGAGTGCTGTTCAAATTGACGCATCGCTTTCCTGTGAAGAGAAGAAACGACTCACGCCAACCCAACTGAAGGAGAAACAACGCAAGGTCTTGCTCATGAGTGATATCGATGCATCACAAGCCCCTTTTGATGCACACTCGCCTGTGTGGGGTTATTTTTGACACACCCAGGTGCATTTCCACGCTAACAGCATTAGCGTTGTTTTTAAAATTACATGAAGACTCTTTTTGGTTTTTAATTGATAACTTGACTTGTGTATTGTGGATTTTGTCATTTTGGTCTTGTTTTGTTTAGATAAATATTCTCTATTTTTCTAAACCTGTGTTGTGTAATTTTGTAGTGTTTTCATTGAGTTGCTGTGTGTGTTGGTAAAAATACTTTACACCTAGCACTCTGAAGTTAAACCTGCCTGCTCGTGCCAAGGGGTAAGCAGGGGTTAGTTGAAGGTGATTCTCTTTTACCCTGACTAGAGTGAGGAACCTTGCTTTGACAGGGGGTAACATGACTGCCAACCAAAGACTCCATTTCGAGCATGTAATTAACAAGAAACCCAAAGGCTACTGATGTTAGGGACATGTCAGTGTTGGCTGTCCAAATAGACAAACAGATAGCTTCAATGTTTCATCAGCTAAAGCCTTATCACATTTCCATGCCAGAGATCCCAAATAAGTATACCCCATATTACTGACAGAGGTCAGCACAACTGTCCCCAGTTATGCAACCCTCCACTTACCATGGTCAGATATCTGTAGGCATGCTACTCACCTATGTCAGTCATGATACACATGCACAGTAGCCTGCAATAAAGAAACACAGTGACAGCTACATACAAGTAAAATAGTAGCATTATCAAACCAATGAGAAGGTTAGAGTGATGCAGTACACAGGATGACATGTGTCAGAGACAGAAGGCCACACATGACACATTGGACCCAGACAACCTTGCACACTGGTCTATTGTGTGGAACAGTACACTATCATCCCACTGCCCTGACAGTCAGGGTATGGAACTCAGACACCATCAGTATGATGCAATACAGTACCTGGATCTATCCATGTTGATGCACATGTCAGACCTGCAAATCCCACCAGCCTGTGACACAATTCAGATTTGAGCATATGAGGATGACATTGTGAAGAAATTTGCAAAGTCAAAATGTAAACTAAAGGTATAGTTAGGTAACGGTAATGAAGACCCATAAAGACATGTTTGAAATGCAATTGTCAAACTGACTGTGCAGTGTCACAAACAATAACAAATGACATCATCAGGATAGCACAACTCCATTTACAATTTTGAATGCAGGCCTGAGCTTTGTACTGCTAAGCAACTAATGAGCTGTCTGATGGTCCTAATAAGACTCTTCACAAACATCTCCAAGCCCTCCAAATATCCACTGAGTGAAGTATTGTACAGAACAACACATAACTACAGTCAGCTGAAGTAGTGATGTATGAGATCTGCATGGCTGTCTCTAGCTTCACCCTCATCACTGTCATCCTCACTTGGCAAATCTGCAATCTCACCCGCTGAAACTGATGGCTCCCCCTCATCTGGTATGTATGGGATCTGACATCTTAGGTTGAGGTTGTGGATCATGCAGCAGGCAACTATGATTTTGCAAACTTTGGTGGGTGAATAGAGAAGGGTTCCAACTGTCTTGTCAATACAACAAAATCTTGCCTTTAGGAGCCCGAAAGTCCTCTCCACAACATGCCTTATCCTTCCGTGGGCCTCATTGACGTGAACTTCCTCTGACATGGTTAGGTACCTCTCTGATGTCAACTACCAGGGATTATTTAGGTAGCCAGAATCCCCTGTAAGGAACCGTTTCATGTGTGCGGACATCAATATCGAACATCTATACATTTGGCAGCAGACATCAGATACTCACACTTATCACATGTATGACTTACCAACCAGCCAGGCCCTCTCTGTGTACTGTTATGTCATCATCTGTGGGATATTGCTGTTCCGCATGATGAAGGCATCATGAAGTGAATCCGGGTACTTTGAATATACTTGGGAAATGTATTGGTCTGCAAAACAGACAACTTGAACATTAATGGAGTGGAAGTTCTTCCTGTTCCAACACACCTGTTCATTGTCACTTGGGGGAACCAAGGCTACATGCTTTCCATCAATGGCTCCCACCACATGTGGGATGTGTGCCAAAGCATACAAATATGCCTTCACATGGGCCAAATCCTCATCCTGTGGAAATCTGATGTAGCTGTCAAAGTGTTTTAACAATGTAGATAGTACATCCTTTAAGACCATACTGAACCTAGGCTAGGACATGCCTGCAGTTAGGGCCACGGTATTCATAAAGGACCCTGTGGCTAGGAAATGCAACACTGACATGACTTGTTCAATGGCTGGTATGCTATATGGATGACAAATAGCAGGCATCAGATCTGACTCCAACTGATGACAGAGATCCATGATTGTCTGCCTATCCAGGTGTTAGCTCTGGATGATGTCACATTCCAGCATGGTCTGCAGGCCTGCTACTGGACAGTACCCTTGAGGTTGTCGGATTCTTCACATTCCAGGAAAACTAGATGAAGGAATACAAGAAGATATGTCGATCAGTCATTGTGTCCATTGGAAGTGTGAATGCACACATGTCACACATGATGCGTGGACATGCCATATGACTTAGTTAAACATGGTACACAGGACAAACCCAGGTAAATGAAGGCCTATTACTACAATGTCATCCCCTTACCTCGATTATGACTAGTAAATGGATACACATATCACTGAAAGTCTCAGTGATAATGACATGCATATCATGTTTCAGACATAATAGACACTAATACCATCTATCCAATTGCCATGAGCATGCAGAGCATGCCACTGTTGATACATGACTCACATATCATGTATCTCACTACATATATATGTAAGCAGTTTTTTGATACATGTTTGCTCCAGCCAGCACTGAATATTGTGGTGTATATATGTTTGTGAACTTGTAACATATTTTTATTAGGACTGATATGACCATCTAAGGACCTTAAAATGTCAGCTGCCTGACCTACTATACTGGACTTTGGGAAATTACCTACTTCCACCGGCAGAAGTCGTCATGGCGGTAGACGGATACTACTGTGGAGGGAATTGCCATTGGAACACATTTCTTGGGCCAATGGCGATATCCACCAGGGGTGACTGTGTCTTATGTGGCAGATGTGACCGCCATTTCATAATTCATCTCTCACTTGACTCCTGATACTGCTACCAGCAAGACCTCCACGACTTGAGCTGCTGTGTACTGCCACTGGGAGCAATCATGCCACGTCCTACAAGTGATAGGGCCCCTGTCTTTTCACCCTATGAGCTGGAGAGGCTGGCAGAGGAGGTCATACCCCTGTTTGGACAACTCTATGTCGCATCAAAGGAGCAGGTAAGTGCACCATGTGCACAAACATTTCCTTACCCAATTACACCTTGTGAAACTAAGCTAAGGCGGATGGGCAACATTCCTTAATGTGTGCTTAATGTCTGTAGGGTGCCATGAGTACCAGCTCATGTACTGAAATTTGCTGACAGATTGTGAGTCCTGAGACATGTGGAGAGTGTTTGATGTATGTTCCCTGACTCACCTTGTAACTGTTTTACAAGGGTAGTAGAGTTGGTACACCAGACTCCTCCTAATGTTGCGCATTTGCAAATGTGTTTGTTTGTCTGGTCATATGTGATGACATGACAGCTGGTTCTAGAGATGCATGTTGTCTGCCTATTTCCACCACTAGTTTTATCTCTACCTGTTGTAGTATGGTACATGTGGACATGACATACTTTCTTGTCTATGTCATCCATGCAGGTCAACACCCATCAGAAAAAGGGGATTTGGCGTGCAATCGCCAGTAAAAAGTGGACCCTGGGGGTCCGCAGCCGGCGGAGTGCCCACTGTCGGAAGAAGTGGAAGGACCTGAGATGCTGGACCCAGAAGACCACAGAGGCCCAACTGGGGATGTTCTCCCAATGGGGCTGGGGTGCCTGTCAGACACTGACCCCCCTAATGGCCCACATTATGGCAATGGCATACCCTGAATTGGATGGGCGTTTGAAGGGAGCACAGCAGCCACTAGGGGGTAAGTACAGTACTCAGTGATGTTTGTCCCTTTACCAGGTGATTGCGTGAGGGAACTGGATGTTGACCTCAACAATGTGGTAAGTGCAAAGTGTCACAGGTTTCCTGTGTACACATTGATGTACCATAGCCACACAAGTGTGGACATACACATGTATTTAGAGCCATGTTACTCAACTATGTTGTTCTCTCAGTTCAATTGCATTTCATGGTGCACTTATGACTGTGTCTGCATGTTCTACTTGGGTGATTGTAGATACCCACCAACAGGTAATTCCCACCAATGTAATGGTGATAAGGTGTGTAGGTCCTTGTACTCTGTCCTCTGCAATGTCTCAATATTCCTCTTTGTCTGCAAAATAGGACAGACGTATACTATTCATCGCTATTTTACTAATGCTTTTTGTAAGTGACAGCAGCATGTGAGGCTGTGATGGGCATCTAACATGCCACATGACCTACATGGTTAACATCTTCACATCTGTTGCAAGGTACTTCCCCTTGGTAAATGAATGGTGTACATAGACATTAGTCATGCCTCGTTGGAGTAGACAAAATGCATGTTGGATACCATTGATGTGTTCCAACATTTCTAGGGGCATACACATGTTGATATCAGAAGCTAGGAATGTTACATTCTTGCTAATGTTCTGTGAGTGGAACATGGCCACACAGCATTCTCCTTGGGCTTGCTGTTGTAAGCATTACACATGGGCGATGGTAGCCTATTCACATGTTCATACTTGATAGATATGTATCAACATCATGTATCAATGAAAAAGCTCAGTGAAGAACCAACATTGCTAATTGTTATGTAATTGTTATGTATACTTGCATTTGCTATGAAGGATGTGGCAAGTGAGTCCTGGCTGGTTTGGAGGCTAATGTTGGCACAGATACCTTTGTGGTGCTGGTGTGATAGTTCACATACACATGTGAGTAGTGATGTGAGTGTATCTGGGGTTGCATCGTGGTACGTGTACCTGTCATGTTAGCAACAATTATGCTTTGGCCCGCAGAATACTCCACAGACAGTTGTAAGGCTTGGCATGTCTGGTGTATGTGAAGGGATGTACCCACTCAGTCAGTGGACCAAATATGGACTAAATGCATGATGAGGTAGGTTTGATTGTCATCTTCCAGCACAGTTTAGTTGTCAGGTACATTTAGATTGACATCTTGTGGTAGTATGTGGGACATAGGTCAGAAGCAATGTGCCCCTCACTTGACAGATGATGTTAGTTGTCTGAAGTCCAATGACCTAGACCTAGATGACTTTGTCTACAATGTTTTTTAGTCCATGATACAGCATTATTGGTGTACGTGTGTGTGACATGTTCTGACTCCTTTACCTTAACTAGCAATGTCTGGCAATTCAAGGTCTCACATGTTTGAATAGGTCCATTGTATATGTCTATAAGTATGTGAATTTAAGCAGGTTTGGCTTGTCTACACCAGTCTTGTTTGACTTTACTTTACAACATGTGTAATAGTCTGGTACACAACATTAGGTTAAAAGTATTTGTATGTTTTAGGTATGTGCTCATAATCTGTCTTGAGCAATTTCACTTTCCTAAACTATTGCTACATTGGTGCTTGACCATGTGGTTGTTGATAGGGAACCTGTATAATGTGGTAAAGTCACCTTGTAATGGTATAGTTAGTGTGATTGGTTCATGGTATTATAGGTATCAGTTAGGTTGTTTAGCTGGTATTTAACAATGTTCATATTGAGGAACATCCTCCAACATTTGTAGTGACATGATGTTGGCACTTTACTGGCACTACCTGGGGTAATGGCGACCAGGATGCAATGGGATGTTTTTGTACTGTATGATGGAAGTGTTATCTTGTGAATGTGATGACCATACAAGTGGGGAAGCTTCTGGCACCGATCTCCAGTCATGAGAACCCCATCAGCGAGGAACCCATTGGCCTGGAGGGCAAGGGAGTGCCACAGGGAAGCCTGGGTCCACTATATCTTCTTCGAAATCCTCCTCCATTCATCACTCCCTAATGGTGATGGACCCATTGGGGACCACCCCAGTACCATCTGTGTCCTCAACTCCCCATTCTATCACTGCCCTCCCTGTAGCTTCCAACCCAGTTGGCTGTGCCCGCCCATCCAAGAGAAAGTGGGCATTTCCTTCACCGCATGCACTTCTGCCCCAGCCCCTGTCAGCCCTGCTGCCCTTAGTGAGGAGGCTATTGACATCTTGAGGTCAATCTCTATGGATCGGTCGACCATCATGAATGACATCCAGGGACAGGCAATTCAAATACAACAGAGCAATGTGTTTCTGGAGGCTATTCACCGTGCACTGACAGGCCTACAGAGATCATTTCAGGCTCTGGCCTCCTCATTGACGGCACTGTTTGTCTACCGTCCCCCCTCTACCTTCTTCTTCCCAGTCTGAATCCCCCTTTCCTGACCCAGCCAAAGCACACAAACAGAAAGGAATGCATCCACCTGACCATCCAAAGGTAGTGCATACAAACATATGCACCACAAAACACACCACTGGCACACATACAGATAACATCCACTTGCAGACACAGCAACAGTCACGACCTGCCTGACATCCCCACCACTCCCAGCATCACAGACCCAACACATGGCACACCTGCAGACACTACACCAACATTCAGTGATCCAGCCACCAAACCTAATCTACCCACAGACATCACCCCAGCAGACCCTCAGACGTCCACTCCAGTCACCACACCCACAGACAACACAACCACTGACAGGCCTCCACCATAAATCAGTCACAAACCCAAAAGACAGCCACCCATCTGCCGTGTCCCCCAGCACCTCCACCCCCCACATCCCAAGACACCTAAACACCCACACTCACTCACCCAACAGACACCTACTACCCTCAAGGACACCTCCCTCAAACACACACGCAAAACATCCACACTGACACATCATACAAACACTCCCTCACCCTACATACCCAAACCCCCTTCAGATGACCATCCCTGTGTGTCCAAAAAAACTTTCCTTGCCGAGTTTGACCTTTTCCCAACCCCTCCTCCCCCCTTGACACCCATAAAAGGTTTGTTTCCCTCCCAAAGTCTATCCCTTCCACATCCAAGGGCTCCTCTACCCCCGCCAGTACCCATGCCCCTCCCCTGCCAAGAAGAAGTCCAACCCTCCCAAAAAGATCTGCCCATTTCCCAAGCCCAAGCCTAAACTCCCCTCCCAAGCCGAAGCCCGAACCCCCTGCCTCCCCCACACATAAAGGTTAAACTAACCAGTTGTTGGTTTTAATGTTCCAACTTTGTCCAGCCTTTCCTTTCCTAGGTTTGAGTTGTTCCAGGCTGACATTGGTTGTGTGGTAGTATGTGTGTGTGTGCTGCTTGTGGTTCCAGTATTGTCTGAGCAGTCTGTGAGTTTGTGTGCAGTGCTTTTATTCCCCAAGATTTGTGTGTGTTTTGTGTGATGGGTATGTGCATGTTGCTGAAAAAATGTTGTTATGGTGGTGTGCTGTGTTAGTGTTGATATGTGTTTTTTGTAGTGTTATGTGGCTTTGTGTGTTTGACCTGTTTCAGTCTGTGTGCATTGTGCATGGCATAGTAGGTTTAGTGTACTGTGTGTGTGTTTGTGATGTGTATGTCGATTGTTAGGTTGTATGATGGTATAATTGTGTGTGTTTCTTCATTTGGTTAAATATTGTGTTGTATGTTTGTGTAGGTCCTGGCCAGTGTTGGTTGTGAGTGTGTGACATGTGTACATGGTTATGGTGTTGTTGTTATAAGTGCATTTGTTGTATGTGAATCGGTGGGGGTGGCTCTGTCCTGTGTTGCCATGCATTAGTGTGTGTCTTGGATGTGTGGTGTGTGTGTGCTGGCTGCAGTGTGCATGCTGTGTATGTGAGGGTATGTTTGTTTCTGTGTGTGTGTGTGTGTCACTGTACTGTTACATGTGAGTTTAGCCCTCGCACCCCCTACCTGTGGTATGTTATATAACAGTTGTAATTCATACATGTGACAAATGTAACAGGTGAGTGTGTGTACTTACAGTTGATGTCTTCCTCGTTGGTGATGAGTATGTTGTCTTTCGGCTAACAAGAGCAGAGGGATGATGTCTAGTAGTAGTTCCATGATGGGTCCAGATGAGTATGGCTTCTTGGAAATAAGTGTCTCCTTTTATTCTGTTTGTTTCTGCCTGGTATTATGTGGTGGTCTGACCACGGTCATTACGTTGGTGATGTGCAACCTTGTAATGAGTCCGGCAGAAACATGGTGGGTGCTGGACTGATGGTGGCTTTGCTCTTTTCGGCGGTCTGGCCACAGTGGCGGTGCAGGTGGAGCTTTGGCAGGATCCTGTGTGCATCACCGTCAATGTCATAATTGGAGGTCTGTTGGTGATCAGACCACCAGCGCCAACATGGCAGTCCTCGGACCGTCAAATTTGTATTGAGGCCCTAAGTGATTTGCCCAGAATCACGGTATGTTGAGCCGGTGCTGAAACTCAAACAGTGTGCCCCAGCTCCAAGGTCAGCAGCTCTGGCCTTTAGGCTGCATCCTCTCCCCTATGGTTCTTTGTCTGGTGCGTGATGGAGCAGTCTGGAAATTAACTTGTTTTTTTTATATATAACGCTTGGTAATACAGGTTCTGCCATTTCATAACACTGCAAAGCAGGTGCCATTCTTAACAAAATCACTATAATTCATTTGCATCGACCTTGCAGAGATGAAGTGGTGAAAAAGCTATGTCAGAATTGTAATCTGTGACAGTCTCATTCTGTCAAGACCTCTGCAGTGGGTACATTAACCAACTGACTTGAGTAGAGCTTAACGCTAGGGGACAACACGTGCTCTTGATAACCTCCTGAGAGTCACTAACCATGTACATAGGTTAGTTCTAGGCAAGAAGATGGCGAAAGGTGTTGTCTCCAAAATGGTGGAAAAGGAGTTGTGACTTCAGACCCAAGGACTTCACAGCCTCAAACTTGACAGCAAAAAAGATCTAGCCTTTGGATGTAAATTGGGCTTCTTCAAATAGAGTTGAGTTAGTGCGACCTTGATACAAATGTATTACAGCACTTTCCATGAGCACTGGTTACATTACACAAGAATGCTTTAATTTACTGTCACAAGGGGAGATTAAGCCATTTGCTCAAGATTACAGGATATTGAGCAAGCAATGAGGCTCAAACTGTGTTCCCCAGCTCCAAGGTCGGCAGCTCTGGCCCTTATGCCACATCCTCTCCCCTAGGTTTCTTTTTCTGATATGGGTTGGGGCAGTCTGGGAATAACTAATTTTGTTTATATAGCGCTTGGTAATACAGGTTCTACCATTTCATAATGCTGCAAAGCAGGTGCCATTCGTGACAAAATCACTTTAATTCATTTACATCGACCTTGGTGAGATGAAGAGATAAAATAGCTATGTCAGGATTGTAATCTGTGACATTCTCATTCTGTCAAGACCTCTGCAGTGGGTGAATTAACCAAATGATTTGAGCAGCGCTTAACACTGGGTGATAAACTCCAGAATGTCACCAACCAAGCACATAGGTTAGTTCTAGGAAAAAAGACGGCAAAAGGTATTGTCTTCAAAATAGTGGAAAAGGAGTTGCGACTTCAGACCCAAGCACTTCACAGCTTCAAGGTTGACCTAAAAAATATCTAGCCTTTGGATGTAAAGTGGGCCTCTTGAAATAGAGTTCAGTTAGTAGAGGCAGTAATTTTTCTAACCCTTCTAGCGCAAATAAGCGAATACAAGGGTGCCACAGTGAGAGGAGCAGTGTATTATAGGGCACAAAAGTGGAGCAAACTACATGACTTCCACGTCTCAGAATTTACTGGTGTCATTGCATTGATAGTCCCCTCATAGCTACTGCAACCTTGCAGATGCCACTTTTGGAAGCACTGTCTAAAACAGCGCCCGAATAGCACTGCTTACTGTTTGAAGAGGCCCCACCTCAAATACCCCCCACAGTCTCTGTCACAGGCCCAGAGTACTTACCCATCACCCTCTGGAGTATTACAGCCAGTCGGTAGGAATGAGGCAAAAACCCCAGATGGCGGCCTTGTTGTGTACTCTCTCCTACAGCAACAGGCCTGAGAGGGTTGTTGTGGCACCTGGCATACATCCACTTCACTCCAAACCAAAACACATAGGTAAAAGACACTGGGTGTCATTACGACCCCGACGACCTCTACTATGACATTGTCAATTTGGACGAAGCTAAATCGCCAAGTTAACACACTGACTGCCTACACTATAGTCTCCAGCCCGGCGGCCATCACTAGGCCATCGCATTTTGACCCCGCCTACCGCCATGGTTTCCGTGGTTTCTATACCGCCACGGAAATGGAGGTAGGCACTATCAGTTCCAGGGAATTCCTTCCCTAGCATTGATAGGGGTCTCGTCCAGCCCCTCTCCCTCCCCAGGGTCCTCACCCACCCTCCCCGTCCCCCTTCCGCCCCCCACATATGCACACATACACGCACATACATACAAACCCACATAAACACGCATAGACAGATTCTCCCGTGCATGCATACATTCATACACCCTCACAGCAACACTCACGAACATACATCCAGGCGCATATGCAATCACTCAATACAACATGCACGTACACACAAACACCCTCTCATGCACACACGCATTACACACGCATGCACGCATTTAAACAGTCACACACACCCACAGAACACTCCGTACCCCCTTTCCTGTCGGAAAACCTGACATACCTGCTTGCAGGGGGTCCTCCGGCAAGAGACGAGACGTGGCGCTGCTGCCAGCAGCAGTGTCCGCCAGCAAAACACCGCCAGGCCATATCATGGAACATGATACGGTAGGCGGTGTTTTGCTGGCATGGTGCTGGCAGCAGCGCCACCTTACTGCTGTCTGCCGCCATGACTGTATCCAGAATTCCACCACCCTTCTGGCGGAATTCTGGCTACGGTCATAATTCCATGGACGGTCAGTAGCCAAGGAGACAGTATGTGGTGTACGCAGTGTCATCTTCTCACATATAGCTTTTTGTGCGTATGCATACCTCCATGCTCATGGCAGGCCTGTGCCCACAGGTGTAGCACCAAATGACCAGGCATCTAATTTTATGTTCAGTATATAGCCTCATCTGCACTGCTTTAGTTTCATAAGCATAATGGTGCCAGTATGCTCAGTATGCTCATTTAAACTTTCTTGTGCTTTATGCAGTCTTCTCTGATAAAGCCATATATGTTCCTCTGTATCTTCATGTGCTTGGATATCACCCCATATGTTCATGCATAAGCATATTTTCTGCAAAGCCCTATATGTGCACGTAAAGCTCCATATACTCAGGCACATCTTCACAGACTGAGGCATGGCTCAAGCTTTTTACATATTCTACATGCAATACGTATCAAATGGGTATACTCACATATACTAATATACAGCCTCCCATGCTAATCTGTAGCTACAGATATTCAGTGCAGTCTTATGTGATTATGTATTTCACCATATGTATTTCACCATATGTGCATCTTTAGCCACATGTAATAAGTAGTTTCTCACATAGTGAGGTATTTCCCAATGTTCCAAAGTTCATCTTCATATGCTCTGATACATTGAAGTTGTGGAACATTACGTAATTCCAGAATGACACATGCAGGTAGCGAGACTCATTAAATAAAGCAAACACTGTGTGTTATGCAGCCACATTGGATGAATTTGGTCCAGGAGGGAGAAGATATTCAGTGCAGTCTTATGTGACTATGTATTTCACCATATGTATTTCACCATATGTGCATCTTTAGCCCCATGTAATAAGTAGTTTCTCACATTGTGAGGTATTTCCCAATGTTCCAAAGTTCATCTTCATATGCTCTGATACACTGAAGTTGTGGAACATTACGTAATTCCAGAATGACACATGCAGGTAGCGAGACTCATTAAATAAAGCAAACACTGTGGCGGTCATTCTGACAGCGGCGGGCGGCGGTTGCCGCCCGCCATGCGGTTACCGCCGAATGACCGCACCGCGGTCAAAAGACCGCTGCGGCCATTCCAACTTTCCCGCTGGGCCGGCGGGTGCCCTCCAAAAGATCGCCCGCCGGCCCAGTGGGAAATCCCCTGCAACAATGAAGCCGGCTCCGAATGGAGCCGGCGGAGTTGCAGGGGTGCGACGGGTGCAGTGGCACCCGTCGCGATTTTCACTGTCTGCTAAGCAGACAGTGAAAATCTTTGTGGGGCCCTGTTAGCGGGCCCCTGCACTGCCCATGCCAGTGGCATGGGCAGTGCAGGGGCCCCCAGGGGCCCCACGACAGCCGTTCCTGCCATCCTGCTCCTGGCGGTAAAAACCGCCAGAAACAGGGTGGCGGGAAGGGGGTCAGAATCCCCATGCGCCGCCATGGAGGATTCCCTGGGCCAGGGGAAAACCGGCGGGAAACCGCTGGTTCCCCTTTTCTGACCGCGGCTTTACCGCCGCGGTCAGAATAGCCCAGGAAGCACCGCCAGCCTGTTGGCAGTGCTTCCCCTGCCCTCCGCCCTGGCGGTCAGAGACCGCCAGGGTTGGAATGAGGGCCTGTGTGTTATGCAGCCACATTGTCTGAATTTGGGCCAGGAGGAAGAAGTTGCTTAATGATGGTCTAACCCATAATGTGTTGAATCAGTGTGAAATAAAACTTAAGTGAAACGTCACTGTGCAAACCTTGCAAAGATTTCCTCTCAATATGCTCAAATGGGATTAAAAGCATTGCATAAATGTATGGGCATTGTGATTACTCCAGGCTGCTCCTGCCTAGTGCTACCTCCTGTTCCCCTACTTATCGAACCAATCTACTTCTATCCACCCTATTCTTGACCACCTTTGCCCTTTACATGCACAAACTAGTCAAAAAGTAGCATTTATTTGGAAAGTTTTGTGAAAATTGGTCAAATGATTTCACAGTTAGCAACACAGAAAAAGACAAATCTTCACAAAACTTTGTGAAACAGTGCTCTTTTTGCCTAGTTTGTGCATGGAAAGTGATGTGGTGTAAATCCGTTCAATAGTTTTTGAGAAATTAAGGGTAAAAAAATAATTGGATGGTTGGGCTTGAGAGAGTCACCAACCCTTTTTCAAGAGCACCAATTTAAAGACTAGAGTGTTCTAAATGGCCCAGGGAGCTTTATTTTCCCTTGGGGAATCTTGCTCCTGCTGGAGACTCACTCCCGCTAGAGTGAGCGCTCTAATGGGCTGCCAGCAACATGAGAAACATTTTGCTGGCAGCCATTACAGGACCCAGGGACTTAGGGCCAGATGTAGCAAAATGACATTTTGCGAATTGCAAATTGCGAGTACTAGCGACTCGCAATTTGCAAGTCGCAAAATGTCATGCAGAAAGGTGTCTCAGACACCTTCTGCGAGTCGGTATGGGGTCGCAAAGACCCACCTCATTAATATTAATGAGGTGGGTCGCAAATTGCGGCCCCATACCGACTATGGGCACTCACTAACATGGAGGCCTGCTGTAGTCAGCAGGCCTCCATGTTAGCGACCTGCTTTTAAATAAAGCAGTTTTTTTTTTTTTTAAATGTAGCCCGTTTTCCCTAAGGGAAAACAAGCTGCATTTCAAAAAATCCGAAACCTTTTGTTTCGGTTTTTTCAGGGCAGGGAGTGGTCCCTTGGACCACTCCCTGCCCTGAAAAAATGTTTTAGGGTCCATTCACAAAGGGGAAGGGGTCCCATGGGGACCCCTTCCCGTTTGCGAATGGGTTACCATCCACTTCAAGTGGATGGTAACTGCGACTCCATTTGCGACCGCATACGCGGTCACAAATGGAATTGCATACCATTGCGAATCGCAAATAGGAAGGGAACACCCCTTCCTATTTGCGATTCGGAAATGCATTTTGCGAGTCGGATCCGACTCGCAAAATGCATTTCAACATAGCAAAGTGGCTTTTGCGAGTCGCAAACGGCGTTTTTCGCCGTTTGCGACTCGCAAAACCCTTGCTACATCTGGCCCTTAGTCCCCTGTTATAAAGTTGTAAAAAAAAAGAGATAGGGGGTATAGTATGGAAACCGTGACCCCCTAGACCCCATGCTGGGGACCCAGAGGTACCACAGTGGTCAAAAAAGAAGACAAAATGGCAAAAAATGCCATGATCCTACCAGACTCTCACTAGATAAAATAAATGGTGGCTGTGCTACATTTCTACATTATCAGCCTTTAGGAGCCTACTACTGGGGAGAAAAATAATTTATTTTGGGAGGGGGGGCATGCAGACCCTCTGTCCAAGCCATTAAACCCCGGGTAAGCCCACCCCTATGGCCACTGTTTTTGTATGTGGAGGTGGGCCAGGTGTCCCCTCTCCAACCCTCCAGGGGCCCTGGAGACCCCACCTCCAGGGCCAAAAATATATACTAGCAGAAGGGGGGCACAAGGCATCCCTCTTGAGTCTTAAAAGCCCCCTAGGAACCCACCCCTTGGGCTGAATATTTTAGGGGAGAGGGGCCTTGCTGTCTCCCCCCAAAAGCCACTAATGGCCCCCTAGGAACCCTCCCCAAGGGTTAAAAATAAATAGTATGGGAAGGGGGGCTGCAAGGTCCCCTCCCCAATCCTTGAAAGGCCCCAGGGAGCCCACCCCTGGAGCCAATTCTTTTAAGGGAGGGGGTGCATGGCAGTGATGTTGGCAAGTATATCTGAATATTGCTGCGGTCCACAAGGAGCAGCATTTTTCGTTGTTTCCTATGGGCTGGAGCTATGCTGGCTCCCGATGAATGTGGAGTGCTGGCTGGGGCCACAGGGGACTTAGGGCTCCCTCTACAGCCCCCAATCAGGATATGGTGAGTGTCCTGGGTGGGCATCAAGGCACTCACCTTTTATCGGCTGGGCTCAGAGGATGGGGTCCCTACACTAAAATCAAACTGGAGAGGGGTGTTGCATGTCTTCCTCCCCATTTGAATAGGTGTTTGACCCGGGGTATTGAGTCCCAGGGCTGCAAATGGCCAGGGGAGGGTGGGCTACATGCCCCCTCCTTCTTGTGTATCTGCAAGATCCAGGGGATAGGATCCCCAGGGCTAAAATAGGCCCAGGGAGGGGGCCGTGTGCTCCCTTCCCCATTGAATGTAGTTCCAAGCCCTGGAGGTAGTGTCCCCAGGGTCAAAATCAGCACACAACAGGGGATTGTGTGCCCCCTGTCCCTCCCAATTGGCACCAGGCCCGGGTGGATGAGGTTCCCATGGATGAAATTTGCCCACGGATGGGTGCTATGTGCCACCCTCTGCTCATTTGTAATGAGTGTCCCTGGGAGTGAGGTCCCCAAAACCAGGCCATATGGTCAACTCCTCGCAGCATGGAGTTGGCTGATGAGGGTGGTGGCTGCAGTCCCTTCAGCCATCCCCTGCCACTCACAGCCATGCCCCGGCGATGCTTTAAATATGTTAATTATTACTCTACATTAAAAAAACCTTAGAAACTAACTGAAAAAAATAAAGGTTAAAGTAACATTATAGCTAGGTGCTAAAAAAATATGTTTTCAATTAAAAAAACGAAGAAATTCCCTGAAAAGCCAAAGGTTAATGTAACATTATAGTTAGGTGAATTTCTGTGACAACGTTATTGTTGTAAACTCAAATGTTTCCTCTTGACATATTCTTTGACATCCATTATAACATCACTGATGACATCTTTCTACATATATATATACATATATATATATGTATATATATATATTTATATATATATATATAAAATAAATCTGTATATCTCTGGCAGCAAATAAATTGTAAATATTTGTGAATATTTGCGAATTTTCATGAATGTGTTTGCAAATAGAAGCGCTGTAATTGGCTGGCCACAATCTGACTAGAAAGTTGCGACCCTCATTTGAAGTTATCAGAGAGGGTTCCCATGGCTGAAAATAAAAATGATAAGTGGGATAAGGTGTCAGGGTGTAGGTACCCTGACCCCAAGAGTGTGATATAGGGGTCTTTTAGGGGCAAAATATGGGTTTAAAATGACTTTAAGTCATCATGCACGACATCCTTGAATATCCCTAAAAAAACACTCGAAAATTCGAGGCTACTTCCAGGATATGCAAAAAAAATACATGAAAACATTCACAGAGTCATTCCTACACTAATTAATTCACTCATACATGCACACAGAGACTCATGCGCCCACTCACATACCCACTCAGACACTGATGCACCCATTAAGACCCAAACATAGACTCTCATGCCCACTTTCAGACCCACTCAGGCACTCATGCTCCTACTCACAGATCCACTGACAAGGACAGGCCCTGTGGCCAACCCCTAATGCACATGGCCAAAGGCTGTGTGCAACACAGGGTTGTATGGTTATAAGAGCTTGGCTGCAGGTCCTCGCCATAGGCCAGGCCCTGCATTCAACCTCTATCGCGCACGCCCAAAGGCCGTGCGTGGCAGTGCTTGGATTAACGTAAAGTAGTTAAAATTACTTTATATTAAAAAAACATAGAAATTCAATGAAAAAACAAAGGTTACAGGGATATTATAGTTAGTTTCTGACTTTACTTGTACAAAACCATAGAACTTCAGCAGTTATAGTTATTTCAAGTAACTATAACTCGAGCCCTAAGGTAACTATCACTCGCGCCTTTGCCATGCTCAGCTAATTCCTCCACATATTATATCACTGATAACATCTTCAATGGCATCTTTGATATTATTACTGCAACATTTGCAATAAAGTTATTGATAACAAAACTGTGCATGGCAAGGGTGCGAGTTATAGTTACTTGAAATAGCTAAGTATAACTGCTGAATTTCTATGCTTTTGTACGAGTAAACTCAGAACCTAACTATACCATCCCTGTAACCTTTGTTTTTTCAGTGAATATATATATATATATATATATATATATATATATATATATATATATATATATAATAATTATATATCTGTGGTTGGGTGTAGCAAAAGCCTCTGTCAATCTGTTATGCATCTAGATTATAACTGTATAATCTATGGTTATGGTAATTGAAAAAGTTGTGACTAATGGGAGAGGAGGGGATAGAGAGAAGGATGGATATATATATATATATATATATATTATTTTTTTTCCCTTCTTTTTTATTTCTTTTAATTTCGGGACCCCCTGGATAAAAGCTAAATACCAGCAGATGAAAAATAAAATGATACTTTACTATTGTTTTATTTTTCAACTGCTGGCTCAGTCAGCAGTGCAGGGCTGGGCTGGACCACAGAAGGTAGGAGGGGGAAGGGAAGTGTGCATGTGTTTTTGGCCTGCCTAATTTAGGTTTCCCCAACCAAGCTGTATTGCACCGCTGGTCTGGAGAAACTGCACAGACGCCAGGGCAGTATCTGAGGGGCAGTCCAAGATGATCAGGCAATCACAATGCTGCTTTCATGCTAGGTTTAGAAAGAGAGCAACTCCAGCATTGCTGCGGAGCCTGTGCTGGTGTCCAAGTGAATGCTGGGACACTATCAGGAGCAAAGAAGTGAGGCAGCAGGAGGCGATGGCGACAGGAAAGTTAGAATGGTAATCTTTTTAAATTATTATTATTGTTTCCCCCATCCCCATCGCCCCATCCCCTTGTGACATTTGCAGCGACTGCCTCTGATATATTTGAGAGTGCACACACAGGTCAAGTATATAAGTATATTTATTATTTGACTGGCACCATGCTCACAGTAAACAGGGTTGATTTCAAAACTTTATCGGTATTAACATTGTCCAGTCAAACAGTAATGTTTTTAGTAATTTAAGCCAGAGTTCAACCCCTGGTAGCAGTGGCACAGAGCAGACAAGTTTAAATTAAAGAAAATGTGTAAAGCATTTATACGAATCAAAAAAGTTACAAATCCCAAATAATAACACAATAAAAATCTGAGCATGAATTTGGTGGCAAAGGTTACAAATATTCACCACTGCTAATGCATATGGATATGGGAGTCTATGTGCGGAGCATCGTCAAATCCACGCAGGGGAGCTTGGTGTGCAAAGGGGTGGAGAAGCTGAGGATGGAGGCGTTGCAAGCACGTTCACACTGCGTTCGAATAGGGTGTATCATGGGTCAAGTCCACAGTGCATGTATCAGGTCACATGCGTCCTCAGAGCATCCTTAGCATACACTGTGAGGCAGGAAACCCTCTTGGTGTAAGTTCAACAGGGACCAATACGAATCATACAACATTTTTAAGTAGAGGAATTTTAGGCAAGACTCCCAGAGAACCCTGTTGTGGGAGCATAGTTGGTCTGCCCAATCCATTAGGGCATATTCCCTTCACAAGGTGGCTGGCCACCTTCTGCGCATCATGGCTAGAAGAGGTTTCAAGTGAGCCTTTCCTACGAACACTCCCTATAGCCCTGAAGACAGCCTTTTTTTATTTTCCCCAAAGTTAGAGGTATTATAGAATGGAGGAAGTTCTGTCAAGTGGCAGCCTAATAAGGACCGGAGGCAGTGAGATAGTTGTCTGGGCTTCCAATAGTCAGCCTGGTAAGGCTAAACTGCTGTTTTAATGGTGGAAAGGGTTTAATGGTACCTTCGACTAGGAGGTGGTCTACATTCAGCTCTCCACATGTGTTCCAGGTTGCCCAGTAGAAAGGTGTCAATTCAAAAGTTAGCATTGTGCCATATTGATGACGCTCTATGGAGAAAAGGATCAGTCCCTATAAAGACTGTGGAAAATTGTCCCTTCTGCAGTAGTGGCTGAGAGTATTGTGTTGTGCTTCCATCAAGGAAAGGTGTTGGGAGGTAGAAAAGCATGGTCCGGCATGCAGATACCCTAGTATGGCATTCTATGGTAACCCTCAAGGGCACATTTCTTGCATGACCGACAGAAGGCACTATCTGAGACATCTGTAAGGCTGTAAGGCCAGGTAGTAGGAAGTAATGCGTGGGCGGTGTAAGCGCCAGCAGTCATGTCAGCCCATGGTTTCATTGCACGCTGCCTAGGGCTCCTGATGCTGCTGCAGATGTACGATCAGATGTCTGAGCATATCCCTCTCAGGAGTGGAGAACTGTGATGAGAGAGTAGGCAGAAGACATCATCTGCGTAAATGAACGTCTTCACCTTCGTTGAACAAACCAGGATCCCTGCCACCTCTGCCAAGAGATGAATGGCAGAGGAGAAAGGCTTGTTTGCTAAGAGAAACAGTAGCAGGAGGAGGGGGCAGCAGTGGTGCATCATCCTGTGTATTGGAAATTGCTGAGACAATAAGCCTGCAAAGTAGATGTCCATTTGGGGTGAGTCATAGAGGAGGCAGACCTTGGAGATGAAATTGACTATAAGGCCCATATGCTGCATGACTCAAAAGAGATATGGTCACTTCATCTGGTCAAATGTCATCTCAGCTTTGAGGGATAGCTCTAGCCTCTTCTGATCATCCTTCACATGACATAACAGATGTGATAGGAACTGAGGATGATATTGTGAGGTGCGGCCTGGGATAATGCCCACCTGGAAGAGGTGGATCAGTTGTGAGATCTCTTTTCCTAATTAGAGCGCTAATATCTTGGTGAGGATCTTTAGATGCACATTGATCAGGGAAATCGGGCAGTAGCTGGCACACTCAAGTGGGTCCTTACCTTCTTAGGGTATGACCTTGATGGCGGCCATGTTGGAGCTTACGCTCAGTAAGCATGAGTCTGTGGCCTCTTTGTAGGCTTGAGTCAGGGGTGGGATCAGGGCAGCCCTGCCCATCTTGTAGAATTCTCCAGGTAGCACATCTTTCCCTGGTGATTCCGGGGAGAAAAGATATTCCCTCTAGCACCTTGTTTTCAGTTATGTCTCTTGTTAGTGAGGCTCGGGCCCCGTCTGTCAGGGAAGGTATGTGAAGTGATTTTTAGGAAGGTGTCATCCTGCTCTGTGGAAGGAGTGCACTCCGAATGGCAAAGGGAGGAGTAGTATTCCGCAAAGCTCCCCACAATGTCTAGGGTGTAGGTCAGGAGGATAATGGTGCCAGGATTGCAAGGTGTGATTTGATTTTCAACCTTGAACATGTTTGCACCACTGGAGCTTTACCAAAGCTTTTTCCTCTCCACCTGTGAAGAGCTCCTTGAGGTGCATTTTATCAGGTACGCAGGCCTCACTGTAAACATCCATTGGATGCTCTGTGTAGTTACGGTAGAAGGTCGCGACCTCCACTGCACATAGGGCAGAGCTAGATTGTCACTTAGCCACAGCTAAGTCTCTCATCACAACCTCTTTTATGGTGGTTTTCCCAGGTGCCCAAAGCATCTGGCTCTAGGCCACCAAGAACTTGTTGTCCCACAGATAGGTGTAGATATGGGTTCGGAGGCTGTCCCTACACTGAGGTCGGCAGTGGAGTGTTAGGACCCAGATCTAGGCTGACCATACCACAGAAAGATGTCAGGATACAAATTCCAGTCATTCCCGAGTAATGTGGGAGTACAGTCGAAGGTCAGCACTATGTGGGACATAGTAGCTAGAAATGTCTATGTTGGGGGCATATATACATCCCAAAACTAAGGTCCAGTCTGGAAAACAGAGTTTGACAATCACACAGTGCTCCTCCTCATCACTCCAAGTCTTGATTAGTTTGCAGTGAAGATTACGTCATGTAAGTATAACAACACTACATTTCTTGGAACAGGTTCTGGGGGAGGTGTGTGGTGCATATAGGGCTCGTGTGTAGCTACCTCTGACCACAGTGCCCATCTAGTCCCTAATGAGTCATAGGGATTCAGCTGGTGTCAGGTGGGTTTCTTGGAAAAGGGCAACATCTATTTGTTTAGTTCTAAGGTAATGGAGAATATTCTTTCTATTACTGAATAGTGAGGCCACTAACTTTCAGCAAGGTGATCAAGAGGGGGGGCAGGCATCTCCTCAGGGAGATAGGGAAGGATGTGATGGCTTCAAGCATTTGCTGTTTGGGGGAGTACGATTTATTCCTATCATGGCCTCTGGTCAATGCCTCAACCACCTAATTGAGGCCCTGACGATCTGACTCCCAGCACCCCTGAGCTAGAGAGTAACTGGCACCACTGTTGTCTAGGGACTGAGACCAGGTTCCTTCATTCCGGCTTGTGTCAGCCTATGCATTCGGTGGGCATCAGATTTTAATGGAGGCATCCTCAAATCCATCAAGAAAAACCTCCAAATCTTTCAGATCTGTATTATACTTGTTTTCCATTCCATGCTGACATTCAAACATGTCGGTTCCACCAAGTTGTACTACTGGAGGAACCCAGATCTTAGGGCTAGGAATTTCTTGTGCTTGATATTGATGGCTTGCAAATAGTTTGCAGGAAAGTAGACGCAGTGACCCTCAAAAAGTAGTGTTGTTAATGTCTATTTTGCCGCCTGGAGGATGGTGCTTGCAGGCTGGTAGTGCAGAAGACAAGCAGAGATTGAACAAAAGGGCATTTTGGGGTCAGATGAGTGAGAGTGAATTCTGTGCACCAGTTGGAGCTCTAGGGGTACAGAGAGCTGGCTGCCCAACTATTTGGTGATGAAACCTCCTCTTGGAAAGACAGCATCTCATTGCCCTCTACCCCTCCAAAGATGCAAATATTACCCCTGCTGGATCGGTCCTTGAGGTCCATGACCTTGTTGTGTAGGTTCTCATTATCCTGAGACTACTGCATTCTTGCAGCAGAATGACTTGTTCTGGGGGGAACTGAGTCTGATCCCACACCATGTGACACCTGTCGGCCTAATCCGGGTTTTGTTCCGGCTAACTAGCAGTGCCTCATCTCCAACTGAAGAAAGGGATGACTGGGGCAACTGGGCCCATGACATAAATTACTCTACAGGGGAATCGTGGTCACTCAGATCTCATCCATTTTTCTCATTTACGTTAGTCTCCCATATGTAAGGACAATCAGAGCCAGAGTATAGTTCAATAAGGTTTTATTGAAGTATCTGCATCTTAGATAATAAGGCATGTATTGCAATAACTAGAATGATGAAGCACAACAAGATTAAAATTGTGACAAGGAGAGTAAAACACAATAATAACACTACCATGTTGTCACTAGAGTTTGTAAACATAATTCCTACCTAGACTATGTTAGAGCACAGCATGTTAAGCTCTAATTCGGCCCTTCAGGTTCTCCAGGGAAGACATCATCCCTCAAACCTGAGCCAGAGGCCTGCAGTCTACATCAGCAGCTGCAGGGAAGCAATCAGCTATCAGCATGCAGTCATGGTCATCTGGCTGGAATCTCCCTTTAACGTACATGGATCAAAGTAGTGTTCTTATAATAAAACAATCTGATGGTCCAAGAAAGGATCCCAACATAAGAGTATGTATGTTTCTGTGAATATTGGAGACAAAGCGTACCACTTTTGCCGGCAACCTATCTTACTGCAGCCTGTTTAAAAACACAGTGTGAGAGTAAAGTCTTGTTTAAGAACACAGTGCTGACGTAGGCGAAGAACAGCTAGATAGACAAAATAAAACAAGACCGCAAATGTGGCTAATAATCAAATAATATAACAAAGCTAAAACAAATCATATCTAGGTTAAAGTGCACAGTGGCAGGCCTAGTCTGCTAAAATACCATGTATAAAGCTATAGCTAAAATGGCTACACAACAACCTTGTCAAGGAGGAAAGCTATCCCCTTAGTCTGGTAGAGTATTGCATTGTGTATCCAAGTGGTCTGTGCCTGGATCCAGAGTGTCCAGGCACACATGGAAAGTGGTCAGTTCAGTCCTAAGACATTTCACTTCAATTGTGAGATCTGACATCTTGTTGTCCCTCGCAGTGAGAGTCGTCCTCATTACAGCTATTCCTTTCAGTAAGGCATCTATGTCAGTGGTACTTAGTGTGCCCATCTCAGGGCAGAGGGTCCTAGTGGCCTGGGTTTTGGGGCACGCCAATATTTCCAAAATAAGCAGCTGGAGAGATGCTGGCTTGGGCCATGACATGTGAGGTGAATGAGACACCCAAGGACTTCCTCCCCAATCACCAGAAATGTTGGGGTGCCTAGGATGGTGCTGGCCTGACAGCTGATGGGTGAAAACAAGGGGACCTCAAAAGTCTCTGATCCTATTCTCTCCTCGATTTCCCCCAGTGATTCTGAGAGGAAGCGTAGGGACAGCAGCAAACCAGTCAGGGATTGACACACCCAGCAGTCGCTATGGAGAAGGGGTGGCAGGGGCCCTCAGAAGCAGAGGTGGGGATTGCAGGTGTGACTCGCTGTCACTCACCAAGAAATATGACTAGGGTGATCTACAGAGGGGGGGAGCTCAAGGTCACAGGAGAGCTCTCCAGGGATCTACCATACCAGCAACCCCCACGGTGTTTGGCCACTGACAGTGCTGGTCCTAGAGGTGTGAGGTCAGTGGTGCCAAACAAGACCTGGGGGGAAGGAGCCAGCAGTGGCATGGACCAGAAACCTTTATGGCCACCTGCATTAGAAGGCAATGGTCTGTAAGCCCCACCAGGCACCGGTTTTAGTCCGCTGTAACCCCACACAGTACTTCACCAGTATGGGGGGGTCTCAAAATTCTCTTCTGGTCCTCTCACACTCACTAATCTCTATCAGGTCATTCCAAGAGGCAGTTCGGACCATGAGAATCAAGCTAAGCACCCTCAAAGCTTATGGGTTCAGGAAGCTCTTGGGGTGTTGTGCTTGGACTGCAGTCTCCACTGCGGTGGAAGAATCACTGCTGAGGTACCAGGATAGCCAGAGCAAATGCAGCACAACAAGAAGAGCGAGCAGGATCATGGCAAGAGCAGGAAGAACCACCTCTGGGTCCTGGGGGCTGTCACTGAAGGACAGCAGGACTAGGCCTTCATCACTTTGTTGTCAGCAGGTGCCAAGTATAGGGTGGGAGGAGTCCACTGATCCCCACAGGCAGCTCATGTACTGCAAGAGCCCCTGGCTTGATTGGGGAGGCAGGTGCCCCCAGATAAGAGGGTGGATCACACACGATCAGGATCTTCAGCAGGCTGCAGCCATCGTGGTTGGCATGTAGCTCTGCCTCTCACATTTTTCTCCATGAAAACCGCTGCATCTATTAAGATATTCTGTCCTTGCTTCTAAGTCTTTGTAAATTGTTTTCCTTTGTTTCTGTCTCATTCTCTTTTCCATTGAAAGTAATCAAGAGCAAGAGCACTCACACAACCAGAGCCACAAACCACCATCACCTATACGTCACCCAGGTACCTTACATCACACACCCCAACACATCACCCTACACACCCACACCACTCACACTACACACATGGCACCACAACAACACTCCAGATTCTCTGAGGAGGAGCTAAGGGTCATGGTGGAGGAAATCATCCCAGTAGAGCCACAGCTATTTGGATCAGATGTGCAGCAGATATCCGCAGCTAGAAAGATGGAGCTATGGCAGAGAATCGTGGACAGGGTCAACGCCGCGGGACAGCACCCCACAACAAGGGATGACATCAGAAAGAGGTGGAATGACCCACGGGGGAAGGTACGTTCCGTGTTATCCAGACATCAGGTAGCCATACAGAGGACTGGCGGTGGACTCCCACCTCCTCCCCCACAACTAACAACATGAGAGGAGCAAGTCTTGGCAATCATGCATCCTGAGGGCCTGGTAGGAGTAGCAGGAGGACTGGACACCGGTAAGTCAACTTTCTATTACTATCACCTCCCCACCTTGATGCCATCACATATCCCCACCCTCACTCCCATCACTCCACCACCTCCCACACACCCCACTATCACAACCCAATCATCCCAATACCAAGCCCTGCATGCCCTATCAATGCATGGACACCAATCACAGACCTGCATGAACACCTATCACTACAGCACGCACACTAAAGAGAATCACCTAGCCCACCAAATAACAACTCACACAAGGCAAAGGTGGCAGGGCAATAACAACCATAGAGGGCAACCCACCCATGCACAATATGTCACACACAGAAACAATAACACTGCATTTACATCCCCACAGGTACCCCAGCCAATGTCACCAGAGAAGAGATGCCAGCAACATCCAGTCCCCCCACAGAAGAGGCCCACAGTGATGACAGCAGCTCTGGTCGACTGGATCTGGATGACCAACCTGGCCCATCAGGGACCTCCGGACAGCCGGTTACCCAGCCACAGTCTCACACCACTACAGAGCCTCCCCCTCAGGAAACACCACCAGAGCACCCACCCAGCGGGCCCATAACTCTGTACCCAGGATACATCAATGAGCAGTGTGTCCACCACTACAGGGACCCCAGGCCACCCCACAAACCCAGGACAATCAGGGTCCTAGGGTCAGTGACAGTGGGCACACTGTTCAGGGAACAGAGGCACAGGACAACAGGGAAGCTGGGAGTACTGCTGTGCGCCAGGGGTAGGACAGGCCCTGGGAACAGACTCTCCAGGAGGTACTCACCGCGATCCTTGGAGCATACCAATATTCCCAGGAAACGTTGGGCCAGATCCTGGACAAGATGCAGGAGAACATGCAGTGGCAGGAGGGACAGTACCTGGGGATCAGGGAGGAATTGAAGTCCATTTACACCACCCTGGTCTACATTGCAGGGGTTCTTGCAGACATGGCCAACAGTATGAGGGAGGCAGTGGCACAACAGTGGGCCCCTGACACTAGCCAGACTACTGAACAGCCCTCCACGTCCGCTGCCACTAGTGGACAGGAGGCCCCGCCACAGGACCAACAGGCCACCATCACCGCTCGCCCTGCAGAAGAAGAACTACCCCACAAACATTCCCTGCAATGCCAAGACCCCGCCAGGAAATAAGACTCTCCTCATTGTCACCCTTGTGTCCCACTCTGTCATCCTGTCCACCTTGAACTGCCATTGCTCCCTTTCCTATGCCCCCTTGGACATTGCACCTGTGCTACAAATAGACTGAACTCTAACCCGGACTTTCCTCCATCATCACCCCAGCCCATTGCACTTCCCCCTTTTCATCAGAGCACTGCAATAAACACACTTAGAAAAAATACAAGCATGGAGTATGTCAAATGATTTCAAAATGCATTGGTTTAACAAGGTTAAAACATTGCATTTTAACTGTACAGTAGTGTTTATATAGGAAAGACCTGTAGTTGGCGGCAGTGAGCACACCAGGAGCTATAGTGGGGCACAAACATCTGCAAAAAGAGATGCCAATGACTACAGTGAGTAGGCATAGAAGTAGGAATTTAAAGCCTGCCAGTGACAATCTCACACATCAAACTATGAAATAACACTGTCTTACCTGTGTGTCATTGGAAGTATTGACTAATGGCTGCACTTCTGTTGTCCTCAACCTCATCCTCTGCCTCCTCATCTTCACTGTCCACAGGGTCCACTGCTGCCACACGGCCATCTCCAGCCTCCTCCTCCTACAAAAAAGGCACATGGCGTCGCAAGGCAAGGTTGTGCAACATACAGCATGCCACGATGATCTGGCAAACCTTCTTGGGTGAGTAGCACAGGGATCCACCTTTTAGATGGAGGCAACACAACCTGGCCTTCAGGAGGCCGAAGGTCCTATCTATAATCCTTCTTGTTCGCCCGTGTGCCTCATTGTAATGTTCCTCTGCCCTTGTCCTGGGATTCCTCACAGGGGTCAGTAGCCATGAGAGGTTGGGGTAACCAGTCACCTGCAAATATCGATGGACAACTGTTAGCCACACACTATCCTATATGGCCATACCCATACACCAACATCCACTGTGTGGGAACCAGGGCTTACCTATTAACCACATCCTGTTCCTCTGTAGTTGGGCCATCACATTTGGGATGCTGCTATTCCGCAGGATAAAAGCATCATGCACTGACCCAGGATACTTAGCATTGATATGGGAGATGTACTGGTCCACTAAACACACCATCTGCACATTCATCTAGTGATAACTTTCACGATTTCAGAGGTCCTGTTCATTTTTGCTGGGGGGGGACAAATGCAATATGTGTCCCATCGATCGCACCAATGATGTTGGGGATATGTCCCATTGCATAGTAGTCAGCCTTTCACTGTGGCCAAATCATCCACCTGGGGGAAAACGATGTAGCTCCGAATGTGTTTCAGCAGGGCAGACAACACTCTGGACAACACGTTGGAAAACATAGGCTGGGACATCCCTGATGCCATGGCCACTGTTGTTTGAAATGACCCACTTGCTAGGAAATGGAGCACTGATAGCACCTGCACTTGAGGGGGGATCCCTGTGGGATGGCGGATTGCTGACATCAGGTCAGGCTCCAACTGGGCACACAGTTCCTGGATTGTGGCCCGGTCAAACCTGTAGGTGATGATCAAATGTCTTTCCTCCATTGTCGACAGGTACACCAGCGGTCGGTACACCGGAGGATTCCGCCATCTCCTCACATGTCCCAGCGGACGGTGCCTAGGAAGGACAACAGCGACCACAGAGTCAACCAACTCAGAGGTATGTACCCACAGTCTACACAGAACACGAAACAGAATCCAAAAAGTTGTCTGTATGTGTGTTGAGTCTAGGCCTAGGTATGTGTGATGCAGTTGAAAATGAAGCCATGTGGGCCCCTGAAATGGAGGCTGCCTGACCTCTAAACTGGGACAATGGAATGTGAGGTAACTGAAGCTGCACATGTGTTTAATTAGGGCAGACAACACTCTGGCCGGCACTATTGAGAACATTGGCTGTTACATTCCTGCTGCCAAGCCCACTGTCAGTTGGAAAGAACCAGTTGCCAGGAAATGGAGCACAGATAGGACTTGCACAAGAGGGGGGATCCCATCGGGGTGAAGGATGGCAGATATCAGGTCAGGCTCCAATTGGGCATACAGCTCTGTGATTGTGGCCCTGTCCAGTCTATAGGTGAGGACAATGTGCCTGTCCTCCATCGTTGCCAAGTCCACCAAGGGTCTGTACACGGGGGGATGTCTCCATCTCCTATTTAAACGCAGCGGTTGCATTCTATAGAGTAAAAGAGTGAGCAGTGGGTCTTTATCTGTACATTGTAACCACAACTGTTCAATGCATATTGTGATTCTTACAATATTTTGGTGAAATATGTCCAGAATGTGAAATTGTGAACTTTGAGTTAGGATCCATGGCCTGCCCCCCACCCCTTAAATGGCATCCGCCTGTCCAGTATGGAGGCACAGGTGGAAATTAGGTAATTCCGCTGATGTTTTTGGCCGTTGTGAGAGGCGGTCGAGAACCGCCATGCAACTTCTCATTGATTGCTATTGGGCTCTATGGGGTACAGTGGTCAATGGTGATGTACGCTGGCGGTGCCGGTATGCACCGCCGCGCATGTGACTGCCATTTTCTATCTGTTCACTCACTTGATACCTGACCTTCAATAGGAGAGGACCTACAATGCATGTGCTGCTGTGACCTGTGTCTGGAATCTACCATAGCGCGTGTGACTGGGGAAAGGGACCCTGCCTTCACCTCGGTGGAGTTGGGGTGACTGGTGTATGGGGTCCTACCCCTGTACCGACTGCTGTATGGGCCTCCAGACCAACAGGTAAGTACACTGTGAGCACGATGCATGGGGCATGAATGCATGGAGTGGTGTGTGTGAAGGCGTCGTATACGGGGGTCGGTGGATGTCCCCTGGGCAGCATGCAGCATGTATGCAGGGCCATGTCTGTGCGTAAGGGGATGGGAAGGGGCATGGTAGGCCATGAGTGTAACAGGCAGGATGGTCTGACTAATACCTTTCCCTGTGTGGATTTCTCTGCAGGTCAGCACCCATCAAAAGAAGGTTATATGGTGTGCCATTGTCAAGGACGTGCGGACCATAGGGGTCTACGGCAGGCAGAGCACCCACTGTTGGAAATGGTGGGAGGATCTGAGACGCTGAGTATGGACCGCGGAGGCCCAGCTGGGGATGGCCTGCCAACGAGGAAGGGGTGCCGTCGAACCCTGACCCTCCTGAAGGCCTGCATACTGGTGGTGGCCTATCCGGAGCTGGATGGGCGCTTGGGGGCATCACAGCAGCAATAAGGGGGTGAGTACAGTGCCCTTCATTACTACTTATGCCTGGTGGGGTGGTATCCGGGTGGGGGATGTGTGCCTGTGGGTACCCCTAGGCCAGGCCTGACATTGCAGAGTGGGCCCCATGTTGGGCAGGGTTCTGATGTGAAATTCCTCCAACATAGCTAGTAGGCATCCACTACTAGGCAGGGGTGTGTGGGTCTCAGGTATGCTGCAGTTGGCGGTATGTGCCCCTACCCATGGCCTGGTGACTGGCATTGTAACTGGTAGTGCATAGCCTAGTGCGTAGGGCTGCTCCCTGTGTGTGGGTGTGTTGTGTACGCCAATGGTGGTGTTGGTGCCGCAATTAACCAAGTGTATCCTTTGTCTCTCCCCCCCCTTTTTGTTTTGTCATCCTGCCCTTATGTGCATTAGCATCATCTGTCAGAAGAACAGAGGCACCGGTGATGGAGAGAGCTACATCCCACAGGACCCAGGAGCCCGAGTCCACAGACAGTGAGAGCATCAGTGGGACGGAGGGCGAGGGGAGCACCACGGGGGAGACTGAAGGGGACAGTCCGGACACGGATACCTCCTCCGATGGAAGCTCCCTGGTGGTGGCTGACATCTCTGTGCCCACCCTGGCTACAGGTGCAGCCACCACCCCTGTACCAGCACCTCCCTCCCAGCAGCCACTCAGCGAGTTTCCATTGCCCGCTCACCCAGTAGGGTGAGTATCTCCTTCGCCCCAGGCACCTCAGGCCCTGTCCCAGTTAGCCCTGCTGCCCTGAGTGAGGAGGCTATTGACCTCCTGCCATCCATCTTTGTTGGGCAGTCAACCATTGTGAATGCCATCCAGGGGCTGGCAGCCCAAATGCAACAGTCCAATGCATTTCTGGAGGTCATACACACTAGCTTGGCGGACCAACAGAGATCAATCCAGGCTCTGGCCTCCTCTCTGATGGCAGCCGTTGTCCCTGTTTCCACCCTCCCCCCTCCAACCTATCCCAAGCACACAGGCAGACGAGCATGCACACAGGACAACACACAAGAGTGGACATGGCAAAAACAAGCACCACACTTCATCCCACAGGCACTCACACAAACACCATTCAGATTCAGACATACCAACACCCACTGCCTCCACTGTGGCCCCCTCCTCCTCCTCGTCCACCTCCCTCCCAGCTGCGTCTCCACTCATACCTGCATGCACTACATCCTCATCCAGTACCCCCCTCACCGGCACACCTATCAGAACACACACCTCTCTGGCAGTCGCAACCCCTACGTCTATGCACATGTCCCCTGTGTCCTCTCCCACTATGTCTGTGCCCCCTTCTCCCAAAGTACACAAATGCGAGCACTCAGACACCCAACAGCCATCCACCTCACAACAGCATCCAGCCCATGCACCTGCACCCAAACACAGCAGACTGACACCTCCTACAACCACTCCCTCTTCCTCTACTCCCAAACCATCTCCCTCATCCCGCCTCAATGTCCTTCAGAAGTTTTTCCTCTCCACCATTGACCTCTTCCCTACCCCTCCCCCCGTCCTTCACGTCAGGCCAGGTTGGTCAAAACCCAGACAAGCACCTCAGCCACCCAGTCCATGGGCACAGTAGTTTCCCTAGCAACTCCAGGTGGAAAAGAATCCCGGCCACTAGCCAGCCAGACTGAAAGGTGCCTGCCCCAAGTGCTGCAGGAATGAAGGGCAAGGAGCCAGCCCCAAGTAATGCAGGAAGGAAGGGCAAGGAGCCAGCCCCAAGTGCTGCAGGAAGGAAGGATAAGGAGCCATCCCCAGCTGCTGGCAGGAAGGGCAGGGGCCTGCACCAGCAGGAGTAAGGACAAGGGGCCTGGTGCTGGGACTCAGTCGGAGACCCCACCACCAACCTTGGTGGTGCAGCCGTCCGAGGCTGCAGGGGATGGGCTGGAGCTTCCCCCCACCACCAGCAGCAGCAGCAGCACCACCACCAGTGGGCAGCTGTCCGAAGCTGCAGGGGATGGGCTGGAGCTTCCCCTCACCACCACCAGCAGCAGCAGCACCACTGCCACCACTGAACAGCTGTCACTGCCGGCGGACATTCTGTAGACCTGCGTCGATTGGCTGTTGTGCGGCCTGCCCCCTGCAAATCCAGTGGGTATGACAACCACCTGAGAGACTGTGACCTTGCACTCTCCAAGATCTGCATCACAGGGCACAATGCCCCCTCCAGCACCAGTGAAGATGCCATCAACTCACCTCATCCTCCCAGGATGAAGCTCACTGGGCACGATGCCCCCTCCAGAACCAGTGGGCAAGTCACCCACTTGAGAGATTGTGGACTTGCACTCCCCATGACAGAGTTATGGGCATGCTGCCCCCTCCAGAGCCAGTGGGCAAGTCACCCACTTGAGAGACTGTGGCTTTGCACTCCCCAGGACAGAGTAATGGGCATGTTGCCCTCTCCAGAGCCAGTGGGCAAGTCATCCACTTGAGAGACTGTGGCCTTGCACTCCCCAGGGCAGAGTAATGGGCATGTTGCCCTCTCCAGAGCATGTGGGCAAGTCACCCACTTGGGATACTGTGGCCTTGCAATCCACAGGACCAAGAAGAGGGCACATTGCCCCCTCCTGGACCAGTGGTGTTGTACCATCTTCGGGCTGAGGTGACCCCCCGTTCCACGTCCCTCTGAGGTGCCTGCCTATTTTCAACCTGATGCCCCAGCAGTGTTCTCTCCGTGTTGTTGCATGAGTAAAGTGAGACCTTGGACTTTGTAATGTGGCCCTGTGGCCCACGAACATTGAGGACTTTGCAGTGTCCCTACATTTGTAAATATGTATATACTTTTTGTTTTGGATGCTCTATTGCTACTATTTTATCTTATTGCACTCTTTTTACTCTATTGTAGTTGTCCTTGCATTATTCCTGAGGGGTATGGGGTAAATTTGTTACATTGCTGCATGTGCTTGTGTGTATGGTGTTGATGGTGGGGGTGTTGCGTGCGTGTGTCACTCTCTTTTTCCTCCCTCCCTCCCCTGTGTGCTAGGCGGCTGTACTCACCGTCGTCGTCTTCGCCGTCGTTGGTGTTTGTAGTGGAGCAGCACATAGAAAAGCATGGGGAAGACATGCAGCTCAGGCTCCATGGCGGCGTGGTTGTTCCCTGAGTCTCCACAGGTGAATTGTTTCCCTTCTGTGCAGTGTTTCCGCCGGGCTTTTGATGTTGTTGGTACCACCTCGGAAAATGTGGTTGATTGGTTTGTCTTAATACAGTGGGCGGAACATTGGCTTCCGCCTGGCTGTAAGTGGTTACTGCTGTGTTGGCTGTTGATTCCACCCTGGTGTTCGGTGTGTTAAAGTGGCTGTCTGTCTGAGCTGTTTCCACCATGGTCATAATTTGGCGGTATTTACTGCCAGCCTGTTGGCGGTATTATCACCACTTTATCACCAACCGCCAGGGTTATAATGACCCCCTTTGTCTTTACCATCCTATTTTTGCTGAAATAATTTCTTGTGGCTTTAGGACTGTACACTTTACCACTGCAAACCAGTGCAAAAATGCTTCTGCTCATTCCCTAAAACATGGTGAAAGTGTCACATAACTGATTGGCATATTTAACTTAACAAGTCTCTAATAATGTGGTATACCAGATACCCAGGCCCTGTAAATTAGATGCTACTAGTGGACTGCCGCACTTTGTTTAAAATAAATCTTTATTTGCAACTTAGATATCAATGAATCACAGAGCAAGCATGACAGTTACATTTAGTATCATTATCAAAGGGCATTGATACGTTTCTCAAATGTATCACTGAAGCTATAGACATGGGGAGAATTCTGGTTATCATGTGATCGTTACATCAAGTCATGTAACGTAAAGTGCAAATCATATTGTAATAAAAATGATTATAGTAATAAGAACAATTTCAACTAGTAAACTTTGATGCACAGATATCTCCTCTCCTGCCTATGAAAAGAGGGGTGGGGAGGTGGGGGTAAGGGCAATACCACTGCGCAATCTTGTCGGGTCAGTGCCTATGTTATAACCCATTAAGACATATCAGAGTAAGAGACATTCTCATGAAGGGGCAGCTCAAGAGGAAACATTACCTTCAATTTCAACTTACTGTATAATGAGCAATTAGTGTGGCAAATTAACAATGATGGCATCTACTACCTCCAAGTATTTCGGCCAGTTAGGAGGATTAGTTCGGGTCTGGTGCCCGAGGTCAACATTTTTTTGAGCCTTTTGTTCAGACATTATGTTATTTCATAGATTCAGTAACATGCATTGTCGCATTGGTGGGACAGCGGTTGATTTCCAGTGCACAGCTATTCTGCACTTTGCCAAGACCAGAGCCAAATCTACAAATGTATTTAGTGGTTTATGGGTTGCTGACAGGGTTGTGACCCCTAATAGGAAGTGCAAGGCATTTGTCTCAAACTTGTGGTCCAGTAAGGAAACCCATCCCAATAGGGGCAAGCCTGGGACATACCCAAACCATATGTGCTAAATCAGCCTCAGTATCTTGGCATTGGGGACTGAGCTGGAGGACCCTGGTACATGCGGGACAGTTTTGCAGGTGTGAGGTATGTACGGTGTATATAATTAAATTGTGTGTATTTAAGGTGAGCATTTATGGAGACAATTTTTGGCATTGTCAGATCCTGCGCCCTTTGTTTGTCCATAAGTGTTGTGTCTAAGATGATATCCCAATAAGCATGTAGTGAGAGGAGTGGTACATTCCTGTCAGAATGTATTGCTGTGTACAGCCTCATCATAGCATGGAAACTAGCCCGATGGGACAAAGCTACCAGAAGGGACTTCTAAGAGTCCGGATGGTCGTGTCTTCTGTGCCAGATTTTGTAAAGGTGTCTCATCAATGAAGAATAACCTAAGAAGGACCCTGGGGGTATACCATAATCAGCTTCTAAACTGTCAAATGTGCAGAGTATTTTATCATTGAAGAGGTCTCCCCATGTTGTAAGCCCTGACCCTGTCCAACTATGCTCATCCAATTGGGAGCCACATTCTACATAATCTGGCATCACCAATAGAGGTAATTCTGGAGCATGGGGGGGAGGGGATGTTAATCTTGTATTTATCCAACATGCCTTCACCGTTTGCATTAGAATGTTTTCGGTGGCTCCAGGGACACCTGCATCAGATTCCCATAGCCACTGAAATATCCAGGTTGCGTGCAGCTCCCAAGATTGTACACTTAATTTGGTTAAGTTGTGATTTGCTACCCAGCGAATAGGCAACTAGAGCTGTGCGGCTACGTAATACTATTCATAATTTGGTGTGCCCAAAACCTCTTCTTTCAATGCCATGTATATTTGTTTTGCGAGCGCAACACATCTTCGACCTTTGCCCTATATAAAGGTGATTAGGAGGGAACCTAGGTTGAAAGCAAAACCTGTAAGAATGATCCGTACACGCATCTTAATTCTGAAACAACACTCCAGCCATTTCACAATGGTTGGATATAAGGGTGATTAGGAGTGAACCTAGGTCTTAAAATATCTTTTGGGGCACTAGGACAGGAAGAGCTGAGAAAAAATACAGTAATCTAGGGAAGAGTAGCATTTTAGATATAGGGGGTCATTCCGACCCTGGCGAGCGGCGGGTGCCGCCCGCCGGGCGGAGACCGCGAAAAGACCGCACCGCGGTCAAATGACCGCGGCGGTCATTCTGACTTTCCCGCTGGGCTGGCGGGCGACCGCCAAAAGGTCGCCCGCCGGCCCAGCGGGAAAGACCCAGCAACGATGAAGCCGGCTCCGAATGGAGCCGGCGGAGTTGCTGGGGTGCAAAGGGTACAGTGGCACCCGTCGCGATTTTCAGTGTCTGCAAAGCAGACACTGAAAATCATTATGGGGCCCTGTTAGGGGGCCCCACGACACCCGTTCCCGCCATCCTGTTCCTGGCGGTAACAACCACCAGGAACAGGGTGGCGGGAAGGGGGTCGGAATCCCCATGGCGGCGCTGCAAGCAGCGCCGGCATGGAGGATTCCCTGGGCCAGGGGAAAACCGGCGGGAAACCGCCGGTTCCCCTTTTCTGACCGCGGCTTTACCGCCGCGGTCAGAATGGCCCAGGAAGCACCGCCAGCCTGTTGGCGGTGCTTCCGCGGTCGTAGGCCCTGGCGGTCGGTGACCGCCAGGGTCAGAATGACCCCCATAGTGATGCGTCCTATAGGGGAGAGTGGTAAGGCCATCCAGAATGGCAGGAGAGGCTCCTGCCCCTGTTATTACCCTGCCAAGGATGACTTCCACCAGATCACTGTGTGTGTGATGTACATGAATCCCCAAGTATTTAATTGAATCACAGGACCAGGGGAGCAAAGTGTGCGGCAAAGGCTGTCATTGTTCTGTTGATAGAGATGTTAGTGGGAACAACTGAGATTTCCCCAACTACCTTGCAAACCAGAGGCATTTTCCAAAGCATTCCAGCAGTACCATTAGGTGCGAGATTACTGCAACATCATCTCGAAAGTATACAAGGGCATTGTCTGCATGCATTGATAATATGTGGCAGTGATTCCTTGCATAAAGGTCCTAGTGAGGAGCCAGGTTTTGAAGTGCACATGCCAGGGGCTCCATAGACAGGGCAAAGATGATTGGGGACATGTGACAACCCTGTTGTGTACCACATTCAATAATAAATGGATATTATATAATTGAAACAGTTTTCATTCTGGCTAGGGACAAATTATGTAATAATGCTCTCCCTTTAACAAACCTGGGGCTGACTATGAACCTACAAAGAACTGCCTTGAGATATTGCTCCCCCAGGGTGTCAAATGCCTTCTCGATGTCAAGGGGTGCAACCCAGGGGTGCGTACCCATGGTTTGTGCCTGATAGATCAGTGAGATTAGGCTACGAAGGTTGAAAATTGTATTCCCACCATGTATGAACCCGTTTGGTAGGGGTGTATTACTTGTTGTACTATGGGACAGTTGGCTTTTGTAGCTGGTATTTAACAGTGAAAGTGGGCAGTAGGACTCTAATAACAGTGGGACCCTGTCTGGTTTGAAGAACACCACCAACACAACCCCCTTAGGGGTGATGGCAGCTTGCCCCCGTGTAAGAGTCCGCATAGAGCTTAAGGAGATGAGGTACTACCTGAGATTCAAATGTAGAATAAAATTCCACCAGCCACCCGTCTGCTTCAGGTGCTTTACCATGTGCCAGCTGTGATTGTTTAAGTGATTTCTGGTTTTGAGAGGGGAGACTGCCCGTTGGGAGGCTTGTATTGTTGTGTATCCATTTTAGTTAGAGCTCCATGCACGCCATTTTAGCACTAGGCCTGCCGTTGTGCACTTTAACCTCGAGAAATATTTTATTCATATTTGTTTATTATTTTAAGAATAGCCACATTTGCGGTCTTGTTTTATTTCTCTCTATCTAGCTGTTCTTTTGCCTACGCCAGCACTGTGTTCTTAAACAAGACATTTTGTTCACTTTGTCTTCTCTCAAGCCTGCAGTAAGATAGGTAGTAAGATAGGTTGCCGGTAAATGTGGTAACGCTCTTTGTCTCTAGTATTCATAGAAACATACACATCCTTACGTAGGGACATTTTAAAACATCAGCTGTTTTATTATAAAAACGATTCCTTGTCCCATACACATCAGAGGGAGATTCCATCCAGATGGCCACGACTGTATGCTGATTGATGAACGCTTTGCTGCAGCTGCTTATGCAGACTTCAAGCCCTTTCTCAGGTATGTGTATGAGGATGACGTCTTCCCAGAGGGACCTGAAGGGCAGAACTAAGCTTAACATGCTGTGCTCTAACATAGCCTAGTTAGGAATTATTTAAATGACTCTAGTGACAACATGGACCTACACGGAGTCACGGTAGGCTGATGGTGGCACCGGTCCCTTGATGAGTGTGTGACTAAAGGGTGGTGCTCCCACCGGACTCCAGCTTTGGAGATTGATAATGATAACTTGGCAATCTTGAGAGTGTGTATTAAAAAGACAGGGGTGCAAGTATACCCAGAGGCATATTTGGCCACAATTTGAATGCACTCGGGTAGGGTATGAAACATGAATTGAAGGGGATCGATGGTCCGAGGGAGGCCGAGTGACCCTTAAGGGCAACAGAAAGGGCTGAAACATGTTGACCTTTGAATGGTTATGACCTTTTTATGGCTATTTAGGGTGTAGGGGTGATATTATATCCATTTCACCACCTTTTGGTAATTTTTTTTAATCCTTTCCAGTGAACCTTGAAATAAAGATTTAGTATGGTACCACCTGAGATAGTTTTAACTATGTGAATGAGGGCTTGTTTGTGTGTGTGTTTTGATCCCCGTTTGTTGGTCTTTGTCATTTGTTCCCCCTCCCTTTTGCTCCATTCCTTAGGTTGGCTTGCGTGGGAATATGTTAGCTTTGCCCTGTGATGAAGCATGCCACTATTAGTGGGTGAGGGCAGTTTTCCATAAACTAATATATTGTTTCTTTAGCTGGTGGGACCACGTTAGGGGTCTCCACTTCTTATCCTTGTCCTCTGTGTGTGAGTGGGTATTGATAGGGAGGTTGGACAAGGGTTTTTTCCTCTCACCCCTCAGGTGTGTGTATTCAGAACTAGAGCTGAACATGCTGTGCTCTAGCATAGCCTAGGTAGGAATTATTTTAACGACTCTAGTGTCAAGAAAGTAGCGTTATTACTATGCTTTACTCTCCTTGTCACAACTTTAATACTGTCATGCTTTCTCATCCTGATTATTGCAGTACATGCTTTATTATCTAAGCTGCAGTTGCTTCATTAAATCCTTATTGAAACATATACTGCCTCTGCTTTTCCTTGTACATGTGAGACTAATGTTAATGAGAGAAATAGATGAGATCTGAGTGACAACGATTTGCCTGACGAGTCAATTGTGTCATGCGCTCAGCTGCCCAATCATCCCTGCTCTTGGGTAGAGATGAGGCATTGCTAGTTAGTAGGAACAAGAAACCCGGATTAGGGTGACAGGTTTCACCTGTAGTGGATTTGACTCAGTCTCCCCACCGCAGGCGATTCTGCCGCTCAAGTCCAGTAGTCTCATCAGAATAATGAGAGGCTACGCAACTTGGCGAAGCCAACGTTTTGGTCAGGCTCTGTTTTACGGTTCCTCCTGAGTATCTTTGTCTCACTATATACAAAGACACCTCAGTACTATATATGGAGACGTCTGTCGTATTGAGGATTTCCTCCTCAGCTAAGTTTGAACTCTAAAAGGATAATCCCCATTTGGTGTGCTTACCTCTGAACAAAACTTACCATTTATTATGGCAAACAGGTAGCAAGTGCAGTCAATATGTGACTAATTCTTACTGCACATTTACTGACACATGGTCTAACGGCCCGTGGGGGTCCAGTCACATTTGTTGTGGAGGCTCACCCAGCCTATAGAACAGAACATTTTTATTCTTGGGTCACATTGCCAGCAGTTGATGGGAACACCAATAGATTTCATCACTATACACCTGCAAACGTACCTGCACAATACAGAGCATATGTATATCTAGAGATACCTCTATCTTATCAAGAACATAATAAATGGCTTGATGGCACCCTACCCCACACAATGTTACATGTTAGGTTAGGTCCTCTAAGTAATGAAGGTCCTACCTGGTCTTTATTGGCCACTTATAAACCTCACCCTGCTGCAGCGAACTTAAATGCAAGTAAAGTCTGCCGCTTATATGCTGAGCTGATGGCAATATACAGACGATTAGTACAGTTTGTAATGCACACATTAAATGCAAACCCAGCATGTGCTGCACTTGCGCAACCACATGCAGTAATGCCAGGAATTAATCCTGCAACTGTACATTCGATCATGGGTAAGGTACCCGCCAAAGAGAAGAAATTCTGTTTTGGTTAGCTCAAAAAATTAACGCGATAGAAGCAGTATTTCCTCATACGGGACCTCCGGATTAGCACAGAATATTTACTATGTGCTTGCCATTTGGGATGGTTCCCACTATAGACAATTGTAATACATGGGGCACTGTATTTGCTACGCTCTGTACTGCTGCACACGGTATACCAACACTTGCCAATTTACTGGAAGTGTTAAAACAAATTCAAGATGAATATGGGGCTGCCTCGGCCTTGGACTTGGGGATGCAACTAATGGGCAATTTTGCCACAGTATCCTCAATTATATTAAGTAACCTTAAAGGGGAAGCAGTTGCCCTAGTGGTGCGCATGAGGCTCCGGGATGTTCTTCCACAGGATCAAGAACGTGAGCTGCCAAAGATTATCAGGGAGACCTACTCTAGCATTGGTCGAGATAGTCTGGGGGCCAGACCAACAAAACCACAATTTCAAGGTAAATCTAATAAAGATTCTACCAAGCAAGCTCCTGAGGATACTAAGAAACGCTGGGATAAAAAACAACAGACACCTAAAAAAGAAAGGAGAGAATCTCTGCATACAGAGTATAGATAATCTCAGAAATACAGATAATATAAAAACACCAGACAGATATCAATATACTGATACACGCCAATCTCGTTCCTTTCAGGACTCACCAGAAAAACGCAGTGAGACAGGTGGCCGGTCAGAGTGGAGAACTAAGTACGTGAAACCGAGACAGGAATCACAACACTCAACAGAAGTTTCTGGTAAAAAAAGAAAAGAAACTTCCCCAACAAAAACCCCAATTCAAAAAGACAACATTGGCAGCAGTTGCAGTCTAACATGCCACTCAAGAAGAAGGCTATATTGAAGAACAAGAAGTGGGCATTAGCGCTATTAGTATCAACAAAGAGAGGGACTGGGAGGTTGGTGGTCCAGTGTACGGTCTCCCTAATAACTAGATATGCAAAAACAAGTGTACACTGTTCCAAAGACGATGAAAACTAGGGGGACACTAATGTTCAGGAGCAAGAGCCCTCACACATCCAAGGGGATGTCATGCTTCATCATTGGGTAGCTCCTCGTCAGACCGGCACTGCAATGTCTGACGGGCTCCCCATAAAGGGGGCTCTTTGCCGGAGATCTTTATAGGTGGCTGCCGTAGTGGAGGACACTAGTATCACGGTCAGGCACTATTCCAGCAGGAGAGTGACTCATAAAATTAGTTCCCAGTCCTAATAGAGTAAATACATTTAATAAATCGAAAGATAAGACTGGAACCAAGATTAAAAAACATAAGGAAAGTGTAATGTGAGAAATAATGCTCAACCACTTTCTACCTAGTGTTGGAGCTGAGAAAATTATCGGAGGTCTCCTAAAACATGGTCAACATGTTTCGCGTACAGTGGTCTAAGAAAGTGGTTGAGCATTATTTCTCACATTACACTTTCCTTATGTTTTTTAATCTTGGTTCCAGTCTTATCTTTCAATTTATTAAATGTATTTACTCTATTAGGACTGGGAACTAATTTTATGAGTCACTCTCCTGCTAGGAATAGTGCCTGACCGTGATACTAGTGTCCTCCACTACGGCAGCCACCTATAAAGATCTCCGGCAAAGAGCCCCCTTTACGGGGAGCCCGTCAGACATTGCAGCGCCGGTCTGACGATGAGCTACCCAATGATGAAGCATGACATCCCCTTGGATGTGTGAGGGCTCTTGCTCCTGAACATTAGTGTCCCCCTAGTTTTCATCGTCTTTGGAACAGTGTACACTTGTTTTTGCACATTAGCGCTATTAGACAGCGCAGCAGAGGTCACAATAGTTCGACGGAATCTTCTAGAGCATCTGGAGGGGAAAACAATTGATGACTTCCTACAAGTAGGAACTGCAGACATGCATGTCTCTCCGCCTGATAGGGTGTACAAAGTAACGCTACAGCTAGAAGGAGACATTAAGGTGGTCATTCTGACCCTGGCGGTCTTTGACCGCCAGGGCGGAGGACCGCGGGAGCACCGCCGACAGGCCGGCGGTGCTCCAATGGGGATTCCGACCGCGGCGGTAAAGCCGCGGTCGGACCGGCACCACTGGCGGGGTCCCGCCAGTGTACCGCGGCCCCATTGAATCCTCCGCGGCGGCGCAGCTTGCTGCACCGCCGCGGGGATTCCGACCCCCCCTACCGCCATCCAGATCCCGGCGGTCGGACCGCCGAGATCCGGATGGCGGTAGGGGGGGTCGCGGGGCCCCTGGGGGCCCCTGCAGTGCCCATGCCACTGGCATGGGCATTGCAGGGGCCCCCGTAAGAGGGCCCCTACATGTATTTCACTGTCTGCTGCGCAGACAGTGAAATACGCGACGGGTGCAACTGCACCCGTCGCACAGCTTCCACTCCGCCGGCTCGATTCCGAGCCGGCTTCATCGTGGAAGCCTCTTTCCCGCTGGGCTGGCTGGCGGTCTGAAGGCGACCGCCCGCCAGCCCAGCGGGAAAGTCAGAATTACCGCCGCGGTCTTTCGACCGCGGAACGGTAACCTGACGGCGGGACTTTGGCGGGCGGCCTCCGCCGCCCGCCAAGGTCAGAATGAGGGCCTAAGTGCACAATTGACGCAATCTTTTAGGACTACGTCGTAAACAAATATGATATTCTACTGGCCAAAAAGGATTGGCCACCTGAATATGTCCGTACCTGCCCACATGGGGAAGATGTTATTAAACCTTATTTCTCGCCCCTTGTTCCCGAGGAGCTCGCAGAATCCTACGCCATTGATTGGGTATTGGTGCAGGCACCCGTGTTGTATCACAACCACGTAGGATGGGTCAAAGATTCCCCCTACCATGTAATCCCTATTAAAAATCAACCACAACCCCAATTTCCAATGCAAAAGCACCAGTGAGGGAAATCCTCACACAACTGGAATAGCAGGGCGTAATCGAACCCTGTGTCCCACCCATGAATAATCCATTATTCCCAGTAGCTAAACCAGATCATTCATACAGAACAGTCTTAGATTACAGACATTTAAACAGTCATACACGCACATATGCTATACAAAACTCACATAGCACAACACTGAATAACATAAGTCCATATTTATACTTTCTTAGCTCTGCATTTGTGCCTCTTGTTAACGCAAAAGCGGTGCAAACTTACAAAATATAATTGTATTTTGTAAGTTTGCACTGCTTTTGCATCAAAAAATTATGCAAATGCAGTGCTAAAAAAGTATAAATATGGGCCCTAGTGCTTAAAAAAATAAAACAACATGGGCATTTCCAGTGGTTTCTTTTGCCAAAATAAAGCACCTCAGATTAGAGACTTAACAAGTTTGAGCACACTAGGCTCCCAGAAAAAATTCTGTTGGTTACCCCGGGGGTAAAAGAACAGTACAGGACTGTTTGCAGCTTGTGTGACTTCAACATTGCCTGACATAGACCCTGAAGCATTGTCCTATTTAGATGATATCTGTCAGAAATGGGGTCTTTGGTTGGCAGTCAGGTTACCCCCTGTCCAAGCAAGGACCCTCACTCTAGTCAGGGTAAGTCACACACAATCCAAATTATCCTGTGCCCACCCTCTAGTAGCTTAGCACTGAGCAGTCAGGCTTAACTTAGAAGGCAATGTGTAAAGTATTTGTGAAATAAATCATTCATTAACACAGTATAGCACCACAAAAATACACCACACAGTGTTTAGAAAAATATATAATATTTATATGATAAGATGCAAAAAACAATTAAAATGCAATAAGTATATGTTGAGATATTACTGTAAAAATGATGTAAAGATCCATATTTATACTTTTTTCGTGCTGTATTTGCATCATTTTTTGATGCAAAAGTGATGCAAACTTGCAAAGTACAATTGTATTTTGTAAGTTTGCGCCACTTTTACATCAAAAAGCAGCGCAAATGCAATGCTAAAAAGTATAAATATGGGCCAAAGTGTCTTTAGTCTTTTAAGAGCAATAAATGTCTCTGTCAAGCACAAAGTACCTGGTTTGCATTCAAAATCTCCACAAAGAACTGCAGAGGAGATGCGTGGAAAACAGGGAGATGTGCGTCGATTTCTCGGGCCGCACACGCCGATGTGTCGCTTAGTTTTCACGCAGGGACGGCTGTGCGTCAATTTCCGGTGCTTGGTCGTGGATCCTCTACAGGTTGTGAGGTTTTCAGACGCCCAGGGGATGAAGTGTGGATTTCCGGTGCTGACAGGACAAAGTCACAGGGACTGCGTCGATCCGGTGTGTTGAAGTTTCTACCGCACAGCAGGTGCTGCATCGATTCCTCTCGGGAAGTTGGGCTGTGTCGTTCCAGCTCGGCTCTGGGGTGAATTGTTCACTGCAGTGCAGGCTGCGTGTCGTATCTGGCAGGCTGTGAGTCGATTTTCGCCACACAAGGAGTCCTTCTTGTAGACGTCTTTTTGATCCTGAGACTTCAGGGAACAGGAGGCCAGCTCTATACAAGACCTTGGAGAGCACTTCTCACCACAGCCATAGAGCAGCAAGGCAGCAGGGCAACAGCAAGGCAGCCTTCCTTCACAGAAAGCAGTCAGTTGAGTCCTTTGAGCAGCCAGGCAGTCCTTCTTGGCAGCATGCAGGTTCTGGTTCAGGTTCTCTTCTCCAGGAAGTGTCTGAGTTGGTAGGGGCAGAGGCCTTCTTTAAATATCCAAATGTGCCTTTGAAGTGGTGGAAACAAGACTTCAAAGAGTGACTGAGAAGTGCCAAGGTCCACTTTCAGTTCAATCCTGTCTGCCAGGGGCCCAGTAGGGGGTGTGGAAGTCCTTTGTGTGAGGGCAGGCTACTGTCATTTGAAATGTAAGTGTCAGGCCCTCTCCCCTCCCATCCCAGGAAGGCCCATTCAAGATGTAGATGTATGCAAGTGAGGCTGAGTATCCTGTGTTTGGGCTGTGCCTGAGTGAATGCACAAGGAAGCTGTCAAGTGAACCCAGCCAGACGTGGATTTTAAGGCACAGAAGGTTAAGTGCAGAGAAATGTTCACTTTCTAAAAGTGGTATTTCTAAAACAGTAATATTAAATCCAACTTCACCAGTCAGCAGGATTTTGTATCACCATTCTGGCCATACTAAATATGACCTCCTTACTCCTTACAGATCAGCTGCTACCACTCAAACCGTATAAAAGGGTAGCCCCATTGTTAGCCTATGAAGGGAGCAGGCCTCCCAGCAGTGTAAAAATGAATTTAGGAGTTTTTCACTACCAGGACATATAAACTACATAGGTACATGTCCGGCCTTTTGCCTATACAACACCCTGCCCTCTGGGTTACCTAGGGCATACCTTGGGTAGAAAAAGGGGAGTTTTAAGCTTGTAAGTACTTTTAAATGCCAAGTCGAATTGGCATTGAAACTGCACACACAGGCCTTGCAATGGCACATGTGAGACAAGGTTAAGGAGCTACTTAAGTGGGTGGCACAATCAGTGCTGCAGGCCCACTAGTAGCATGTAATCTACAGGCCTGGGCCCATATAGCACACTTTACTAAAGACTTATAAGTAAATTAAGTAATCCAATTGGGTATGATCTAATGTTATCATGTTTAAAGGGAGAGAGCATATGCACTTTATCATTGGTTAACAGTGGTAAAGTGCGCAGAGTCTTAAAACCAGCAAAAACAGTATCTAAAATGTGGAGGGAGGCAGGCAAAAAGTTAGAGGTGACCACCCGAAGGCTGTCAGGTCTAACAATATCTATCTCACAGATGATGAATTGCTGCAACATTTAAGATGGAAACCCAGAATTGTTGTGGGATTTGCCGAGTTCGGCTACAAATTAAATTTCAAAAAAATGAAAATACCCTTCCTTAGCATCCTGTTTTGTGGGACATGAGCTATCAAGTGAAGCAAAGAGCCTAGCGCCACAATTCTTGGAAAAATGTGCACAGTTACAACCTCCAAATACAATTAAAAAACTCCAATCCCTATTGGGTTTCCTAAGTTTTGGCAGAACTTACATTCCTGAATATGCATCACGCATAAAACCTTTAAAGGACTTAGGCCCTAATTACAACCCTGGCGGTCGGTGTTATAGCGGTGGTAATACCGCCAACAGGCCTGCTGTAAAAAAAAAGGGATTCGGACCATGGCGGTTACCGCCATCCAAGACCGCTACTTAAACACACCGACCGCCAGGGTGGTAACGGCCGCTGGGCTGGAAACTTTGGTCTCCAGCCTGGCGGCTGCCACAATCCTACCCTCAGGATTCCAACCCGGCCTACCGCCATGGTTTTCATGCCAAACTTACTGCCACGAAAACCATGGCAGTAGGCACTATCAGTGCCAGGGACTCACTTCCCTGGCACTGATAGGGGTCTCCCTTGCCCCCCCTCCCACTTCCTCTCCTGCCCCCCACACACATATACACACCCACACACGCAGCCATATACACACATGCACACACACATACCCACACAACGTAACACATACCAACATACCCTGAAGCACACATGCATTCACAACACACAACACTCACAATCACTCATTCACACATGCATCCTACGTGACTCACACCCGCATGCACGCATACCAAAACACACAGACACACCCTCCACATATACACAACACCCCCCACCCCATCTCCTGTCAGAGAACCCGACTTACCTGCTTGAAGGAGGTCCTCCGGCTAGAGACGGTCTACGGCGCTGCTGTCAGCAGCGGCGTCCACCAGCAAAACACCACCAGGCTGTATCATTGCTCATGATACGGTTGGTGGTGTTTTGCTGGCGTGGCGGTGCTTCTGTCAGCAGCGCCGCCTTACCGCCGTCCGCTGCCATGACCGTCGGCGGTGTTCCACCAGCATTCTGGTGGAATACCGTCAGTGGTCACGATACCGGTAGACAGCTGGTAGCCACGGAGGTGGTATGTTGGTGGCCTTCGCCGTGGCGTAAGCCGGTCAATACTGCCAAAGTTGGAATGAGGGCCTTAATATGTTCCGACTTTTCAAGTAAATTTTGGACAGTCGAACATACACGCATTCTCAGAGCTTTGTAAACAGACCTGCTTGCAGCACAACACCTATACAAAAGGGACAACAAAACACATCTAGTCATCATAGTAATTGCTGGTGCCATTGGTTTCACCTATGTAACTTTCAATGAGGGTGAGATATTCCTGACCGCATACAAATCACATTTGCATTCAGCAGCAGAACAAGCTTTGCTCCCACTGAGAAAATTCTCAATGCTGTTCAGATGGCCGTCATTAAAGAAAGACCTCTAGCCCAAGGCAAATGCATTATTGTTGTCTCTCCAATTCCAGCCCTTGAGGCTGTTACCAAAGCCAGCGTTCAAAATGCTAATGCATTACATCCACTTGGATTCAATGGGCAACGTCTTTGACGGCCACTGATGTAGACTACATTTTTGACCCAAAATTACAAACTCAAGAATTTTTGCAATATGAACTAGAACATCAAGTTCCAGCAAATACACTGCCTACTGATCAATATCAAAGAGTCATGTACACCGATGGCTCAGCACAACCTGCAATTGACACAAAACATCAATACTCTGCTGCTTGCACAGTCGTAAGTGACTATATAGAGGATAATAATTTTTGTCCCCAACATACATACACGCAAACCCTAGGGGGTTGGGGGCCCACTCTGTGTCATTCCATGGTGGCGTGGTGCCTGATGGTGTCCAGATCCCTGCAGTATATTGTCTCTGGGAATTGCTAGAGGTCTCCATACATATGGTTACATTAAATGAAGGAGTCTGTGCTCAATATTTTCTATGTCATCTACGCCAGATAAGATGTTCCCAGAAACCAATGGCAACAAATCTGTGCTGTAATATGTATACTCCTTGTTAGAATTTACAGTCATTTATCCATAACCCCCGGCCATGCCCGGAGAACAATGTAGGCAGCAGGTGAGGCTGTCACGGTAGTCCCCACCTCCCTAAGGGGCCCAGGCAGGGTTGCTCCTACCTTGCATAGCAGCTGAGTTTATGTGTGTGCTGTCCTCAACCCTGGTCTGCCCTTTGTGGGGGTAGGCTGTAGATTGTGACCCACAGTTGGTTTCAGGGTCCACTCGCCTCCCACCTACCGAGGCAGCCAGTGAAGAGACGACTGCTCTGTAGGTAAGTAACTCTGATGGGACGACCGCCGAGGTTGATAGGAGTAGGGATGGTGCTGTTGCAGTAGTAGTCGGGCACCAGGAGAAGGGCCTGGTAGGCCGTATCTGCCATCTCCATTACTGTGATGGATGGCGGGGATTACAGGCCACCGCGCAGTCTCCTGCGGTCACCGCAGCGGAGGGAGAGATCCAGACCTTGTTTTCCTTGGATCCCCAGCTAGTTGTCTTATGGCTTGTAGAGTCAACGTCTTTTGAGGAGGTAGCCAAAAGGGGTGAGTCAGGGCCACACTGCACCTGCAACTGGTCTAGTTTATCATTGTGGTTCATTCCTGCATGTCAGTGCTCTTGGGAGTGCATAGGAATATTACCACGAGGCTGAGTGCCACAGAGCTCAGAGTTTTGTGACTTACTTGGTCACCATCTTGGCAATGCCCCATAGACCTGCAGCACTTATTCTTCCAAACACTTAAGTGGCCCCTTAAAACATGTCCCAGGTAGACCACTGCAGCCTGCATACATTTTTGCCCCCATGCAAAGTCTTGAACTCCACGTTTATTGTATATAAGTCATCCCTGTAGTAGGTCCTAGGTAGCCAATAGGGCAGTGTGGATTGTAATTAAATGTTAGGACATGTACTTTTAAGTTTTAAATGTCCTGGTGGTGAAAAATAGCTAAGTCCATGTTTCACTACTGTGAGTCCTACTTCTTTCATAGAATGACATTGGGTTGCTGTATTACATTTAATAAGTGCTAACTTTTGAATCGGAACAGGTGAACATTTCATGTTTTGTGTCTGAGATATTGTCAATTAAAAATCCTCTTTAAGTTAAAAAATGACTGGAATCATGGCTGAAAGCAGTAAGTCAAAAATCAAAATGTCCCAGCAGCACACATAATCTTCTAAGGAACAGTAACTGTAGTCTGCTGCAGGTCAAGTTCTGGAAGCACAAAGCACAAAGTTGAGCATGCTGCTGAGCAATATGTATTTGTCACTGCTCTTCCACTGGACACACCAGCTTCACGATCTCGTAAGGAAAACAAACCCCTATCTTCCTTGTTTGCCCCATTTTGATGATCATGACATGGATATGAGCCTGACTGAGGCCCAACATGAGAGACAAGGGAAAAGGAAGTTTTCTTAAAGACTTAGAAGAAAGGTAATTGTATGCCAGTGATTATTAGTATGGAGCGTGGCAAAGGAGAAATACACATTACCTCTTTTAAACCTTCTCTGAGTCATGACGTTCCACCAACTGTACCTACTTCTAACTTTTCAAGACCCTAAAAATCTACTGCAACCACCACCCATACCATTGACAAAGTCCTCCCTAGAGAAAGACAACAAAACAGAATAGCTCAACCACAACAAGTTATTCAGAGTTTGGCACAATAAGAAAGCTCCCTTCCCCAGTTTGTGACTTCTTTGCATTCAGAAAACTACAATCAGCTACAAGCACAATTTAACATATCAGGAAAAATACATTAGAAAAAAATTCAAAAATGATCACAAATGGCATTGTGTTCCTAATACTCCTAGAAAATGAAACATAATAATGAATAATCAGAAACACCTACTGACTCAACAAAATGGTGGTTACTCATCACACAGTAGGGGCCAGCAAAGAATGAGGCATGTGGACAAAGACAAAGTGGCCATCACCCATATAGCCACCAAAGAAGAAGGCTTGGAGAACAAAGACAAAATGACCAAATATGAGTGAAATGCACAAACACATACACACATACTACAAAATAGTGACCGCCCACATGGCAGGCAAAGTAGGAGACACAGTGAATAACAAATGTGGATGTCGGATCTTGTCTGGAGTACCTTCCCCACCCCATTAAATCTTGTATATTGCACAAATATATGTATCAGAATTGTTTTTGGGCCCATCCATAGGACTGCCTTTTACTCACCACCAGTAAATCAGCAATGTCAGAAAAGAAAAGAAACTTTAAAAATGTTCAAACCAATAATAGCCCAATTCAACATCAATTACCCCTCAAAAGAATTTTAAAGGTGCAGACAAAAACAAAAAAATAGCTGCCCCAAACATTAATGGCCAAGCACATGGGGAAGAAGGTAGCTCAGAGCAAAAGTACATGTCTGGCCATATGGGCCCAGCCTCCAAAAGCAAACCCAACCATAGCGTTGATAGGCACATGCAGAATGTAATAAACCTATAATTTACATAAATGCAAGGTCATCTACAAATCCAAAAAATGATACACAATACATTTAGCTCAGCAGCAGTGAGAATGTGAAAATTGAGTTAAAAAAGCATGCAAGGCCTATTGTAGGTCAGCCTAGGCCCCAAATGGTAAAGCAACAACACTGAAAAATGATGAACAAATCTGTACAAAATTCACAAACAGCACAAGGAATTAGAAAAAATATATATTATAGCACTAGGCCTCCACCATCTATCCAGCATCAAACAAACAAAATGAAAAAATAAATTACTAGTGCAGCTACACTCCCTCAAACAACAACATTTTTGCTTTTAATATGCTTAATTTCCCCAAAAATTAATATATTTTCCACAGGTGTGAATGCAGCTAAGGTTGCAGACAAAAAGAGAGTGATGCTTTCCATTCAAAAGACAAATTCAAAATGATCAAGGGCTGAACAAATCAAAGGGAGGAGGCGTCAGGACAGGAAAAATATGTTGCTACTGAATATACAGTAGCCTCCCAGTGTCTATGGCATTTCCATAACCAAACTGTTTTCTAGTTATGCAGCATAGAGTAATGATGTAAGGAATTGGGGTGTAGGTTGCATGGGGTGTGAGCCCTGGTCAAGCAGCAACCTCAATTCTTGTCAGGGTAAGGCACAAGCAAACCCCAAATTAATCAGTGCTCACCCTCTGATAGCTTGGCAAGAGCAATATGGCTTAACTTGAACGCAATATGTAAAGTATGTGTGCAACACTGAATTTAATGAATAAAACAAGATCAAATTAACAAAAATCCAACCAATAGAATCGAACCTATTAATTCATGAAGCATAAACTGTAGGATAGTGCTTTGAAGAAAAAAGTGCCAACTGGGGATATCTGGTTGTGCAGCACTAGTACAAAGTCAAAATATCAGGTCAACCATGATGGAGTGTTGACTGGCTACAGGGACCCAGTTGGGATGCTGAACAAAGTACACTAAAAATTGGCTGTGGGACTTTGCGTGTATCCAATGCTCAGATGCCTCGCACAGCTGATATGATATGCTGCTTTAGAGATGCGGCGTGGCTGCAGTGTGAGATCTTACTGCGTCTGCATTGAGCATCCGTTTGACGGCGCTTGTGATTTGAAGGTCAATGTCGGATATGCAATGCACAGTGAAGCTGCCTGCAATATGGAGCGTTGGCATTGTCGTCAAGGCTTCCATCAATGAGGAATGTGAGGACCTGTTGCGGGAAAGCTTTGCAGAGAGGCAGTTACGAGGGCGATGTGTCAAAGACCAAGATGCGAGTTGCGGCAGCGATGAGAATCTTTTGCGCAAGGTACAATCCATGCAGCAGTGATGCATTGATTCTGCACGAGAGTTCGCCTCTCAACTGCTCGGGATGCACCGCTCAGCAGAAAGGATGTGTCAGTTCTGCTGGGAAGCACCTTATGTCTGCTTCCACTTCCAAGGGTATGGGACTGGGGTGACACAACCTGGCAGGGTAGACCCACAAATGACAACGTCTAGGTTCAAAGCAGAGTGGTTGGAAGTCCTTTGTGTCACAGAGACTTCAGATCAGGAAGCCAGTTAACTAGCCCTTGGAGTCACTCTGGGTTCTGAAGTGAAGAGATGCAGGTTCAGTCCTTCTAACTCCCATCCAAGAGGGCAGCAGGTAAAAGGTCAGCACAATAAAGCAAGAGTGCAACAGCGCAGCAGTCCTACAGCAGCACAGAAGTCCTTCTTGCTGCCAGAGTATCCACAGGTCAGAAGAATACTTAAGTGGTGGTGTCTGAGATGTAGTTCTTATACCCAGTGGTGCCTTTGATGTGGGGGAGACATTAAAGACAAGTCTTTGAAGTGCTCAAATGCCCTGCCCTGGCTTCAGACTAACTGCAGGGGGCTCTTTGTGTACGGTGATGATACAGCCTTTTCAAGTGTAAGTGTGGTTGAGTCCAGCTCCTCCTTCCCATCCTTCCAGGATAGCCCACCAAGTCACACCTAAGACCCTAATATGTGTGGCTGTCTAGGAGGAATACAAAGAGTACATCTGCGAACTTCACATACTCATGTGATCTGAGACAGGCAGCAGGCACCAAATGGCTTAGGCAAGAAAAATTCGACTTTCTAAAAGTGTTGTTTTCAGAATTGCAATGTAAAATTCCACTTCTCCATCAGTTAGGATTTGAAATTGTAAGTCTGGGAACACCCAACCTGAAGAGGTTATCCTTTCCCATTTGGAAATGTTGCGTATAAAGTGTAACAAGGCAATTGCAATGTTAACCTATGGGAGGGATAGGCCTTCCAGTGGTGACAAATGAGTTTAAGAGTTTTTCACCAACAGGATATGTACATGTAAAATGTACATGGCCTACCTTTTAAATACATTGGACCCTGCCCTCTGGGCTGTCCATGGCATACTCTAGGGGTGATATATGTGTTTTAAAAAGAAATGTTTTGGCCTGGCAAAAGGTTTATTTTGCCAGGTGGAAATGGCAGTTCAAAGCTACTCACACAGGCTCTGCAATGGTGGGTGACACAATCAGTGTTACAGGCCCACTAGTAGCATTTAATTTACAAGACCGTGGCACATGTAGTGCACTTTACTAGGGACTTATAAGTAAATTAAATATACCAATTGGGTATATGCAAATGTAACAATGTGTTAGGGAAAGAGCACAAGCACATTAACATTGGTCAGCAGTTGTGCAGAATCATAAGGACAGCAAAATATAAAATACCAAAAACAGGAAGTCTGAAGGCAAAACGTTAGGGGGACCACATCAAGAATGCCAGGTCTAACATTTAGGGGTTAAGTATAAATTCTGTTAGGCCAAACACCTGAAGATATACCAAATTACACAGGTGTAACAAAATATATGCCCATCACTAGAATTGACTGCCCCAGGAACTGCTGCCCTGCCTTGCAGTGCCACCCTGCTGCCGTCTGTTCTGTGCCCGGTTGCCCAATACTCATCCACCAAACCCAAAGTGACTCTGAGTGGCTTTTGGATTACTTTGTTACTCACTTTCTCCAAACACCCCGAATGGCTTTACTAGACTTTGCTACTCTGTTTCTTAAATCACCCAGAGCGGCTCAGCTAACCTTCGCCACCCACTTTGGTCAACCACCCTGAGTGGCTTTGCTAGACTTTGCCATTACTTAAATCCCTGGAGCGGCTTTGCTAGCTTTCACAGCCTGCTGTCGTCAAACACCCTGAGTGCCCTTGCTGGACGTTGCTGTTCCCTTTCTTCAATTGCCCAGATCAGGTCTGCTAACCTTCACCACCCGCTTTCTCCAAACACCCTGACCTGCTTTGCTGAACTGGGCCACCTCCCAGTTCTCCTGCAGTCCCCACCTGCTCTCCTGCTCTCCTGGTGACCGTGCCTGTGAATCACTCACCCACTCCCATGGAGGAGTGCACCCCGGACATTACCACAATTTGTGGAAACAGCGCACACATGTGGTGAGGCGTCCGCAACACCACCTTTTCTATCCTATCATCGGTTATCAACCTTGTTTAACTTAATCCTGCAAAGTGAATATTTAGTAATTGATAAATTGGTTCTGTATCATTCTGATCTTAATTTGTGCAGATAAACAGGCTTTTTTCTACATCTGTTTGGCGTCTTTTTGTGGTGTACCTCCTTTGATTATTGCACGTTTGTACAAATAATTTACACATTGCCGTTTAAGTGAAGCCTGCTTGCTCTGCGCTGACTACCAGAGGGTGAGCACATGTTGTTTTAGGTCATGTATTTTGAATGCCATGACTAGGATTGTGTTCCCTAATAGGACAGGGTGCATACAGCTGCCAAACTAGAGACCCTCATTCTAACAATCACCGATTACATAGGATGCTTTCAGGGCAACAACTGCCCATGTAAGGACAATAGGACAGCATGGCACCCTAGGAGCCAAAAATATGTGCACATCAATGTGAACAATCAAATTCCTGTCAGACAGAACACCGATCATGTGCAAACACAACATGCTGTTTACACCGCAGACAGTTTCATTAATAAGACTACAACACCACACGTTATCAGAGAGGACAATTCATGCATTCCTTGATCTGTAGCATGCCACACAGAGAAACAAAAGCAAAGCTTCCTCGACGTTTCAGACACCTGCAGTCACCCAGACTATGACAGCAAGCATGAAGGTAAGAATTGGCTCATTTACTGCACCTCCATAGGCTGGGTGTGCAAACCTTTCAAATCCACATTCTCTATTTAGAAAAGTTATTATACTTTATTAGTTACAGTTTTTGCAAACGTGTACGAGTTTCGCATCATCGGTGGATCAAACTTCATAACGTAATCTTCTTGCAAGTACGCATTTTTGCGAGAGATTTTTTCCATCAAATATATTTTACTGCAGGGCCTTTTTTTGCAAACATACTCTTGACTTTTGATTTTTCTTTTGCAGTATGCTTTGTTCGCTTTGCATACTTTGTGAAGGTCACGATGATATGAATATTTTTTTTTTTTAACTTCGCAAAGTCCCCTAGATAAAAACGATGCAACTTTGCAAATACCTAAACACCATTCTTAAAAAAACTGCGTGTGCTCAGATGCTCAGAAAACGGTAATGCAAAATTAACACAGAACACGTAGGGGGGAAAGAGACGTAGAAATCGATGACTCGTATGAAAGAAGATCGCTACCTACTTGCAACATAGAATAGCACTGGCAGCTGGGTCACTTCACCAACAACACTTCAAGTATTAAGTGACATGACCGCAAGGAATTTAGCAATCTCAGGGCTCACACGCAAACATATCTAAAGTGAGGGCCGAACTGACATGGACAAATAAGTTCAAGGAGACAGGCAGGGTATTTCGGAAGTGATGCGGTTACCATTGTTTGGTGTGGTGCAAAAATAGGTAATGGGTGTATAGTAGTGTGTAAACGCGTCAAATGTACAACTAACATGCCACAAAACGTTCAAACAATCAGTTTAAGAAAGGTTTATAGCTTTATTTGTATGAACATACACAGGGATGTTGTAATGCTCATATTCTTCACAGAGGTGATGCACATCAACGCTGATGCATGGTGCAGGGAGGTGGTGTTGCCGAAAGGTATCTTGAATGTGTTTGACATGGGAATTTTCATTGAAGGAGTCAATATTAACAAAGGGATGTAGGAAGGGAGAAATCTGAAAATGTGATTTGTCCATGGTAAGTCAACAATATGCTTTTTGCTGCTGCCTTCACACTTGCCTATAAAATATTGATATAGGGCTTCCATCTTTTTACTGACACATCTTTATCTGGTCTCGCTAGTCGTGGTCAACGGATATCTACCAGGGTCCACTTGCACTGAAAGGGATTAGTAGGTAGGTTACGTCTGGTCTGCTAGAACCATTGCTTTTCAATGCATTTGCCTTCAATGGGTCATCGAATCACATCAACAGTGTAGCAGAGCAATGAAAGGCTACCAATCTCATAATGTACTGCAGGTGGAATGTAATGCAATATTACCAAACAATCTCAGTTTTCAGAAAACACAAAATAGTTTTCAGAAAAAACAAAATTGGCACCAATTCCGCCTGTCGGAAAGTGAAGAACTTTTTAAAGTCTGATTCAAAACATCTGCACAAACTCTGGTCCTGTTACTTACTGACAAAGGCATACCAGGAGCTCCCTGGAACACCTTGAAACCACCCTAAGGCCCATCTTTTAAAAGGACAGAAGAACTGGAAGAGTTCTCTCCTACTCTTAGACAACTCAAGTGCCTTTATACACATGATCAAAACACCGTTAAATCTACTGCATTATCTTTAACTGAGTGACCAAAAGTATCCCACTGGATTAAGCAATGACTAACAATACCATCATCAAAAAATAATGATTTGGGATGACAAATCAGGAAAGCAGTGGAGTTTGGGGTTGATAGGTGTACCTATCTTGAGATTTTGTGAATTATTTTTTATCTAGGTGCCAAAGAATGCGCATAAACAGGGTCAGCACATTATTTTTCAAAATAGTTTTTAAGAAGTGTCTGGTAAATGTGTGTGTTTATCTGTTGGCTGTAGTTTGCCCCTTCTTCGCGAGGTGGATGCAAGGTGTTTAGGAAAGTGTTTTCGAAGTTTAAGTGGCATTGTGCCTATTGATTCCGTTCTCTCTTCTCGACCTGAAACAGCAAACACCAAAAGCAATACATGTTCATGCTTTTCACAAGACATCTATAATATAAATGCATGCTTTTGTGCTCACTTTTGGTCATACTAAAAGAGCATTTGAAGCGTTGCCGTGGCATCCAGAGCTATACATCATCTACTCTCTGCAATGATCGTCTTGTCAGACTAAGACGAGCAAAACAGATTTTTGACTTAGAAGCCATTACATTAATATTTCAATAACTACAACAGAAATACAACACAATCAAAAATATAGCTCAACCCTACAACACAAATACAGCACAATAGAGCAATACATGACACTACATATTAATAAAACCACAATCACGACAACACCAAAGAACAGTGCTGCAAAGCAACTTAACACAAGGCATAACATCCATAGAATATTAGAATCACACCACAAACTGCTGCAAAATACAACTGCAGTGAACTATAATGGCGTGCTGTAGTTATATATGTTTCTATGTTTTGTAGATTTGTTGTGTTCGTATATGTGTCCATTTTATTGCTGGGTGTTCTTTTCGTCGTGTTGTATTAATACAGAGTAATCGTTGTTTGGTGTTGTCATAACGTGTCGTTGCTATGGTAGTTCATTTTGTTGCATTATATTGATTTTTGTTCTTCAATGGTGCATGCACTGATTGGGCATGCAGTAACACTTCTATTGCCGAATAGGCCACCAAAAACCCTTTGGTGGTCTGGATCTATGAATCCTAGAAGCAGAATCTGTGGACTTGTCTATGCACATATGCCCCAGAGGAAATTCATTAAAAAACCAGCAGCATATATGGTCTATTCGGTGCAGTAAACAAGTATCTTAAATCTTTTTTTATGCTATTGCCATAAAAATATACCCACCAAAATGATCTGATTTTACAAAACAATGTGAGTAAATCAATTGTATGCAAAGGTGGCTTTATTATTGTAGATTGCGGTGTGGAGTTATCATACTGGTAAAAGTGTCCAAACCAAAGTCTTACAACTCGTGATCCTAAGATTGAGAATGCTGTCAATACCTTTGACCTTTGCCATGCAACATTTCCCCGTTATTCAAATAAGAGTGGCATGAAAAAAATCAAGGGGACCGACTGCCCATTCTTGAGAAATATGTAGCTCTGATTTTTTTTCTCTCTCTTGATCAACTGTGCTTATGTGAATTATCTCAAATTGGCATGGTGTGTTGACATTCCTAAGGAAGCTAGGGCCCATTTTCTCATTTCTCTTCTTTCAAGAACTTTTTAGGAATTCTGAGGGGTAAAGGGAATTAAAGTCAGTACTTCAGATCACTTAATAGCGTACCATATTTGGTCACACATTAAGGCCCTCATTATGACCCTGATGGTAAATCCCCCTTACCGCCATGGTGACTGCCACCAACATACCGCCGCCGCAGCGGATAGCCGTTCACCATATTATGACACACACGCACACCAATCCGTCACTATTCAGCCACGGACACAAGTCAGCCACATCAAAGGTCAGTGATAAACGGGCGGTATCAAACTCACACCGTTACGCCAACAGAACTACGCCCATCACATTATGACCCACAAATAACCACGACGGACATTCAATGGTGGTAAACCATTGGCAGTACATACCGCCGTTCTCAAAATGCACACACACATACAAAACAGCACCACATTGGACAATCCAAAAAACACACACCTGACAGCCATACACACATGCCACCCACACACACACACCACTATAAAACACACACCCACAGTACTCACAACCCTTTACAAATACAAACCATTGGCACAAGACAGACACCACGACCAGAGACAAGACCAGAGCCACACTCCACCATCACATATACACCACCCATGCATCCCACATCACACACCCAAACACATCACCCTACACACCCTCACCCACACTACTCACGCAACACCCATGGCACCACAAAGACATCCCGGATTCTCAGAGGAGGAGCTAAGGGTCATGGTGGAGGAAATCATCCGGGTAGAGCCACAGCTATTTGGAGCACAGGTGCAGCAGATATCCATTGCTAGGAAGATGGAGCTATGGCAGAGGACCATGGACAGGGTCAACACCGTGGGACAGTACCCCAGAAAAAGGGACAACATCAGGAAGAGGTGGAACAACCTACAGGGGAAGGTACATTCCATTGCAGCAAGTCACCAACTCGCTGTACAGAGGACTGGTGGTGGACTCCCACCACCTCTGCCACAACCAACAACATGGGAGGAGTAAGTCTTGGCAATCATGCATCCTGAGGGCCTGGCAGGAGTATCAGGAGGACTGGACTCTGGTAAGTCAACTCTCTACTATTCTCACCCCCCTACCTGCATGCTATCACATACCCCCAACCCACCCTCACTCCCATCAATCCACCACCTCCCACACACCCCACCATCACATATCACCCATCCCGATGGCAAGCCCTGCATGCACCACCCGTGCATGGACATCACTCACAGCCCTGCATGGACACCTATCACTAAAGCATGCACACTAGAGAGAATCAGCAAGCCCACCACATACCAACTCACACAAGTGAAAGCTCCCAGGGCAAATACAAACAAAGAGGGCAACCCACCGATGCACTATATATAACACACAGAAACAATAACACTGCATTTACATCCCCACAGGTATCCCAACCAATGTCAGTGGCGAAGAGGTGCCAGCACTATCCAGTCCCCCCACAGAAGAGGCCCACAGTGATGACAGCGACTCTGGTCACCTGGATCTGGATGACCAACCTGGACCATCAGGGACCTCTGGATAGTCGGTTACCCAGGCATAGTCAGACACCACTACAGAGCCTCCCCATCTGGAAACATCACCACAACACCCACCCAGCGTACTCATACCTCTGTCCCCAGGACACATTAATCAGCAGTGTCCACCACTGCAGGGACCCCATGGCACACCTCACCCCCAAGACAATCAGGGACCTGTGGTCAGTGGCAGTGGGCACACGTTTCAGGGGACAGAGGCACAGGACAACAGGGAAACTGGGAGGAATGCTGTGCGCCAGGGGGAGGACAGGCCCAGGGAACCGACCCTCCAGGAGGCACTCACAGAGATCCTGGAAGCATACCAACATTCCCAAGATACGCTGGGCCAGATCCTGGCCAATATGCAGGAGAACAGGCGTCTGCAGGAGGGACAGTACCAGGGGATCAGGGAGGACTTCCAGACCATTAACAGCACCATGGTCTCCATGGCAGGGGTGCTGGAAGACATGTCCAACATTATGAGGAGGCAGTCTTACAACAGCGGGCCCCTGCCACTAGCCAGACATCTGAACTGCCTTCCACCTCCACTGCCACTATTCGACAGGAGGCCTCTCCACAGGACCAACAGGCCACCAGCACCCCTCCGCCTTCAGAAGGTGAACCACCCCGCAAACATTCCCTGCGATCCAGGCAGAAGCCAGAGACTATTGCCAAGAACCCCTCCAGGAAATGAGACTCTCCTGATTGTCACCCTTGTGTCCCACTCTGTCACCCAGTCCACCTTGAACTGCCATTGCTCCCCTTCCTATGTCCGCATGGACAATGCACCTGAGCTATAAATAGACTGGAACGCTACCCTGGACTTTCCTCCATCATCACCCTATCCCAATGCACTTGCCCCCCTTCTCCTTATCACTTCAATAAATACCCTTTGAACAAATACAAGTATGGAGTATCTCAAATGATTTAAGTATTTATATGATTAACCAGGTTCAAAAATTGCAATTCAACTGTACAATATACACATGGGATAGACCTGTAGTTGGCTTCAGTGATCACACCACGAGTGATAGTGGGGCACCAACATCTGCAAAAAGAGTTGCCAAACGGTACAGTGAGTGGGCAAAGAAGTGGGAAATAACAGAATGCAAGTGCCAAAGATAATCTAAATAATGCCAATGAATTGTGAAGTAATCACTGTAGTTCTGTTGACCTCATCCTCATCCTCATCCTCTGTCTCCTCATCTTCACTGTCCACAGTGTCCACTGCTGCCACACGGCCATCTCCAGTGTCCTCCTCCTGCAGAAAAGGCACATGGCGTCTCAAGGCAAGGTTGTGCAAAATGCAGCATGCCACGATTATCTGGCAGACCTTCTTGGGTGAGTAGCACAGGGATCCACCAGTTGTTAGATGGAGGCACCGAAACCTGGTCTTCAGGAGGCCAAAGGTACTTTTAATAATCCTTCTTGTTCGCCCATGTACCTCATTGTAATATTCCTCTGCCCTTGTCCTGGGATTCCTCACAGGGGTCAGTAGCCATGATAGGCTGGGGTAACCAGAGTCACCTGCAAATATCCCATATGGCCCACACCATACCAATACACCAACATCCACTGGGTGGGAACCAGGGCTCACCTATTAGACACACCCGGAGCCTCTGTAGCTGGCCCATCACATTTGGAATGCTGCTATTCCTCAGGATAAAGGCATCATGCACCAACCCTGGATACTTAGCATTGACATGGGAGATGTACTGGTCCACCAGGCACACCATCTGGAAATTCATGGAGTGAAAACTCTTTCGATTTCTGAACACCTGTTCATTTTGCCAGTGGGGGGGGCAATATGTGTTCCATCAATTGCCCCAATGATGTTGGGGATATGTCCCATTGCAAAGAAGTCAGCCTTCACAGTGGCCAAATCCTCCACCTGGGGGTAAAAATGTAGCTGCACATGTGTTTAATCAGGGCAGATAACACTCTGGTCAACACTGTTGAGAACATTGGCGGTAACATTCCTGCTGCCAAGCCCACTGTCACTTGGAAAGAGCTCGTCACCAGGAAATGGAGCACTGATAGCACTTGCACAAGAGGAGGGATCCCAGTGGGGTGACGGATAGCAGAAATCAGGTCAGGCTCCAATTGGGCACACAGCTCTGTGATTGTGGCCGTCTCAAGTCTTTAGGTGAGGATGATGTGCCAGTCCTCCATTGTTGCCAAGTCCACCAGGGGTCTCAATCTCCTATTCATCCGCAGTGGTAACAATCTATGGGGCAAAAGAGAGAGAAGCCGGTGACAAACTGTACATCGTAGCCTCAACAGTAAAATGCATGATGTCCATTTTTAATGTATATGTGACAATTGTCCTCTATGTCCAATTGTGTACTGTGACGCAATTATAATCCAGGGCCTGCCCCCCCTGTCCTGTGTGGAGAGACAGGTGGAAGTCAGGTAATTCAGCTGACGTGTGTGCTGTTGTGGGAGGCGATCGTGAACGGCAGTGCAACTCCCCAACTGGATAATATTGGTCCCTTTGGGGTACAGTGGCCAATGGTGATGTACGCTGGTGGTGACGGTATGCACTGCCATGGACGTGACAACCATTTTCTATCTGATCACTCACTTACTAACTGACCTTCAACATGAGAGGACCTACACTGAATGTGCTGCTGTGACCTGTGTCTGGAACCTACCATGGCTTGTGTGACTGGGGAAAGTCCCTTGCCTTCACCTCAGTGGAGTTGGAACAACTGGTGGATGGTGTCCTACCCCAGTACCTACTGCTGTATTGGCCTCCAGACCAACAGATGAGTACATTGCACGATGCATGGGGCATGAATGCATGGAGTGGTGTGTTAAGGCCTCGTGTAGGGGGGTGGTGGATGGCCCCTGGGTGGCGGACAGGTTGTGTGCTGGGCCCTGTGTGTGCAAATGGCGATGGGAAGGGGTAAGGTGGGCCATGAGTGTAACAGGCAGGACAGTCTGACTAATACCTTTTCCTGTGTGTATTTCTCTGCAGGTCAGCGCCCATCAAAAGAACGGTATATGGCGTGCCAGCGGCAAGGACGTGCGGATCCTGGGGTCTACGGCAGGTGGAGCAACCACTGTTGGAAACAGTGGGAGGACCTGAGATGCTGGGCATGGAAGACGGCGGAGGCCCAGCTGGGGATGGCCTCCCAATGAGGAAGGGGTGACCGTCGAACCCTGACCCCCCTGATGGCCCGCATACTGGGGGTGGCCTTTCCGGAGCTGGATGTGCACTTGAGATCATCACAGCAGCCACAAGAGGTTGAGTACTGTTCCCATCATTACAACTTATGAATGGAAGGGGGGTACCCGATTGGGGGATGTGTGTCAGTGGGTGCCCTTAAGCCAGGCCTGACATTGCAGAGTAGGTCCCATGTTGGGCAGGATTCAGAAGTGATAATCCTGCTACTCAGCTTGTGGGCATTCACAACTGGTCAGGGCTGTGTGGGTACCAGGTGTGCTGCGGTTGGCGGTGGTGGTGGCAGACCCTTCTGTGACCACCCCAGCTACAGGTACAGCCGCCACCCCTGTACAAGCACTGCCCTCCCAGCAGCCCCTCAGCGAGCTGCCTGTGCCCGCTCACCCAGGAGGGTGGGCATCTCCTTCGCCCCTGGCACCTCAGACCCTGCTCCAGTGAGCCCTTGTGCCCTGAGTGAGGAGGCTATTGTCTTCCTGCGATCCATCTAAATAGGGCAGTCAACCATTGTGAATGCCATCCAGGGTCTGGCAGCTCAAATGCAACAAACTAATGCATTTCTGGAGGGCATTCACATTGGCTTGGACGCCCAACAGAGATCAATCCAGGCTCTGGCCTCCTCTCTGATGGCAGCCATTGTCGCTGTTTCCACCCTCCCCCCTCCAACTTCCTCTTCCCAATCCCATTCTCCTCAACCCCAACCTATCCCAAGCACACAGACAGACGTGCGTGCACACAGGACAACACACAAGAGTGGCACAGGCAAACACAAGCACCACACATCATCACACAAGCACTCACGCAAACACCATCCAGATGCAGACATACCAAAATCCACTGCCTCCACTGTGTCCCCTCCTCCTCCATCTCCCTCCCAGTTGCGTCTACACTCACACCTGCATGCACTGCATTATCATCCACTACCAGCATCACTACCATACCCAGCAAAACACACACCTCACTTGCAGACACCACTACAGCAGCCATGCACACATCCCTCCCCCACAAGGTACACAAACGCAAGCACTCAGACACCCAACAGCCATTCACCTCACAACAGCATCCAGCCCATGCACCTGCACCCAAACACAGCAGACGGACACCTCCTACAACCACTCCCTCTTCCTCCACTCCCAAACCTTCTCCCTCTTCCTGCCCCAGTGTCCCTAAGAAGCTTTTCCTCGCCACCATTGACCTCTTCCCTACCTGCCCCCACATCCGTCATGTCTGGCCAGGGTGGCAATAACCCTGGAAAGCACCTCAGCCACCTAGTCGACAGGCCCAGTATTCTCCACACCCACTTGTGGTGGGAAAGGATCCAGGGCACCAGCCAGCCTCAAGGAAAGTGTGCCTGCCCCAGCTGCTGCCAGGAAGGGCAAGGAGCCTGCCAGGCTGCCCCAAGTGCTGCCAGGAAGGGCAAGGGGCCTGCACCAGTAGGCAGGAAGGGCAATGGGCCTGGTGCAGGGACTCAGTCGGAGCCCACACCACCAACCATGGTTGTGCAGCCGACCGAGGCTGCAGGGGATGGGCTGGAGCCTCCCCCCACTACTACCACCAGCAGCAGCAGCACCACCACAAGCAGTAGGCAGCCATCCGAACCTGCAGGGGATGGGCTGGAGCCTCCCCCCACCACTACCAGCAGCAGCAGCAGTACAACCACCACCAGCAGTGGGCAGCTGTCGGAGGCTACAGGAGATGGGATGGAGCCTCCCCCCACCAGCGGCTGCAGCATAAGCAGCACTACCACTGATCAACTGTCACCACCGGCGGACGGTCTGTAGTCCTGCCTCCAAGGGCTGTTTTGTAGCCAGCCCCCTGCAAATCCTGTGGGAATGACACCCAGCTGAGAGACTGTGACCTTGCACTCCCCAGGATCTAAAGCACAGGGCATGATGCCCCCTCTAGAACCAGTGGGTATGGCACCCACTCACCCCATCCTCACCAGGATCTAAAGCACAGGGCATGATGCTCCCTCCAGAACCAGTGGGTATGGCACCCACTCACCCCAACATAACCAGGATCTAATGCACAGGGCACAATGCCCCCTTCAGAACCAGTAGACAAGCCACCCACTTGAGACACTGTGGCCTTGCACTCCCCAGGACCAAGCACAAGGCATGTTGCCTCCTCCAGTACCAGTGGTCTTGTTTCTGCATCCAGCTGAGGTGTCCCCCTCCCCCTAAGGTGCCTGCCTATTTGCCAACTGATGCCCCTGCAGTGTTCTCTCAGTGTTGCTGCAGGAGACAAGTGGGGCCTTGGACGTTGTCATGTGGCCCTGTGGCCCACGCGCATTGAGGACTGGGCTGTGTCCCTTGAACTGTACATATGTATATACCATTAGATTGTATTTTCTTATTTCTACTATAGTTATATTATTACACTCACTTTCTTCTTTTCCTGTAGTCCTTGCATTATTCCTGAGGGGTACAGGGTAAATATGTTTTCTTACTGCATATGATTGTGTGTATGGTGTTGGGGTTGGGGGGGTGTGAGTTGCGTGTGTGTATCACTCTCTTTTTCCTCCCCCCGTCCCCTGTGTGCTAGGTGGCTGTACTCACCGTGGTCGTCTTTGCTGTCGGTGGTGTTCGTGGTGGAGCAGGACGTAGAAGATCATTGGAAAGACCTGCAGCTCGGGCTCCATGGCGGCGTGGTTGTTCCCTGTGTCTCCAAAACTGAGGGGGTCATTCTGACCCTGGCGGTAAAAGGCAGTTACCGCCGGTCAGAAGACCGCCATAACACCGCCGCGGCCGTGGTAACCCGCCAGGGTCATTCTGACCCACAACTGCCAAACCGCCAAAAACCCGACCTCCACTGAAGGCCGCCACATCAGCGGTCAGCGATAAACTGGAGATGACCAAACCTCCACCGTCACGCCAACAGAAATACGCCCATGCCATTACGACCCACGAATCCACGCGGCGGTCTTTCAACCGCGGTATCCCATTGGCGGTACACACCGCCGCGGTCAAAATACACACACACATAGAAAACTCAGCCACATTGGACAATTACAAATACACACACCTGATACACATACAAACACCACTCCCACACAATCAATACGATATAAAACACACACCCACATCACCCACAAACCCCCACAAATCGAAATTCAGAGACAAGGCGCAATACACAGAGAGAGAGCACAGGGAACGCAAACCACAACACACACAGGAACCCAACATCATCCCCCACACTACATCTACGCACAAAACACCACACACCACTACACTCATCACCACAAACACCACCCTACACCTCATCCACACCACCCCATGGCACCCCAAAGACACCCCAGGTTCTCGGACCAAGAACTCAGGGTCATGGTGGAGGAAATAATCAGGGTAGAGCCCCAGCTCTTCGGCACACAGGTGCAGCACACCACAATAGCCAGGAAGGCGGAGCTATGGCAAAGGATCGTCGACAGGGTCAACGCTGTGGGACAGCATCCCAGAAATCGGGAAGACATCCGAAAGCGCTGGAACGACCTACGGGGGAAGGTGCGGACGATGGTGTTAAGACACAACATCGCTGTGCAGAAGACTGGCGGCGGACCCCCACCCACTCTACCCGAATTCACATCACCTAAGCATGACCACTGCACATACCCATCCCCCCCCAAACCACCCTCACAACTCCTCCCACAAGGTAATGCCAGCACTGGGGGACAAGGGCACCCACAAATCGCACGCCATGGCACACACAGGCGCAATAACCATACTCTTTTACCCCTGCAGGGCCCGAACGCCAACACACCGGCCCGGAGGGTCCAGAAATGTCCATCCCACCCCCAGAACAGGCCCCCAGTGATGACAGCAGCTCTGTCGACCTAGAACCTGATGACCAGCCCGGACCATTGGGGACCTCTAGACAGTCGGTTCCCCTCAGGCAGCCACAGGCCCCAGCAGACCTACCCCCCTCTGGAAACCCCAGCACAGCACCCACCCAGCGGGCCCATGCCTCTGTCTCCAGGACAGGTCAAGCAGCGGTGTGTCTACCACTACAGGGCACCCAGGGCAACCCACCACCCCAACAACAACAGGGACCTGGGGGCAGTGGTAGTGGGCACACCGTCCAGGGGACAGAGGCCCAGGAACAAAGGGGAACTGGGAGGGCTGCTGTGCGACAGAGGGAGGACAGGCCTAGGGAACCCACTGTCCAAGAGGCCCTCACCACCATCATGGGAGCGTACCACCACTCCCAAGAGACGATGGCGACGGTCCTGGCCAGGTTCCAGGAGATCCAGGCCATGCAGGAGGGCCAGTACATGGGGTTCCGGGAAGAACTGCGCAGCATCAGTTCCGCAATGGGTACAATCGTGGTGGCACTCAACCAGATTGTCACCACATTGCGGGACCATGTGGCCCCCTAAAGGGCCCCTGCCACTAGCATGGAGGAAGAACAGCCCACCACCTCCGCCGGCGCTAGTGGTCAGGAGGCCCGACACAACAGCAACGGGCCACCCGGACCCCACCCCCTGCAGAACATGAACCACCCCGCAAGAAAGGCCTGAGATCTAGGAAGAAGACAGAGTAGGATGTCAAGACCCCCGCCATGCACGGATCCCCCTGGATGTCATCCCACTGTCCCACTTGTTCACCCTGTCCAACCTTGAACCGCCCCTGCTCCACCTTCCACAGGCATATGGACAATGCACCTGTGCGAACGAGAGTCTGGACTCTGCCATGGACATGCCTCCACCATCACCCATCACCCTTTTTGAACTATACACCAATTTTTGCACTTCAATAAACACAATTATTGCACAAAATCCATCTGGAGTCTGCTATTTATTTTTTTAAACCAAATGTATTCGATATAACCAACCAAAAATGTCCAAATACATTGTGATGACAACATACCAGTGTCACACAGCGGTAGTCCATGGGGAAATAAACCAGAGGGCACTCCGTGGGGACCAGATCACTGAAATAATAAGGCAAATTCACAACTAAGTTACCATACATTGGGGTGAAAGGTCAGACAGTAGAGAGCCAGTACTGTTACAGATATAATAAAATGCAGGAGTAGATCCTTACCTGTGTGTTACTGGAAATACTGCAGTATCACTCTGTCCCTGTTGTCTGTGTCGTCCTCTTCGTCTTCCTCCTCTTCACTCTCCGCAAGCTCCACAGCGGCCACAACACCACCATCTGGACCATCCTCCTGCAGGAAAGGCACCTGGTGTCGCAAAGCCAGGTTTTGAAGCATGCAGCAGGCCACGATGATATGACACACCTTCTTTGGTGAGTACATTAGGGATCCACCTGTCATATGCAGGCACCTAAACCTGGCCTTCAGGAGGCCGAAGGACCGCTATATCACCCTCCTAGTACGCCCATGGGCCTCATTGTACCGTTCCTCTGCCCTTGTCCTGGGATTCCTCACTGGGGTCAATAGCCAAGGCAGGTTGGGGTAACCAGAGTCACCAATTAGCCACACACGCTGTCTCTGTAGCTGTTCCATCACATAAGGGATGCTGCTATTTCGCATGACGTACGCGTCATGCACTGACCCTGGGAACTTGGCATTTAAATTGGAGATGTACTGGTCAGCCAAACAGACCACCTGGACATTCATCGAATGATAACTTTTTCGGTTCCTGTACACCTGTTCATTGTCTTTTGGGGGGACCAAAGCCACATGGGTACCATCAATGGCTCCAATGATATTGGGAATGTGTCCAAGGGCATAGAAATCACCCTTCACTGTAGGCAAGTCACCCACCTCAGGGAAAATGATGTAGCTCCGCATGTATTTCATCAGGGCAGACAACACTCTGGACAATACCCTTGAAAACATAGGCTGAGACATCCCAGATGAAATGGCCACTGTAGTTTGAAATGATCCACTAGCCAAAAAATGGAGTACTGACAGCACCTGCACTAGAGGCGGAATCCCTGTGGGTTGGCGGATGGGTGACATCAGGTCTGGCTCCAGCTGGGCACACAGTTCCTGTATAGTGGCACTGTTGAGTCTGTAGGTGAGTATGACATGTCGTTCTTCCATTGTCGACAGGTCCACCAGCGGTCTGTACACGGGAACATTCCTCCGTCTCCTCGCAAGTCCCAGCGGACGGTGCCTAGGAAGGACAACATGGAGCACAGAGTCAATCAACCCACAGGTAAGTTCCCACAGCCTGCACAGTACACAAATCTCTCTGGATTGAATAGCTTGTATGAGTGTCGATGCAAGGACTAGCCATGTGTGACGCAGAAGGAATTAAGCCATGTGGGTCCTTGAAATTGCGGCTGCCTGACCTGTGAAGTGTGACAATATGAAGTGAGGTCATTGCGGTGGCGTGGCACGCCGCGGGCGTGACCGCCATTTTCTCTCTGCTTAATCACACGAGACCTGACCATCCACAGGAGAGGACCTATACTGCAAGTGCTGCTGTGACCTCGGTCTGGAAGTGACAATGGCTGCTGCGACTGGGGAAAGGGCCCCCGCCTTCAGTTCCGAAGAGTTGGAGAAGCTTGTGGACGGGGTCCTCCCCCAGTATGCGCTACTCTACGGTCCTCCAGACCAACAGGTGAGTACACGGGGGTCAATGCATAGTGGGCAATGCCTGTGATGAGTGGGGTGGATGTACGATGGAGGGGAGGGGAGCGAATTACGAATGCATGGCACAGCAGATGAGAGCATGTGCCACATGGCAAGTTTGGGGATGGGGGGCCACTCACATCGAGCATGCAGAAAAGTGATGATGTTTCTTTTCCCCCCTGTACATGTCACATAGGTCAGCGCCCATCAGAAGATCGATATTTGGCGTGCCATCGCCAAGGACGTCCGGGCCCTGGGGGTCCACAACAGACGGGGCACCCACTGCCGCAAGAGGTGGGAGGACATCCGCCGCGGGAGCAGGAAGACCGCCGAGGCTCTGCTGGGGATGGCCTCCCAACCTAGGAGGGGTGCCAGTCGTACCTTGACCCCCCTGATGTCCCGGATCCTAGCGGTGGCCTACCCCGATTTAGATGGGCGCTTGAGGACATCACAGCAGACACAAGGGGGTGAGTACCAGCACATTCAGCTATATTTGCGCGCAGTGGAGGTGCCTGGGTGGGGGAGGAGGGCTGTGGGTATCCCTAGGCCAGGGTGATTTCTGTAGGCTAGGCCCCTCCGTGAGGTATGGTCCTGTGCCCCCGCCCCCCACCTCTGTAGGGTGCCTAGTAACGCTATTCATGGACCTGTGTATTCTGTGTGGGCAGTTGTCGCCCATAGGCTTGTAGGGCATGTCCCAGTGAATGAGTAGTGTACCCCAAGTGCGCAGCGTAGTGCAGGGGACTTCTGTGTCTGTCCTCTCCGCCAACGGTGTCCCCAATGCATGCACTCAACTTGTCTTTAATTCTCCACACCCCCCCCCATTTTCTTTGTTTTTCTGTGAATGTGTGCATTAGCATCATCAGGCGGAGGAGAAGTGGCATTGGCGCAAGAGGGAGCTGCATCTCACATGGCCCCGGAGGGCCATGCAACGGACTCCGACATGACCAGTGAGACGGAGGGCGAGGGGGGCTCCACCACGGGGACCCGTGCAGACGTCAGTGACACCGACACGTCCTCGGATGGGAGCTCCCTTGCGGTGGCGGCAACATCCGTGCCCACTGATACTACAGGTACAGCCGCCACCCAGCGCACCAGCTCCGCCCTCCCAGCAGCCCCTCGGCCTTCGGCCCGTGCCCGCACGGCCAGGAAGGCGGCTATCTCCTTTGCCCCAGGCACCTCAGGCCCTGCCTTAGTCACCCCTGCTGCCCTCAGTGAGGAGGTCATTGACCTCCTGAGGACCATCATTGTTGGGCAGTCTACCCTTTTGAATGCCATCCAGGGTGTGGAGAGGGAGGTGCATCAAAGCAATGCATACCTGGAGGGCCTTCATTCGGGTCAGGCTGCCCAGCAGCAATCGTTCAACGCTCTGACCTCAGCACTGACGGCAGCGATTGTCCCTGTCTCCAGCCTCCCTCTTCTAACTCCCTCCACCCAGTCCCACTCCCCTGTTCCTCTGCCTATCCCATCCATACCTACATACCAGCCTGCACACACTTCAACACCCAAGGGAAGCTCATCCAGACATAAGCACCACAGAACACACAAGCATTCACACAAGCAACATATAGATGCAGACATGCCAACAGCCACTACCTCCTCTGTGTCCCCCACCTCCTCGTCTCCCTCCTCCCTCCCTGTGACGTCTCCACTCACACCTGCATGCACACCACCATCAGCCAGTACACCCATCACAGCACACCCTCCAGACCAGTCCGCACACGTGCAGTCACCACCCCCACTGCCATGTACACGTCCCCTGTGTCCTCTCCCAGTGTGTCTGTCACCCCCGCTTCTAAACCACACAAACGCAGGCAGGCACCCAACCAACAGCCATCCACCTCACGTCAGCCTCCAGCCCAAGCACCTGCACCCAAAGACACCAGACTTGACTCTCCTACAACCACATCCTCTTCCTCCACTCCCATACCCACTCCAGCTACCCTTCCCATGGCTCCTAAAAAACTAATCCTCTATAAACTGGACCTCATTTCCTCACCTGACCCACCCGCTCCATCTCGTAAGAGTTCCAAAAACACCTCAGCCACCACCAGCCCAGCAACTCCCAAGAACGTCGTGCCTGGTTTTTGAAGTCCGCCCTTTCCTTGGGCAGGGACATCGGCCAGCAGCAAAGGCACAGCCAGCCCCCCCCTGGGAGGAGGAGCAAAAAACTGAAGGGCAGGCGCGACAGGCCTGATACGCCTGCCCCCAAGGAGGGTAGCCTTGCACCGTCACCTGCCACATCGGGTAAGGGAGCCAAGGGCCACGGAGAGTCTGCCAAGGAGGGCAAGGGCAGCAAAGCGCAAAAGGCAGGGAGCAGCCGACCTGGCCATGAGGGCCCCACCAGCCCCATTCCGGGGGTATCGGAGGAGACCCAGGGCCCCAGGACTCCATCACAGGAGGGCCCCGCAACGGAAAGGTCCGATGCTGACTGAGCGGGAAGTATTGTCCAGGTGTGGTTCACTCGAAACACAAGACAGGCACCGCTGAACAGGGCCCCGCCGTGAGGAGCACCGCTGAACAGGGCCCCGCCGTGAGGAGCACCGCTGAACAGGGCCCCGCCGTGAGAAGCTCCGCTGAACAGTGCCCCGCCAAGACAGGCACCGCTGAACAGGGCCCCGCCGTGAGGAGCACCGTTGAACAGGGCCCCGTCGTGAGAAGCACTGCTGAACAGGGCCCCGCCAAGACAGGCACCGCTGAACAGGGCCCCGCCGTGAGGAGCACCGCTGAACAGGGCCCCGCCGTGAGGAGCACCGCTGAACAGGGCCCCGCCGTGAGAAGCACCGCTGAACAGGGCCCCGCCAAGACAGGCACCGCTGAACAGGGCCCCGCCGTGAGGAGCACCGCTGAACAGGGCTCCGCCGTGAGAAGCACCGCTGAACAGGGCCCCGCCAAGACAGGCACCGCTGAACAGGGCCCCGCCGTGAGGAGCACCGCTGAACAGGGCCCAGCCGTGAGGAGCACCGCTGAACAGGGCCTCGCCGTGAGAAGCACCGCTGAACAGGGCCCCGCCAAGACAGGCACCGCTGAACAGGGCCCCGCCGTGAGGAGCACCGCTGAACAGGGCCCGCCGTGAGAAGCACCGCTGAACAGGGCCCCGCCAAGACAGGCACAGCTGAACAGGGCCCTCCTGTCAAGCTCCGCTCCGCTGGGCCCTCCTGTCAAGCACCGCTCCGCTGGGCCCTCCTGTCAAGCACCGCTGCGCTAGGCCCTCCTGTCAAGCACTGCTCCGCTGGGCCCTCCTGTCAAGCAACGCTCCGCTGGGCCCTCCTGTCAAGCTCCGCTCCGCTGGGCCCTCCTGTCAAGCACCGCTCCGCTGGGCCCTCATCTCAAGCACCGCTCCGCTGGGCCCTCCTGTCAAGCACCGCCCCGCTGGGCCCTCCTGTCAAGCACCACTCCGCTGGGCCCTCCTGTCAAGCACCGCTCCGCTGGGCCCTCCTGTCAAGCACCGCTCCGCTGGGCCCTCATCTCAAGCACCGCTCCGCTGGGCCCTCATCTCAAGCACCGCTCTGCTGGGCCCTCATCTCAAGCACCGCTCTGCTGGGCCCTCCTGTCAAGCACCGCTGGCCCATTGGCAGGCCAGGTTCTGTGTCGGGCAGGGCTTCACGAGGCACTCTGCCCACCATGCCTCCTCCATGACCAGTGGACTCTGTAATCCACCTGATGGACTGTGGCTTTGCACCCCCCAGGATGAAACAGTGGGCAATCCACCCACTGTAGAGACTTGAGAGACTGTGGCTTTGCACTCCCCAGGATGGCACAGTGGGCAATCCACCCACTGTAGAGACTTGAGAGACTGTGGCTTTGCACTCCCCAGGATGGCACAGTGGGCAATCCACCCACTGTAGAGACTTGAGAGACTGTGGCTTTGCACTCCCCAGGATGGCACAGTGGGCATGGAAGCCCTTCGTGGATCTGGCGTCGTGGACTCATGTGGCTGAGGTGCCCCCCCTTCCCTTCCCCCTGAGGTGCCAGTATTTTATTTTTGTGATGCCCCAGCAGTGTTCTCTCCAATGGACTCGATCTCGTGTGTGGGCTTTGCCCATGTGTTGCTGCACATTGGCCCACGGACATTTGAACTTTGCAAAACTGTGCCGGACTTTTGCTACTTGTATATATATATAGTTCTAGATGTGTAATAATTCTTTATATATTGCTAAGTTCGCTATACTTAATTATTGCTATAATATAGTTCTATTTTTACAATCATTGCCTTTTGTCTTTGCTTTTTTGTTTTGGGGGTTTGGGGGTGTCACTCTGACTTTTTCATCTGCATTGGTGTGTAGGTATTTCGGTGGGGGTGAGGGTGGGGCTGGGTATGTGGCGTATGTGTGTGCCAGTAACCTTTCCTCCTCCCCCCTCCCCTGTGTCGTAGGTGCAGTACTCACCGTTGTCGTCTGCGGCGACGTTCGTGATCCTGGAAGAAGAGCAGGAAGGCAACGGCTGGGGGGATGTGGAGTTCCGGTTCCACGCTGTCCCGATTCCGCGTGGAGTGTGTCGAGGTGAGCGTTTTCCATTGGAAATGTGTGTTTCCGCCGTGTTTTTATCGGCGGGGCTCCCGCCCCGGAAAAGGTGGAGGATTGGTGAGTCGTGATAGGGTGGGCGGTATATTGTCTGCCGCCTGACTGTTGGCGGTGACCGCCGCGCTGTTTGTTTGTGCCGCCGTGGCGGTCGGAGTGTTAAAGCGGCGGCCTGTGTTGGCGGTTCCCGCCAGGGTCAGAATTCCATTTTTTGGACCGTCAGCCTGTTGGCGGGTTGGCCGCCGCTTTAACACTGACCGCCAGGGTCAGAATGACCCGCTGAGTCCTTTCCCTTCTGTGCAGTGTTTCCGCCAGGCTTTTGATGTTGTTGCTACCGCCCCAGAAAAGGTGGCGGATTGGGTTGTCTTAATACGGTGGGTGGAACATTGGCTTCTGCTTGGCTGTAGGCGGCTACCGCCGTGGTGGCTGTTGTATCCGCCCTGGCGGTCAGTGTGGTAAAGTGGCTGTCTATCTGAGTTCTCACTGCCCTGGTCATAATTTGGCGGTGATTACCGTCAGCCTGTTGGCGGCATTACCACCCCTTTATCACCGACCGCCAGGGTTGTAATGAGGTCCTAAATCTCTGAGTCAGATATTTTGGGGGTGATTCTGACCGCGGCGGACGGCGGTCGCCGCCCGCCACGCGGTTCCCGCCGAAAGACCGCTCCGCGGTCAAAAGACCGCGCCGGTCATTCTGGCTTTCCCACTGGGCTGGCGGGCGACCGCCGAAAGTCCGCCCGCCAGCCCAGCGGGAAACACCCTTCCCACGAGGACGCCGGCTCAGTTGCACCCGTCGCGAATTTCAGTGTCTGCTAGGCAGACACTGAAATTCCTTTTGGGGCCCTCTTACGGGGGCCCCTGCAGTGCCCATGCCATTGGCATGGGCACTGCAGGGGCCCCCAGGGGCCCCGCGGCACCCCCTACCGCCATCCTGTTCCCGGCGGGAGAACCGCCAGGAACTGGATGGCGGTAGGGGGTGTCAGAATCCCCATGGCGGCGGAGCGCGCTCCGCCGCCATGGAGGATTCTCAAGGGCAGCGGAAAGTCGGCGGGACACCGCCGACTTTCCGTTTCTGGCCGCGGCTGAACCGCCGCGGTCAGAATGCCCAGCGGTGCACCGCCAGCCTGTTGGCGGTGCTACCGCCGACCTCCGCCATGGCGGTAATTACCGCCAGGGTCAGAATGGCCCCCTTTGTGTTTACAGCTTTATTACAAATTAAAAAAAAAAATTATGTAAATGAGGTACAGAAACATGCTATATAACTACAGAATCACCAACGGTGAAGTAAAGCATTGAATCAAATTAAATCGTACAAGCATAAGGCATACAAGAGTCTCAGTTGCTGCAATACAGAAGATAAGGAATGGGATTTGGTGATCAGTATACAAGTTGTTATCCTCTTGCCTAATCATTAGAAAATTAATTTATCCAAGTATTCTAGCTAAGTTATAGGGGAATCCTAACTATCTCTCAAGAAATATAGGAAATGATATGAATAATAGGAAAATGTCAGCATAACAGAAACCTCAGTAGACATTCTGATAGAGAGGTGTGAGTAGCATGAAGCCACTCAACCTTATTAGGAATAGAGAGGTCTGTACCTCGTTATGTCTCAGGGGACTCTGCTCTCGCCAAAGGGTAAAGGGGTCTGCTTTCGCCTAGCTAAATGAATACCGATTTAGACTTTGCAGAACCTTCGAGAATTCATGTCATCAACACCAGTAGTTTTCCATTTTCCGTGGACAATTAGAATTGTCAAGCCCCTCCATGACCAGAACATCAGGAAACCTTGAGAGCTTCTAGGAGCACGACAGACAAATAGGAGTCTTCCTTCTCAGTTTATTAGAGCCCCGTTTGCCCTTCCCAAAATATCCTCCTGTATCCTACTATCTCCAATAGACAATATGCTATTAATTAACTGTAGACTCAGATGGGTGCACCTGCCAATAAAGAATGTTGTGACATGAGCAAAGTCCATGTTGAAGGTTATACACTTAATCAACATTACAGGCCTTTAGTCAAGCTAATTTAGTATGATACTTCAACACACATTCTAAAGATATGATTATTCATGCATCTTCAATTAATATCCCAACAATTTATGAATCATATGTAAGTTCACCATAATGTTTTACTCAAAATACATGAGTATAAATGTGCATAAGTATTGAAATTCAGCATGTTAAAATCACCATTTGAACACCCGTGTATAGGAATTATTAATCCTCTACTGTGAAAGCACCTTCAAAGAAACATTGAATGCTCAACTTTATATTGGAAATATTAAAACACATGATATATGCATTGTTGATTACAATTTTGTGTCACTTCTGCAGCGCATAATGGCACAGCCAAAGTTATGCATTATCAAACCCCCCTGCTGATGATGCAGTAAGGGCTTCATTTAGATGTTGAAGGTAATGGTCCTGCTGTTGGTTTTCTGACAGAAAACCCACCCACTGCCTTGGCAATATGTTGGTGGTGTCATAGACGTTAACCTGCCTGATTCCCGCCAACTTTGCCAAGAAATCCCATCCGCCACCACGGTGCCATAGTAAACAGTGGCTGACGGCAGGATGCCAACCACACTTACCTCCAAGCAAAAAGTGGCGGTCTGACCTCTACTTCTGACTTGGCTGATTGGGTGGGAAAGGAAGAGAAAACTCACTGTTTATCCTGATTCTTCTTCCGTTTCTGGCTGGACATGGCCCTCCATCACTGCTGCCTTAGGGGCCTGGAGTAAACAAAACCCCTCTGTTGCTGGACACAGAGGTAGACAATCCGCTTTGACTGTGTATGAGGGGTGGTCTCTGCACATGGGCTTGGGCCACGGCAGAAATAAACATGTTACAGTAATTTTTAATAATTACTGGGACATGCATATGTGGGAAACACATGTGGGCCATACACTGGTGAGGACACACTGGTACACAGCACATATCGAACATATACACAACTGTCATGATGGTGTAGGCATTTATTGCCAAATGAATGCTGGCACCACAATGATGGTACAATCACACTTTCCAACTGTGCCAGCGTGTGCACATTGCAAGGGGACATGTACCTGTCATGTTGTGCTTGGGCTGTGTTTTTGTGCAATGCGATTGGGAAGGTGAGGTGGATGGCGGTGTAGTGGGTGATGTGGTTGTGTCAGTAAATGTACCAGTTGAATTTGGGATGTTGTTGTGTATGTTGTGTTGTGTGTTGTGTTGCTGTATGCCACATTCAGGTGAATGTTGTTTTGTGGCGGTTGCTGTTGTAATATGTGTAGCCGTACTTGTGTGTGTCTGTTTTTGTGTAGATGAGTGTGTTGGTTGTTCTGGTTGTCGTATGGGGGTGCAGTCTTACTAGTGTGCATATGTTGTGTGATGGATACATGGGTATGTGAGTCTGCGGCATGTAGATGTATTGTTGTATCATGGCAATAGCTAATGATGTGTATGTGGTGTGTTGTATTGTGTGTGATGCAGGGGGGTGCATATGTGAAGGGTAGAATGTGAGTGTGTGACATACCTCTATTCCATGGCCAAAGGCATTCTCCGATGTCCATTGAGTCCAGCAGTGTCCTGCCTCCATCAGCAAACTGCTGCCAGAACACCGTCTATACAACCATAACATCAAAATATGGCCAGCCGTATGCCGGCTGCCTGACGGCTAAGAAGAGCACTCTGTCATTATGGTCTTCAGCTCAGCCGCAAAATATCTAAATATGTCAGACGGAAGACTGTTGACTTACTGGTCACTCAGGTCCGCCACCAACACAGCTTGGCAGTGTGAACGCTAAGATCTAAATCAGGACCTAAGTCATCACAATCATCCTAAGTCCCTCAAAGAAGACCAACTAAAACCTTGAAATTGTCATTAGCTTCATCTAGACACTTCATGTAATCATAATGTTTGCACTGATTATCTTCCAGCTCACCATCTGCCCGCTTTCTCGTCTTTGTCTGTTCAACCTTCATCTTCCGATAAATTTTGAACCCCATGATCAAAACAATTGCACATAAAGCAATAGCAACAACAGCTTAGAAGCAAAGCCCACAACTCCACTTTCTAGGATTCCGAACCATTTTCCTAAAATAGCAAATCTATTTCCAATAGCCTCCCAAGCACCTGTTGCTTCTAACTCCTTCAAATCCTTACTCAACCCAAAGATGTTCTGAATCTACTTGTCCAAATCCTTACTTTTGTCTGGGATGTAAGTTCAGCAGTTTTGAACTTTTAGCATCCGGCAGCCTCTGCCCTCTTTTGCGAGAAGAAGGTCTAAAGTACGTCTGTTCAGCAAAACCATACATCTTATCACTACCATCTCTACATTCAGAAGCAATAAGGAATTTGCTGTACTATTTGCCAATTTATCTACTATGCTGGACAGCTTTCTAATCTTCAAATCATTCAGAATTGCTCCTACAGGTGGAAATAATGCACCAACAAAATCTCCTACTACCTCTCCAACACTAACACCTCGTCTAGTTCTAGGTTTTGTATCCCACACAGGATCATTGAATTGCTCCACATGGTGAATCTTCAGGAAAAACTATGCCAAAATAACATCCCATCCTTTGGGTAACTTAAAAAAGCATACTGTCCACAAGTGTAATATACTCCTGGAACCTCAGGATCATTACAATATAAAAATAATTAATTATTTCCTCTGACATCTAAAGTATGTTCACATTCACACTTCCCTATAAATATAACGGGTCCAGATAACTGATGTTAGTCTAGAACTAATGTGGTAGGTTTACTTTCACTTGGTGTTCACTTTCCTTCTATTCCTCCTTTGTTGTTTATTAAGATATATATTGGTTTGAGATTTGGACTCTAAATCTCTCCTTTTATTCTCCACTAAATTTAAAACCTTTTACTTCACATCTGTTATTGAACAAGTCAAATTACGTCTGTGTGCATATGCAGAATCTAATGGCTTAAGAGATATAAAATACTTTCCTGCTATCTCTGCACCTTTAAAAGATGGATGTTTTATTCCGGTGTTTGAACATAGGAACTTCTTAGAGGCCAAATCACAATTTGAAAACTAATATTGAAAACTACACTGTCTATAAAATATACTCAACAAAAAACTACAAGAAACTCCATATACCAAAGGAATGTGGTTATAAGTGATGCCCTCTGAAATAGAATCAGGTAATTGCACACAAACATTAATCCCTAGCATCCATTGTATCAATGTATTCATAAAGCAATCAAAAATATACATTTGCAGAATAATCTCCGCTAGAGTCATCTATGTGCAAAGCCTTTTCATCTAATCTATATGAGCCACAATCTTTAAGACTCAGGTCCATATTTATGCTTTTTGCTGCAAAACTGCGCAAATGCAGTTTTGCGGGAAAAAGTATAGCGCCGGCTTGCGTCATTCCAAAGTGCCAGCTGGGCACCAAATTAATGGAATCCTGCAAGCTGGCGCTAAGGATGGGCTAGCACCAGGAAAAATGACGTTAGCCTGGTGGGGGTGGCAGTACGGGAGAAGGGAGTTTTGCCTTGAAAAATGGCGCTAGACTGGTTAGAGGCAAGAAAAATGCTGTTAACCATCCTAGCATAATTTCCTGATGCAAAACCATCCATACCACATGACTCCTGTCTTGTAAAAGATAGGAGTCGTGTCCATGACCACATTGGCCAGCACAGGGACCAGTCTCTCCTGGGCATGGCCATTGCACCCTGTGCCATGCTGGGGGGCCCATTTCTGGGCCACTAATGGCACTTACATTTAAAAAGAAATACTTACTGATACTTACCCTAGTTACCTGGAATGTGGTACCTCATCCTCTGGTGTCCCTCTGGTGTGGGTGGGGGTGTTCCTGGGGCTTGGGAGGGCACCTGTGGACCCATTCCGTGGTGTTTAACCATGGAAATGGCTCCACAGGTCCTCCAACGCCTGTTTGACCCAGGCATTAAATAATGGTGCAAAGTAAGCTTTGCACCATTATTTTCCACCCGTGAATCAGTTTAGCATGGGGGATAAATATGGGGCTATGGGGATAGCAGCATATTATCGATGGGAATGTCTACCTTGCATCTCATTGATACAAGGTAGGTTTATCGCATAGGTTCTCATTATCCTAATGAGACTACTGGATTTGGGTCACAAAATCCCTTGCACTGTTGGGGACTGAGTCTGAACCCACTACAGGTGACACCTGTTGGCCTAATCTGGGTTTTGCTCTGGCTAACTAGCAGTGCCTCATCTCCACCCAAGGGCAGGGATGATTGGGCAACCAAGCGCATGACACAATTTACTCCTCAGGGAAATCGTGGTCACTCAGATCTCATCTCTCAGTTACAATAGTCTCACATCAGAGGCAGAATATAGTTCAATAAGATTTTATTAAAGTAACTGCATCTTAGATAATAAAGCATGGATTGCAATAACTAAGACTATGAAGCATGACAGGATTAACATTGTGACAAAGTAAGTAAAGCATAAAAATTATGCTACCATATTGTTGGTACGATCATTAAGAATAGTCCTACCTAGGCTATGTTAGAGCATAGTATGTTAAGCTCTAATTCTGCCTTTCAGGTTCCCCTGGGAAGACATCATCCCTCATACCTGAGCAAGAGGCCAGTACCCTACATAAGCAGCTGCAGCGAAGCACTCAGCAATCAACAGACAGTCATGGTAATCTTGCTGGAATCTCCCTCTAACGTACATGGGTCAAAGTTGTATTTTTATAATAAAACAGCTGATGTTCCAAGAAAGGATCCCCACGTAAGAGTGTGTATGTTTCTGTGAACATTAGAGACAAAGCTTACCACTTTTGCCAGGAACATGTCATACTGAAGCCTTGAGAGAAGCACAGAGTGAAAGAAATGTCTTGTTTAAGAACTCAGTGCTGGCCTAGGCAAAGAACAGCTAGATACAGAAAATGAAGTGACCGCAAATGTGGCTATTGTTAAAATAATAAAATTAGGCTGAATAGAAAATGTCTAGGTTAAAGTGCACAGCGGCAGGCCTAGTTTGTTAAAATAACGTGTTAAAATTAAAGCTAAAAATGGCTACACAACACCCTCCCCTTGCCGTTTCAAAGGTGGTTCAAAGCCTAATTATGTATAAAAGCTACTAAAATTCAACCTAGGGCATATATATAAGAATGTCAATAATGACAGGTTAAAGGACACTTGAGCATGTAGTAGAAGGACAATTTAAAATGTTATGTGTGGTGCCAAAAAAAATAAAAAGGCGAATTTCAAAAGTCAGAGTCATTTTGGAAGTTGCCAATTAAATCCAGGATAATTGAAGACAGTATATCTTCCACTTCTGCAGATGGTAAAGTAGGAAATTTATCACCAAGGAGTATTCGTGTTCCAAAGCCTGAGCTTCAGCCAAGGCAGCAGCATTCCATGGTCTGAGCAACAATGAGTTTAGAGCTGCATCATTCACGAAGGGCAACTCATAAGCACCTTCCCGTAGCAGATGGACCCTCAACGCGCATGTCTGGTAATGAGCCCTCAGCGGCAACATCAACAGATCAGCATCCAATGAAATCAATCTCTGCGTAGAAAGACAAACTTTCAGTGCGTGTTCGAATGAGGACCAGAGGCACTGAAACAAGGGCTGCACACCATGCAAAACCAGTCTGAATGACAGAGACCAGTCACACTCTAATTGCTCCAGGAGTGATGCTCCAAAGTACTGCATCATGCGTTCACAACACAGCTGCGCTGCTGGAAGCGCTAGCAGTCCTCTTTGTTGTGACAGGACAGCCAGAAAAAGTAGCAATAGCAAAATGCCACCTAATATAGCCAAAGTTATCAGAAATCCCCTTAAAATACTTGAGAATATTGAGTGGATGGCTGAAGGTATTAAGCTGAATATAGAGGAGAAGGTGTGAACGAAACCAGAACCAACAGCCTTAAAGAAATGTGCGATTCCAGTAGTACTGGACGCATTCAATATTCTTCCCACGAGCTCACCAAAGTGTCTTGGAAAGTTAGTACTTAAAAGGGACTGTATCTCTGCTGATGACCTTCAACCTGATGCACATAGCTCTCACATGCTGATGTGAGTGCCACATGTTTTTGAAACAATAAAGCCTTGAGCCTGCTCAACTTGTAAAAATTCACATTTGAAGTAGCTATATGGGGCCAAATCTCAGCTACTTCCCTCCATTGTGTAGGAGGGAAAAGTACTTTCCCGCAGCATGTAACAATCTTAGAGACCGAAATGACATAAACTATTTTGGCTTGCATCCCACAACAGTTTTCACTATTGAGGAGGACATAGCTGCCATTCAAGAGCACCTGGAACGCAGGTCTAATCAAGGGGACTGGAACTCCCTTCAGATAACATGCCGAGTTCCCTGCCGAAGCGTTACACGCCCCGAACAAGGACAGCTGTTTACAAAGTATTGAATGGCTGACAGAAGTCTTGCATTCACTACCACCAAGAAAGACATCTTTCATGCCACTGAGACATATTGTACAAGAAGGGCAGCTCCTGCAACTCATGGATGTAACTATCTCCTAGCCTTTCATATCTGCCCAAGGGAATGTGTTTTAAGCAGGACGTGAACTGAAGTGTTGAAATAGGCAGATTAATGACCCAGTGTATTAACCACTCAGTAGATGGTATTTCAGCCACAGTAAAAGGCAACTTTTCTAATTTTTCCATATTTAACATGACATAAGTCGCTTCTTTCTTAGCTATTAGTTGTTGTTGTCACGTTAAATTGAAAGTGGAAAATATGTCCCTTGTGCTAACGTGTTGCCAGGGAATGCGACCTGCCTTCAGTGCTTCAGTGTTTGTAGTGTCCAACCTAACTGCATAATGGATCTTAGTTGACTCTGCCCATGGTGTAAAGAAGACATAACTCTTTGTAATAGGTTTGTTGCAGAAAGAAATTATGTTTAAGGTGTATATCCGGTTGGACAGGGTATTAATCCTATTATCTACAATAGCTAATGCTTTCTGTAAGTTTTCCTGATCTATTTGTCTTAACTGGGCAGCAGCTTCTTGTTGAGAACGCTTCAAAATTTCATTATAGACTGCATATAAGAAGCACTTTCTGTGTTGTTTTCTGGGGCCTAACAGGAAATCCTGTAAATTAGTGTTATTAAACAGGAGACTGAGGTGTTCTCTATCAGCATCTAGTGAGGAATTTTTCAACCATTGCTGGCATAGTTTCCCTACACTGTATATTGTTACTATACCTGCATGTTCAGATGACAGATAGCGAGGGTCAGGAACACTGGGAGCATTCAATTCATTAATCTTTGCTAAGCCTAAACAGCTTGTCTGTTGTACTGTTTCATTTAAAAATATAATTTGAACAGGTATCAGGCATGCTCTAAATAAAGCTTCCTTTCCCCTTATTTGCCAATTTTTTGTTCCCCACACACTTTTTAAGTCAATCGACTTCAATCAATATGCATAGCCTTCCATAGCCAACTGGGAAAAAAGGAATCTGAATAAATGAATTGTGTATCTGCCAATAATATATGTATGCACATTTTCCAACTCGTAGGGGTTTCCCTGGGTGATTCACTGTAAATGATGCCCATCGTCTGTGTCGAAGTTGAATCAAATCGAACAGAAATTTGTGTGTTACTTTTTATAATTGATGTTAGTGGAACTAATGCAAGATCATTCTCCACCCTCCCCAAGCTCATAGCGGTGTCAGCGTTGCTGCTCAAAACTTTTAGAGGGACATCATGACCAGTAGTGTGAGGGATTCAGGAACTACTGGCGGCTCCTCTTGGTCTGCTGTGCAGGATCGGCCAAATGGTGTAACTTGACATTGCCGATAGATACAAAACGGTTTTCTTTAGCACCAGGCAACAGTGGTAGAATGACAGTTCTGGTGCCGTATATTCCCAGGACTGGGACCGGTGCACAATAAGGAGGACCGAACTCCTATTTCACAGCAACTTTTTCATGTACTAGATTCCCAACCTTCGGAATCCAGCCGGTACATATTATCAGTACATCCTTAATTCCTACGGAGGCAGCACTGGCAGAAGTGTTGTCATCACGGAACTATTGTAATTCCTGCAAGACACTGACACTTTCATTTATGTCAAAAGGTTTGTTGGAAATTAAGAGGGGTGTCTGCGGTGGGCGTTTGACGGTAGAGCCTTTAATTTGTTTGCAGATATCACAGCAAAGTACATACTGCTTGGTTTGTTTGTATAGACCTAGCCACCAATAGCATGCTTGCAATTATGATATTCGCAGATGCAACCCCCTCATGTGCTGCTTTAATCAACTCTTCTCTTAGGGCCAGATGTAGGTAGAAAAAAATTAGCGACTCGCAATTTGCGAGCATGTGCGACTCGCAATTTGCGTGTCGCTAACTGGAATGCAGGTAGAATTTGCGGGGACAAATTGCGACTCGCACCCGGAGTCGTACCGCAGATAGCGAGTCCGCTGTTTGCGAGCTCGCTTTTTGTGACCGCGCAAAAAACGGACTCGCTATTTGCGAGCGGGTGTCGCAAATTGCGACTGTTCTGAAAATTGAATGCAGGTGCTGCAGATCACTCCAGAAACCACTCCAGAACACTCTGGAAACACTTCCTGGCACATGATGATGACATCACAGCCAGGAAGTTTACAAATACACCTGGGAGGAGAGAGGACCACACCCTTTTTAACTGCTGCACAGCTAACAGAGCAACAGCAACCATGGCTGACACTCCCAGAAAGAGAAAGCTGAAATTTGCAGAGAAGGAGCTGGAGGTGCTCACAGAGGAATGCTGTCAGCACCATGATGAGCTATTTGGGAAGGCAGCCCTCAATGTGCTAGACTCTGCCAAAAAACAAATTTGGCAGGAAATTCAGGAGAAGGTAAACTCCCTGGGGGTCAGCCACAGGAGCGTGGATGAAATAAAGAAGAGGTGGTATGACCTCCGCTCCTGGACCAAGGAGAGGGTGGAAGAAAGGCTCCGGGAAATGAGAGGCACAGGAGGGGGACCATCTTCCATACCACCACCCACACCCCTGGAGGAAAGGGTGGAGGAGACTCTGGAGCCGGAGTCTGTAACAGGATTTGGAGAACTGGACACCTCTGAGCCCAGAACATCAACTGGTGAGTACCATGTGATATGCCTGTACCCCCATCAATGCCATACCCCCACCCACCATGTACACAGGGGCATGCACAACCAAGATAGCTCCATTTTAGAGTAGCAGATACCAGCATGATGCATTATGGGCAATGTAGTCAAGTAGGCAGTTCATAGGCAAAGTTTTATTAGGAAGTGTGCAACAGATAGTAGACACTGACAGTGTTTTCCCCATGTCCCACAGGTCTCCCACAAGACACCACCACCAGCCACAGCAGCCAGGTGCCACTGGTCAGCCAGCCCTATGAGGAGACAACAGGAGCAGCCACCACTCCCACCTGCACCACCAACACCATCCGCTCTATGGCAACACCCGCTGCAACAGTGGTTTCGGAGCCTGCACCAGCAACAACCAGGAGTGCCACAGCACACATCACAGGGCATCCACCACTGCGCAGGCGACGCAGGATGAGGAGAGCAGGGCTGCAGGCAGAGTCAGGGCTTCCATCCACCACACTGACAGAGGCACAACTGCTACGTGGTCAGCGCCTGCAGAATCAAATGTTAGGGCGGATTAGTGGGGTTCTGCAGCGCTTCGTAAGGAACAATGAAAACAGCATGCAGCAGGTTCAGGCACAACTAGAGGTAATTGGCAACAACACTGGTGACCTAGCCCTGTCAATGCGTGAACTGGTGGCTGGACTGCTTACACAGAGTGAGGGTGCGCGGCGCAGGGACCGCCAGCTGCTCCAAAGGCTGGACAGGATGGCCTCCTCTATTTGCAGACTGGCAGTGAACACTACTGGGCTGTCAAGGAGAACAGTCGGCCTCCAGGTCGAAATGGGCCACTTTGCGGGTGATTTGGCAAGGGGCCTGGGCCGGATCACCCATGTGATAGACATCATGGAGGCACGGCAGGTGTCCAGGGGTACAGGGGACACCCCACAAGACAGCGAGGAGGGCTCCACTGTCAGCAGTGTCTCTGCTGGTGACACCAGGGTGCTCCGGAGTGGGACTACGAGGCAGAGCACTGCTGAGCAACCTGGTACCAGGCAGGCTGGCAGAGGCCGCCGTAGGCTGTAAACTAACCACTGTCCCTGATGTTGGGGCACATGATGGCAATGTGTCCCATGCCAGGTGGGCTTTTTGAAGTCCCTGAACAGTTTTTCATTGTATATAGTTCGGTTTTTGCACATATTAAATAATTTTTTGGTTCCACTTAACAAATGGAGTGTTTGTTCAATTGGTGAGTATGGTAGAAGTTGGCACGTACCTTTCAAAGTATTGTGTTGCAATGTGTTCCCGTCTCAGTCTGCCTTGATTTGCGATGCTCCTATCCCCATGATGGCGATGTGGTTGCTCTTGCTCTTCATCCTCAGAATCTGGGTCTGCAGGGGTGTGAGGTCGCCCATGTCGTGTGGCAATGTTGTGCAGGATAGCGCATGCGACAACTATTTTGAATGCCGTTATGGGGGTATACTGAAGGGCACCTCCACTTCCGTGAAGGCATCTGAACCGTGCTTTCAGCAATCCAAAGGTTCTTTCAATCAGGTTCCTGGTCCTCTTATGTGCACTGTTGTATCGCCTCTCACATTCATTGCTGGGTGTTAAGTACGGAGTCAGTATCCATGGCCGTAAGGCATATGCACTGTCACCTGTTGGGCACAAAAAGTATACTGTTAGAAAGTCCTGGTTGGTGTGCACATTGATCTGTGTGCATGTCTACAAGGTGTATTCAGCTCTACCTAGGAGGTATCCGTCTCCAAACTCCCCACGTTCCAGGCGTTGGTGTATCCCACTGTGCCTAAAAATGTAGGAGTCATGAGTACTGCCTGGAAATTTTGCCACAATGTCAGTGATGACATAATGGACGTCACAAACAACCTGAATATTGAGTGAGTGGGTACACTTTCTATTGCGGAACAGATATTCCAGGTTTGCAGGAGGGCATATTTGAATATGTGTCCCATCTACACACCCTATGACATGGGGAAAGTTGGCAATCCGGTAAAAGTCCAACTTGGTGCTGTTAATTTCTGCCTCATTCCTGGGTAGGTATATGTATTGGGACATGTGTGTGAGTAAGGCATCTAGGAAAGCCCTGAGGAACGTTGATAGTGCACTTTGGGATACCCCACCTGCCACAGCAATGACCCCCTGATAGCTCCCCGAGGCCAAGAGGTGCAGTGAGCACAGCACTTGCACATGCGTAGGGATGGCGCAGCCGCGCAGAGTCTGGCGTTCTAGCTGTGGTTTGAGTAATTCAATTAAATCTAGTATAGCTGCGCTGCTAAGTCTATATTTATCGTATATTTCCTCCTCGGTTTGCTGGAAGAGTGTCTGCCTTGTTCTGTAAATCTTCTCCTGTCTCTGGCTCCTCCTCCTCCTCTGATGGGCTGCGTGGGCTCTCCTCCTCACTGCTATCAGGTATATCTCCGCCATCTTGAGTAACCCAGATGCCTTCTGGGTCTCCTTTTATACTTTGGTAATGGTTACCACCTGCTCTGAGTTAGTGGTAAATTGGACATGCAAACTGGGCTTTTTGCGACTAGTCGCAATTTGCGAGTTGCTATTGCATATGGTTTGCGACTCGCAAATTGCGACTTCCTCTTTGTGGGTCGCAAAATGGGGTCACAATTTTTGCGAGTAGGTAACGGCTCGCATCGCTTTTTGCGAGTCGGAAATGGGATTTTTGCATCCCATTTCTGATTTTGCGGAGTCGCAAATAGCGATTCGGGCCATTTGCGACTCGCAAATTTTTGCTACACCTGGCCCTTAGTTCTTTATTGGGAATTACTCAAACTCCCACGCCTGGTATTTTTACTTCTGCGTCAAGGAATCCTCCCATTCTGCAGGAATATTTAGCAGGAAATGCTTTTGGATAGGGCATGCCTTCAGCCGTGGCTTTCACAGCAGCCCATATGTCATTGTCCGGTTTGCAGCAACAAAAGACATAGCTACTGCTAATTTAGCTGCTTCGTCAGCCAGTGTATTTCCAGTAATGTGTATTCAACGCGCTGGTGTCCAAGTGTATGTACAACATGGACTTTTGGTAGCGTTTCCTGTAGATCCGCTACTTTACCCCACAGAAGCCTGTGTTTGATGGTGTTGTCTTTGGAATCTCTGTGATTCGTACTATTGTGTCCAGTCCTTTAATGAATATCTGTCACCAGTAATGCAGATATTCATTAAAGGACTGGACACAATAGTACGAATCACAGACAATCAGCGTTAGCTGTGCAGGGTCCGTATGTTCCATTGCCATCAGCAGAGCTGACAGCTCTGCCAGTTGTGCAGTGCAATCCCCTAGGGTTTGCGTGAAAGTATGTTGTGGATAGAATGTATTACCCTCCATGAGGCCACTTACGACTGCGCAAGCAGCAGAGTATTGATGCTTTGCGCCTGTTGCAGATTGTGCTGAGCCATTGGGGGACACGACTCGATATTTATCAATAGGCAATGTATTTGGCAGAACTGGGTATTCTAGTTCATATTGCAAAAATTCTTGAGATTGTAATTTTGGATCAAAGATATAGTCAACATCAGTGGCTGTCAGAGACATTGCCCATTGAATCTAACGTGGATATAATGCTTTAATGTTTGGAACGCTAGCTTTGGTAACAGCCTCTAGGGCTGAAATCGGAGGTACAACAATAATGCGTTTTCCCTGGGTCAGTGGTCATTCCTTAATGACAGCCATCTGAACAGCAGTGAGTATTGTTTCAGTGGGAGCAAAGCCTTGTTGTGCTGTAGAGTACAAATGTGATTTGTATGCAATAGGGACTGTCTCATCCTCATAAAAAGTTACATAGGTGAAACCAATGGCACCAGGAATTACTCTGATGAACAGATGTTTTTTATTGTCCGTCGTGTGTAGGTGTTGTGATGCAAGCATATCTATTTGCAAAGCTCTAAGAATGCGTGTGTTTGACTGTCCAATATTTACTTGAAAAATCGGGACGTATTAAGTCATATAAGGGTTTTATGCATGATGTGTAATCAGGAATGTGAGTTCTGCCAAAATTAGGAAACCCAACAGTTTTTTCATGGTATTTGGAGGTTTAACTTTTTTTTCTGAGATTTTCTTCACTGGGACGAACCTTCAATAAGGCTGGGTCGCGGTTGAGGCAAGCCGGCTAGAGTTGCCGCAGCGGGTCGGTCCCTTTATGGAGCTTTTTTTTCAAAAGTTCTCCAAACGTCTCCTAACTTCTGGATCTTCTTCCTGATGTACTTTTAAGGTTCTTTTGAGGTCCACAGCTCACCCCAAGGTTCGAGAAGCTCTGAGATGCTCCTTGAGAGTGCAGACTGCAACTCCCAGAATACGCCTGGCCCAAACTCCAAGTTAGCCACTGGACAGTGGTCAGCTGGTCAGTTTCTTCAGGAGTTGCTGAAGGGGACTCTGGTTAGCAATTATTTCCTGTAGCAAATAGGGAGTCCCTCCTTGAACCAGTTGAAGACAAGCAAGTCCTTCTTGTGGTGGAGCCCAAGTGTGCAGCTGGTGCAGTCCTCCAGAGTGCAGTGTCCAGGTGCAGGTCAGGGGTTCAGCAGGGCAGTCCTTCTTCTTCTGTAGTTCTTCCTTGTTGGAATCTGGTAGGGATCTGAGGTGTGGGTGAAGGTATGCAAGTTTTATCCTTGCTCCTGGGTGAAAAACAAGTGGGTCCTGGTTCTCCAATCAGGCGCAGGGTCCTTCCTCCTGTGATGACCACTTCCCGGGAAGTGTGGCAAAAATCAATCCCAAGGAGCAACATTCCTCAAAAATCCATCATGGCAGAAAGTGATTTTTGGAGGTTACATCTCGCTGAGCCCACCCACCGATGTGGCTAAAAATCTTAAACACACCCTTCTCCTGCTCTCTCCTAATCTAATCAGGGGGATACCTATTTGTCTCGGTTTGCAGGATGTGAGGGAGGTGCTGGCTTGCTCCAAATGTCCTTCCCTGCCTTTGAAGAGCAGTTTGGCAGCCCTCCCCTTCCTGCCTCTCCCTCTGCTGAGGGAAGTTCTCCTCCCCCAGGTACACCTCTTTGTGTTCAGCCCAGGCTACTTCACACCTTATCAAGGCAGCCTGGCCAGGCTGAAAGTGGCTGGCCTATCAAAGCAAAGCACTACAGGGCTGAGGATCGCAACTTTTTAGGTAAAGTTTAAAACTTTTTACCTGAACGTTATATATTAAATCCAACACTTGTAAGTTGTGGATTTATTATAACAATTAATTTGATACCAAACTTGATGTATCTGACACTTGAGGGGACTTTGGGCCTCATTACAACTTTGGCGGGCGGCAACCGCCGTCCGCCAAGTTGTAACCGCCGTGCCCATTTTGACATCCCCGCTGGGCCGCAACATGGGAGCCGGCTCCAAATGAAGCCGGCGGTGTTGGTCGTGCGATGGATGCAGTAGCACCCGTCGCGCTTTTCACTGTCTGCAGAGCAGACATTTAAAAGCCGCATGGGGCCCTGTCAGGGGGCCCCTGCACTGCCCATGCTCACAGGCCCCGCGACTCCCCGTACCGCCAGCCTTTTTCTGGCGGTTAAAACCGTCAGGAAAAGACTGGCGGTCGGGGACTCGTATTCCCCTGGGCAGCGCAGCTAGCAGCGCTGCCCAGGTGGATTATCACTGCCGGGGCAAATGTGGCGGGAAACCGCCGGCCCCGGCGGTGCGACCGCGGCGCAACCACCGTGGTCGTAATGACCTCGGAAGCACCGCCAGCCTGTTGGCGGTGCTTCCGTCATTTCAGCCCTGGCGGTCCTGTACCGACAGGGTTGAAATGACCCCCTTTATCAATTAAAATAAAGTCTTCCCATTCTAGCCTATGGAGGCCATTCATTACAATGAGGGAAAAATTAATTTGGCTGTTTTACCCCACCATGGTGTATATGGTCTCTACTTATAGTTACATGGCACCCAGCTCTAGGGGCACATAGAGCACACCTTAGGGGTGACTTATATGTAAAAATAAGGTAGTTTAAGACTTTGGAAGTACTTTTAATTCCAAAGTCAAATTTGCATATAACTTTAATTTAAAAGCAGCCAGCAAGGAAGGACTGCCTTTAAAATGACCCTGGGCACCTCACCTATTCTGGGGTCCCTGAACCTACATGCCCTACCATATACTAGGGACTTATAGGTAGGGTGACGCAGTCAATTATAATTAGCCTAATTTGGATACTGATTTTACACAGAGCACAGACCCTGGGACTGGTTAGCAGTACCCAGGGCACCATCAGAGTCAGGAAAACATCAGCAAAAAGTGAAAAATGGGGCAACAAGTCAGGGGACCTCTGCAATAAGCGCTGTTTTCTCACAGAAGTGTTATCCCAAAACTCCCAAAATTGTCTCTATTATCTGCAGCAAAGTATGTCCATTCAAGTGTAGAGTACTTTCAACAGGGCACTCTGGTACTCTTTGACCTCTTCGGTGCCAATCTCTTATTCTCGCTTTCACTAAGATCAGAGTTCTAAGAATCCTATAGAATTGTTTGAGGCGCACACACTTTAGGCAGATTCAGTTTTTCTCTTTTTTGTCCTCTTGGCCAAAGGTCTCCTGCTTCCTCTAGCTTCCTCACAGCACTGGGTCCTTCATCAGAGTTTGAATCAGAAGTGGACTTATTTACCACTGCAGGATGAGACTCTACTGTTTCCATTTTAACTGTAGATCTCTCCAGGCCCCCTCTAAACAGAAGTTTTGCTACAGTGAGGCTGTCATTTCTTTTGGTTGGGTAAGCTGAAATGTCAGGCCTGGCAAAGGGGCACCCACTGACACAAATCCACCACCCGGATACCGGATACCACCCCACCAGGCATTGGTAGTAATGATGGGCACTGTACTCACCCCCTTGTGACTGCTGTGATGCCCTCAAGTGCCCATCCAGCTCTGGATAGGCCACTGCCAGTATGCAGGCCATTGGGGTGGGTCAGGGTTCGGCGGGCATTCCTTCCTCGTTAGGAGGCCATCCCCAGCTGGGCCGCTACTGTCTTCTGTGCCCAGCGTCTCAGGTCCTCCCACTGTTTCCGACAGTGGGTGCTTCGCCTGCCATAGACCCCCAGAGTCCGCACGTCCTTGGTGATGGCACGCCATATACCCTTCTTTTGATGGGCGCTGACATGCAGGAAATTAGTATTAGTCAGAAAGTCCTGCCTGTTACACTTATGGCCCACAATACCCCTTCACATCACCATTTCCACACATATGGCCCAGCACACAACCAATACGCCACCCAGAGGACATCTACCCACCCCCTTTACAGCAGGCCTTCACACACACCACTCCCTGCATTCATGCCACATGCATCGTGCCCACAGTGTACTCACCTGTTGGTCTGGAGGCCCATACAGCAGTCCTTACTGGGCTAGGACCCCATCCACCAGTCTCTCCAACTCCGCTGAACTAAAGGCAGGGGCCCTTTCCCAAGTCACACGGGCCATGGTAGGTTCCAGACACATGTCACAGCAGCACATGCAGTGTAGGTCCTCTCCTATGGAAGGTCAGGTAACAAGTGAGGAATCAGAAAGAAAATGGCGGTCAGGTCCTCAGTGGTGCATACCGTCACCGTCAGCGTAGATCACCATTGGCCACTGTAACCCATAGGGCCCAATGTTAACCAATGAGGAGTTGCACAGCGGTTCCCAACCACCTCCTGCAATGGCGCAAATCAGAGGAATTACCTCACTTCCACCAGGTCCTCCACACAGGACAGGGGGATGCCATTTCAGGGTTGGGAGGCAAACCCTGGATAATTGGTGCGTCACCGTTTAAATTTGGTCATAATGGAAAATGCACACTGACCCATTACAAATTAACAGCATGCAATTTTCTGTTGTAGCCCGATTGTTCAATTTGTGACCGGCTCCTCACTCTTTTGCCCCATAGATTGCTACCGCTGCGGATGAATAGGAGATGGAGACATACACCCGTGTACAGACCCCTAGTGGACTTGGCAACACTGGAGGACAGGCACATTATCCTCATCTATAGACTGGACTGAACCACAATCACAGAGTTGTGTGCCCAATTGGAGCCTGACCTGATATCTGCTATCTGTCACCCCACTGAGATCCCCCCTCTTGTGCAAGTTCTAGCTGTGCTACATTTCCTGGCAAGTGGTTCTTTCCAAGTGACATTGGGCTTAGCAGCAGGAATGTCACAGCCAATGTTCTCAATAGTGCGGACAAGAGTGTTTTCTGCCCTGATTAAACAGATGTGCAGCTACATTTTTACCCCCAGGTGGAGGATTTGGCCACTGTGAAGGCTGACTTCTATGCAATGGGACATAACCCCAACATCATTGGGGCAATTGATGGAACACATATTGTATTTGTCCCCCCCCCGGCAAAATGAACTGTTGTTCAGAAATCGAAAGAGTTTTTACTTCATGAATGTCCAGATGGTGCGCCTGGTGGACGAGTACATCTCCCATGTCAATGCTAAGTATCCAGGGTCAGTGCATGATGCCTTTATCCTGAGGAATAGCAGCATTCCAAATGTGATGGGCCAACTACAGAGGCACAGGGTGTCCCTAATAGGTGAGCCCTGGTTCCCACCCAATGGATGTTGGTGTATAGGTATGGTGTGGGCCATATGGCATAGTGTGTGGCTAACAGTTGTCCCTCAATATTTGCAGGTGACTCTGGATACCCCAACCTATCTTGGCTGCTGATCCCTGTGAGGAATGCCAGGATGTTTGGCATCCTTAAAGCCAGGTTCAGATGCCTGCATCTGACAGGTGGATCCATGTGCTACTCACCCAAGAAGGTCTGCCAGATAATAGTGGCATGCTGCATGTTGCACAGCCTCGCCCTGAGACACCATGTGCCTTTTCTGCAGGAGGAGGAGGCTGAAGATGTCCGTGTGGCAGCGGTGGACCCTGTGGACAGTGAGGATGAGAAGGCAGAGGATGAGGACAACAGAATAGCAGTCATCAGACAGTACTTCCAATGACACACAGGTAAGACAGTGTTACTTCACATTTCATTATAATTACATTTAATTTCTGTGGCACTGGCATGCTGTTATTTCCCACTTCTATACCCACTTACTGTACCCTTTGGCAATTCATTTCATGGATGTTGGTACCTCACAATAGTTCCTGATGTGATCACTGCAGCCAGCCACAGGTCATTGACATATGCTCATTTACTTTACAGTTGAATTGCATTGTTTGAACCTACTTAATTGAACACATATTTGAAAATTTTGCATACTCCATACACCTATTTTTTCCATGGGTGTTTATTGAAGTGCTAAGAAAAAGAGGGGAAAGTGCAATGGGATGAGGTGATGATGGAGGAAAGTCCATGGTATTGTTCCAGCCTATTTGTAGCACAGATGCATTGTCCAAGGGGACATAGGAAGGGGAAAAATGGCAGTTCAAGGTGGACAGGGTGACTATGTGGGACACAAGGGTGACAATCAGGAGAGTCTAATTTCCTGGCAGGGGTCTTGACAAGTGTCTCTGGCTTCAGTCTGGATCGCAGGGAACATTTACGGGATGGTTCTCCTTCTGCAGGGGGAGGAGTGCTGGTGGCCTGTTGGTCCTGTGGTGGGGCCTCATGTCCACTAGCGGCAGCGAAGGTGGAAGGCAATTCAGATGCCTGGCTAGTTCTAGTGGCAGGGGCCTTCATAATATTGGCCATGTCTGCCAGCACCCCTGCTATGGAGACCAAGGAGGTGTTTATGGCCTGAAAATTCTCCCTGATCCCCTGGTACTGTCCCTCCTGCAGCCGCCTGTTCTCCTGCACATTGTCCCATTGTGTCCTGGGAATGTTGATATGCTCCCAGGATCTGTGCAAGTACCTCCTGGAGAGTCGGTTCCCTGGACCTTTCCTCACGCTGGCGCACAGCACTCCTCCCAGTTTCCCTGTTGTCCTGTACCTCTGTCCCCTGAACCATGTGCCCACTGCCCAGGTCCATGATTGTCTTGGGTATGAGGTGTGTCCTGGGGTCCCTGTAGAGGTGGACATACTGCTGATTGACGTGTCCTGGGGACAGAGGTATGGGTACGCTGGGTGGGTGCTGTGGTGGTGTTTCCTGAGGGGGGAGGCTCTGTGGTGGTGTGAGACTGGGCCTGGGTAACTGGCTGTCCAGAGGTCCCTGATGGGTCAGGTTGGTTATCCAGATCCTAAAGTCCAGAGCTGCTGTCATCACTATGGGCCTCTTCTGTGGGGGGGACTGGATATTGCTGGCACCTCATCTCTGCTGACATTGGCTGGGGTACCTGAGGGGATGTAAATGCTGTGTTATAGTTTCTGTGTCTGACATATTGTGCGTCCGTGGCTTGCCCTCTTTGGTTGTGTTTGCCCTGGCAGCTTTCACTTGTGTACGTTGGTATGTGGTGGGTTAGCTGATTCTCTCTAGTGTGCATGCTTTAGTGATAGGTGTCCATGCAGGGCTGTGAGTGATGTCTATTTATTGGTATGGCATGCAGGGCTTGTCATTGGGATGAGTGAGATGTGATGGTGGGGGGTGTGGGATGTGGTGATGTGATGGGAGTGGGTGTGAGGGTCAGGGTGAGGGTATGTGATGTATGCAGGTAGTGGGGTGAGAATAGTATAGATATGACTTACAAGAGTCCAATCCTCATCCTACTCCGGCATGATTGCCAATACTTGCTCCTCCCATGCTGTTAGTTGTGGGGGAGAAGATGGGGGTCCACCAACAGTCCTCTGTACAGCGATTTGGTGTCTTGCTGCAATGGAACGTACCTTCCCCGTATGTCGTTCCACCTCTTGCTGATGTCATCCCTAGTTCTTGGGTACTATCCCATGGCCTTGACCCTGTCCATGATTCTCTGCATTGCTCCATCTTCCTAGCTATTGATATCTGCTGCACCTGTGCTCCAAATAGCTGTGGTTCTACCCTGAAGATTTCCTCCACCATGACCCTTAGTTCCTCCTCTGAGAATCGGAGGTGTCTTTGTGGTGCCATGGGTGTTGTGTGAGTTGTGTAAGTTAGGGTGTGTAGGGTGATGTGTTGGGATGTGTGATGTGGGGTGCATGGGTGGTGTATAGGTGTAGGTAGTGTGTGGCTCTGGTTTTGTCTGTGGTCGTGGTGTCTGTCTCGTGCCAATGGTTTTTAGTCGTAAAGGGTTGTGGGTACTGTGGGTGTGTTTTATAGTGGTGTGGGTGTGGTGTGTGTATGGGTATCAGGTATGTGTTGTTTGAATTGTCCAATATGGTGCTGTTTTGTTTGAGTGTGTATTTTGAGTGCTGCTTGTATGTACCGCCAATGGTTCACTTCCGTTGAATGTCCACAGTGGTGATTCGTAGGTCATAATGCTGTGGGCGTTGTTCTGTTGGCGTAACGGTGTGGATTTTGATACCTCCAGTTTACCACTGGCCTTTGGACTAGCAGAATTGTGTCTGTAGCTGAATAGTGACGGATTGGTGTGTGTGTGTCATAATGTGGTGGACGAATAACCACCGCCGCCGCGGTAAGTTGGCGGCATTCAGCGTGGCGGTAAGTGGGATTTACCGCCAATGTCCTAATGAGGGCCTTTATGTCAATTCCCAGCCAGGTGGTTCAGCAATGCATAGTATCTTGGTTATAGGCTTCTTGATTATCCCACATCACTAATAAGTTGTGAATGTGCTGAATTAGGACTGAATTACAACGCATGACCAGAGACTCCAGATTCTTCTTGAGAATCTGGTTGAAAATGGAAGGCTCTCAGTATACCCTTGTGGGACTCTGTGCCATGCCGAGATACAATTTCCCAACTGAAAGGGGAAGAGGAACTGATTATCCTCATGCAATAGTATTGATAAGAAAGCTTGGCACAAATTATTGACTGTGAACTAGTTGGCCTCACTTGGAACCTTAAACAAAATCACAGCTGGATTTGGTAGCACAGGAGGACAAGAAGCAACAATGGTGTTCTCCTTTCGCAGGGCCTGCACAATGCATTGCTTCATATTTGGCTTCTGTAAGCCCATAGTTGGTGAACTGCAGTGACTTCCCATAATTTCCTTAAAGATTCTCTGTTGAATCATGGACTCAATCACTGGAGTTATACCAGCAATCTTTTCAAGTGTCAAATAGTACTATGGCATTCTCAGGTATTCATCATTTGGTGTCACTGCGATTCAACCAGGTTTAACACCCTTTAACAACGCAATATTGTTTCCTGAAAAATCCCATATCTCACATCTGACTGTTTCTTTAAGGTCTGGTGGCAAATCATCAATGGTTAAAATGTTAAACAATGCAGTGTAAGACTCATCATTCACTAATTTAAAGGCAACATCCTCATAATGGCTTTGCATCTCTATGGCATTTGATGTACAAGAGATGACACAATTTAATTTACATAGGAGATCCCTCCCTAGAAGACTCACTAGGCTAGAGTCACACACCACAAACATTCTCTTCGAATGGCCCTATTTTCAAAGGCACTTCTGTCATTTCTTGCATTATCATTGTTTGACACACTACTCCTGTAACTTGGACCATAGTTCCGAGAGGGGTAGGTTGGAACTTCTACTGTTCTCAAAGTAGAATCAGTAGCACCAGTGTTAACAAAAATTAACATGGGGTGACTATACATGTCACCATCTACGAATGGACCACTCTGGTCTATCACCAAGACTGCACCAAGTATGCAGTCTTCCTCCTCCTTCAGGTACAGTCAAGCTGACTGATTGGAGCCATAGTTCTTGAATGTGTCAAACAAAGGAAACTGTTGGACAGGGTCATTATCTTGAAAAACATTTGAATTGCTGTTGGGATCGTGATTTGAATTTAGACTGGGGCTATTCACATTTGGCTGTGTCATCAGTGGTTGTAGAACTTGCATCACTGGTGCTTGTGGTACATTGAAATTCTACCCTCTCTGTCTCTGCACATTTGCATCTTATGGGATTGTTAGTCTGGGGTTGTACAAATCCTGAACTCTGGAGATGATTGACTGGGTTAAGATGACATTTCTGCTTCCAATGCCCTAATATGTTGCAACAGTGACAAGGGGTTGTCTTCTTCACATCCATCCCTGTACTAGAATCAATTTGGACATCTTGACCTCTACCCTGCATCACAGTAGTTCCCTGCATACCTCAAGATCTTATCAACTGATTTATTCTGCCAACAGATCAAATGCTGTTTAATCATCATGCTTATTTTCCGTTCTCAATCCTGTCACAAACCTTGGCACAGAATTTCCCATATCTTTTTGTTCAAGCACCTCCATACCACTATACTGCTTGGATGCTTGCAGCAGTCTCTCGTGATAAGCATGAATCAACTATTTGGGTTCCTGAGTCATCCCTCTATTTTGATCCAATATATATAGTGGGGTGGCAGCTTTGACTTCATGAATGTCATCACCTTGTGATATTTTTGCATCACCAACGGTGAAGGGCCCTTTGTCACAAGACTTCTTGGAGGTTCTGAATCAGGTCACTGAATAGATATTTTACATTCTGCCCACAAATCCTTTAGAACCTGGATGTCAAACAGAGTATTCAAATCGACCCACAACACCTATGAAATCTTCACAAACCTTTCAACTTGCTTGTACCACTACACCGGCTTTTCCTTCAACTTCAGAAAGTCATTAGTGGATGACTAAAGATCACTTCTACTCCAAGGCATTCTGCACATTACTTCTACAAGGCACTTCCATGAACAGGAAATTTGATGAGCCCACCTCTCCAACTACAGGATATGGTTCTCCTGTTTGTCTCTGATTCATTCATTCTTGCCCATCAAGCTTCCCATTTAACCAGCTCAATCCATTTCCAAATGTTTTAAAATAACTCTTTGGTCTTATTTAAACCTACCTCATATATTTGAGCTACCTCCGGTAATTTGTCACAAAGTTGTCCTGTATGTCTGGTAATATTCTTACACATGAGCACAAATTCATTTACATGATAAGTAAGTAAATAAGTCATTTTAAGGTTCCCACTAATCATCTCATCCAATGTTATGGATGTGCCACATCCACCAGACTATGGCCCTCATTATGACTCCGGCGGGCGGCGGAGGCCGCCCGTCAGAATTCCGCCCTCCGTAATACCGCTCCGCGGTCAGAAGACCGCGGAGGGTATTATGAGTTTTTCCCTGGGCTGGCGGGCGGTCTCCAAAAGACCGCCCGCCAGCCCAGGGAAAAACTCCCTTCCCACGAGGATGCCGGCTCGTAATAGAGCCGGCGGAGTGGGAAGGTGCGACGGGTGCTGTTGCACCCGTCGCGTATTTCACTGTCTGCAAGGCAGACAGTGAAATACATTTTGGGGCCCTCTTACGGGGGCCCCTGCAGTGCCCATGCTGTTGGCATGGGCACTGCAGGGGCCCCCAGGGGCCCCGCGACTCCCCCTCCCGCCATCCGGTTCCCGGCGGGAGAACCGCCAGGAACTGGATGGCGGGAGGGGGAGTCGGAATTCCCAAGCTGGCGCAGCAAGCTGCGCCGGCTTGGAGGATTCCTTGGGGGCAGCGGGAAACCGGCGGGAGACCGCCGGTTTCCCTTCTCTGACCGCGGCTAAGCCGCCGCGGTCAGAATGCCCCGCGGGGCACCGCCGGCCTGTCGGCGGTGCCTCCGCGTCCAGCGGCCCTGGCGGTTACAAACCGCCAGGGTCGTAATGAGGGCCTATCTCTCTACAGTGACTGAATTGTTCCCTGACTCACCTCAGTACTCACACTTTTGCCTGAAGGAGTGTAAGCAATCGAAGCCTTCACCCACTCACTTATTTCCTTAGTGCTAAGACTCTGTGTCATTGCTCAGACTTTAGGCATATTTCCATCTTCATAGGCTCAGCTACTATAATTCAAAAGTGGATTTCATATGAGTGTTCCAGAAGTTGGCATTCCTATTATGTACATATGGAAATGTACGCTGAAAAATTCAAAGTCGAATCAGCACTTGTCACACATAGGGAGCTTGTGTGTGTCAGAACTAGAAAAATAAATACTCTCATAAATTTCTGCAGCAGTGTCTGACCCACCTACTGCACCAGAGACACACACATTTATTTTTCCTCTGCAATAAGGCTTATACATGAGGGCCATATGATCAATAGTGTTAGAAATAGGGTCTTTGGTTGACAGTCAGGTTGCCCCCTGTTCAAGCAAGGACCCTCACTCTAGTCAGGGTAAAAGAGAATCACCCTCAGCTAAACCCTGCTTACCCCATTCGTAGCTTGGAAGAGCAGTAGGCTTAACTTCAGAGTGCTAGGTGTCAAGTATTTGTACCAGCACACACAGAATAACTTAATGAAAACATTACAAAATGACACAACACAGGTTTAGAAAAACAGAAAATATTTATCTAAACAAAACAAGACCAAAACGACAAAAATCCACAATACACAAGTCAAGTTATCAATTAAAAATCAAAAAGAGTCTTTAAGTAGTTTTAAACACACACTAAAGCTGTCAGCGTGTAAAAGTACCTTGGGTGCATCAAACATAACCCTGCACGGGCGAGTGCATGTCAAAAAGGGCTTGCAATGCGTTGATTCCACTCAAGAGTGGGATCTTTTGTCATTTCTCCTCTTGCTGGGTCGGGGCGCGTCGTTTCTTCTCTCTGCAGGACAGCAATGCGTCAATTTGGTCAGCACTCTCAGGTCCGGGCAGGCCTTGCGTTGTTTTTTCACACCCAGTAGTACTTGAGTCAGAAATCCTGCCGCACCATGAACCGAAAACCCCGCAGCACAGGTTGTGATCTCCCATCCTTCGTCAGCAATGCTGCGCATCGTTTCTCCTGCTTCGTGCGTCGATTCTTCGGTTGCGTTTCCTGCAAACGTCGTTTCTCAGCTGCGGAGCCGGCGGCGCCGTGTTTCTTCAGCCGCAGATCAGAGTTGCATCGATCTTTTCCCCGCATGGCCCTCTGTACGTGGATTTCCTTGTCTTTAGGCTGCCAGCTTCTCCTTTCAGGGTCCCAGGAACTGGGTGGGCACCACAGGGCAGAGTAGGAGTCTCTCCAGAGACTCCAGGTGCTGGCAGTGAGAAGTCTTTGCTGTCCCTGAGTCTTCAAACAACAGGAGGCAAGCTCTAGATCAAGCCCTTAGAGATTTCTTCTCAAGATGGAAGGCACACAAAGTCCAGTCTTTGCCCGCTTACTCTGGCAGAAGCAGCGCCCGCAGGATAGCTCCACAAAGCACAGTCACAGGCAGGACAGCTCTTCTTCCTCAGCTCTTCTTCCTCAGCTCTTCTCCAGGCAGAGGTTCCTCTTGTTTCCAGAAGTGTTTCTAAAGTCTGTGGTTTTGGATGCCCTTCTTATACCCAATTTCTCCTTTGAAGTAGGCCTACTTCAAGTTAAAGTCTCTTTTGAATGTGAAATCCTTCCTTGACCAGTCCAAGCCCCAGACACTCATCAGGGTGTTGGAGACTGCATTGTGTGAGGGCAGGCACAGCCCTTTTCAGGTGTGAGTGACCACTCCTCCCCTCCCTCCTAGCACAGATGGCTCATCAGTATATGCAGGCTACATCCCAGCTCCCTTTGTGTCACTGTCTAGGGTGAGGTGCAACCAACCCAACTGTCAAACTGACCCAGACAGGGAATCCACAAACATGCAGAGTCACAGAAATGGTATAAGCAAGAAAATGCTCACTTCCTAAAAGTGCCATTTTCAAACACAAAATCTTAAAATCAACCTTACTAAAAGATGTATTTTTAAATTGTGAGCTCAGAGACCCCAAACTCCACATGTCCATCTGCTCCCAAAGGGAATCTACACTTTAATCAGATTTAAAGGTAGCCCCCCATGTTAACCTATGAGAGGGACAGGCCTTGCAACAGTAAAAAATGAATTTAGCAATATTTCACTGTCAGGACATATGCAACACATTACTATGGCCCTCATTCTGACCCTGGCGGTCGGTGATAAAGCGGCGGCCAAGCCGCCAACAGGCCGGCGGTCTAAAATATGCAATTCTGACCCTGGCGGGAACCGCCAACACAGCCCGCCAACTTAACACTCCTCCCGCCACAGCGGTACAAACAAACAGCGCGGCGGTTCCCGCCAACAGCCAGGCGGCAGACAATGTACCGCCCACCCTATTACGACCCACCAATCTGCCACCTTTTCCGGGGCGGGAGCACCGCCGATAAGAACACGGCGGAAACAGACTATGAACGTGAAAACGCTCACCTCTACGCACTCCACGCGAGATTCCGGCAGTATGGAACCAGAGTTGAAGGTCATCCCCGCACTCCTATTCCTGCTCATATACCAGGAGCACGCCCGGCGGCGCGGAAGACATCGGTGAGTACTGCACCTACGACACAGGGGAGGGAAAAGATTACCGGCACACACCCACCCACCCACACCCACTACAACACACACATCAATGCATTCCCACAGATCACTGTCACAACCCACAAACCACCCCCCTCCGAAATAATGCAAAGACCAAAAGAAGAGATCATAAACGGGCAGATATATTGAAATATGGACACCAGTAATCCCAATAAATAAATAAACTATGTACAAAATATATACAGCTACTAAATGTAGTCCAACCACTGTCCGTGGATCACAGGCGTCCTGTGCAAAGGGGCAAGGCCCAGTCCCACGACAAGAACTCCACGGAGAGAACACTGCAGGGGCATCAGAAAGAAAATAGGACAGGCACCTCAGGGGGAAGGGAAGGGGGGGCACCTCAGCCACTTGAGTACACGACGCCAGATCCACGAGGGGACTCCATGACCACTGGGTCATCCTGGGGAGAGCAAAGCCACAGTCCAAACAGTCCATACAGTGGGTGGCCTGCCCACTGGGCCATCCTGGGGAGAGCAAAGCCACAGTCCATACAGTCCATACAGTGGGTGGCCTGCCCACTGGGCCATCCTGGGGAGAGCAAAGCCACAGTCCATACAGTCCATACAGTGGGTGGCCTGCCCACTGGCCCATCCTGGGGAGAGCAAAGCCACAGTCCAAACAGTCCATACAGTGGGTGGCCTGCCCACTGGGCCATCCTGGGGAGAGCAAAGCCACAGTCCATACAGTCCATACAGTGGGTGGCCTGCCCACTGGGCCATCCTGGGGAGAGCAAAGCCACAGTCCATACAGTCCATACAGTGGGTGGCCTGCCCACTGGGCCATCCTGGGGAGAGCAAAGCCACAGTCCATACAGTCCATACAGTGGGTGGCCTGCCCACTGGGCCATCCTGGGGAGAGCAAAGCCACAGTCCAAACAGTCCATACAGTGGGTGGCCTGCCCACTGGGCCATCCTGGGGAGAGCAAAGCCACAGTCCATACAGTCCATACAGTGGGTGGCCTGCCCACTGGGCCATCCTGGGGAGAGCAAAGCCACAGTCCATACAGTCCATACAGTGGGTGGCCTGCCCACTGGGCCATCCTGGGGAGAGCAAAGCCACAGTCCAAACAGTCCATACAGTGGGTGGCCTGCCCACTGGGCCATCCTGGGGAGAGCAAAGCCACAGTCCATACAGTCCATAACAGACCCCACTGCCACTGGAGGAGGCAAGTTGGCCAGAGGACATCCTGCAGCCCTGCCCGAGATAGATCCTGCCCTGCCACGTCTGCCAAAGGGCCAGCGGTTCTTGCCTTGAAGGGCCCAGTTCAGCGGTCCTTGCCCTGAAGGGCCCAGTTAAGCGGTTCTTGAGACGGCGGGGCCCAGCGGAGCGGTGCGTGAGACGTCGGGGCCCAGCGGAGCGGTGCTTGAGACGGCGGGGCCCAGTTCAGCGGTTCTTGAGACGGCGGGGCCCAGTTCAGCGGTTCTTGAGACGGCGGGGCCCAGTTCAGCGGTCCTTGCCCTGAAGGGCCCAGTTCAGCGGTTCTTGAGACGGCGGGGCCCAGCGGAGCGGTGCGTGAGACGGCGGGGCCCAGCGGAGCGGTGCTTGAGACGGCGGGGCCCAGTTCAGCGGTTTTTGAGACGGCGGGGCCCAGTTCAGCGGTCCTTGCCCTGAAGGGCCCAGTTCAGCGGTTCTTGAGACGGCGGGGCCCAGTTCAGCGCTCCTTGCCTTGAAGGGCCCAGTTCAGCGGTTCTTGAGACGGCGGGGCCCAGTTCAGCGGTCCTTGCCTTGAAGGGCCCAGTTCAGCGGTTCTTGAGACGGCGGGGCCCAGTTCAGCGGTTCTTGAGACGGCGGGGCCCAGTTCAGCGGTTCTTGAGACGGCGGGGCCCAGTTCAGCGGTTCTTGAGACGGCGGGCCCAGTTCAGCGGTCCTTGCCCTGAAGGGCCCAGTTCAGCGGTTCTTGAGACGGCGGGGCCCAGTTCAGCGCTCCTTGCCTTGAAGGGCCCAGTTCAGCGGTTCTTGAGACGGCGGACGGTCTATGGCCAACTGCTAATTGCCTTGTGGTGCCCTCCTGGCCAGCTGGGCTGGGTCCTCCCTGGGCAGCGGCTATGGGGGTGGTGGGCTCTCCCGGGGCAGCTGTGCCGGTTCCTCCCGGGGCAGCGGCTATGGGGGTTGTGGGCTCCTCCTGGGCAGCAGGCCTGCTGCCTGACCTCTCCGACTTGCTGCCCTTGCCCTCCTTAGTCGTGGGCCTGTGGCCCTTTCCTCCCTTTGGAGCTGTGGCTGGTGACTGTCTCTGGGTGGTGTCCGGGGGGGATGTAGAAGGCGGGCTCCTGCGGCGCCCCTTCCGCCTTCTGCTCCTCTTCCCAGGGGGTGGGCTGGCTGTCCCCTTGCTGCTGGGCGAAGATCCAGACATGCGGGCTGGCGGGCTCCAATACCCCTGCACCCTTGTCAAGGGGGCTGCAGGGCTGGTGGTGGCTGAGGTGCTCTTCTTACCCCGACGAGAAGGAGGGGGGGCTCAGGGTCAGGAAAGAAGTTAGTAGTGGCGAGGAAGAGTTTCGTGGGACAATGGAGAGTGGTAGGTACAGTGGGAATGGGAGTGGAGGGAGAGGATGTGGTTGTAGGTGAGTCACGTTTGCTGTCTTTGGGTGCAGGTGCAGGAGGGATAGGCTGTCGTGAGGTGGATGGCTGTTGGGTGGGTGGGTGGCTGCGTTTGTGTGGTGTGGAAGAGGGGGTGACAGACACAGTGGGAGAGGACACAGGGGACGTGTAAATGGCAGTGGGGGTGGTGACTGCACGTGTGCGGACTGGAGTGGAGGGTGTGCTGGTGATGGAAACACTGGCTGATGGTGAGGTGAATGGAGGTGTGAGTGTAGACGTCACAGGGAGGGAGGAGGGAGACGAGGAGGTGGGGGTCACAGAGGTGGTAGTGACTGTTGGCATGTCTGCATCGGAATGTTGCGTGTGTGAATGTCTGCGTGATCTGTGGTGCTTATGTTTGGATGAGCTTCTCTTGGGTGTTGAGGTGTGTGCAGGCTGGTCTGATGGTGTGGGTGGGACAGGCAGAGGAACAGGAGACTGGGAGGAGGGAGTTAGTAGAGGCAGGCAGGAGACAGGGACAATGGCTGCCGTCAGTGCTGAGGCCAGAGCCTGGAACGATCGCTGATGGGCAGCCTGACCCGAATGAATGCCCTCCAGGTACGCATTGCTGCGATGAACCTCCCTCTCCACCCCCTGGATGGCATTCAAAAGGGTAGTCTGCCCAACAATGAGCGTTCGGAGGAGGTCAATGACCTCCTCACTGAGGGCAGCGGGGGTAACAGGGGCAGGGCCTGAGGTGCCTGGGGCGAAGGAGATGCCCGGCTTCCTGGCAGAGCGGGCACGGGGCGAACGCGGAGGGGCTGCTGGGAGGGCGGAGATGGTGCGCTGGGTGGCGGCTGTACCTGTAATGGCGGGGGGCACGGATGGTGCCACCCCCGCAAGGGAGCCCCCTTCCGAGGACGTGTCCGTGTCGCTGCAGGGTCCAGTCGTCCCCGTCGTGGAGCTCCCCTCGCCCTCCGTCTCACTGGTCCAGTCTGACTCTGTGGCATGGCCCTCCTGGGCCATGTGAGATGCAGCTCCCTCCTGCCCCGATGCCACTTCTCCTCCGCCTGATGATGCTGATGCACACAAGCACAGAAAGACAAACAAAAAGGGGGGGGGAGAGAGAAATAAAGGGATATTGAGTACATGGATCTCCGGTACAGTTAGCGGACATGACAGACACAGATGCCCCCTGCACTAAGTTGCGCACTTGGGGTCCGCTACGCATTCCGTGGAACATGCCCTACACGCCTAGAGTTGACAACTGCACCCATGGATGACACGGCCCAGGGATGGCTGTACTGACAAACTACTGAGGGTGGTGGCTGGGGACACAGGGGCTTACGGGGGTGCCCAGCCTACAGATATCGCCCTGGCCTAGGGGGACCCCCAGCCCTCCTCCCCCAACCAGACACCTCCACTGCGCGACAACAGAGTAGATAATGCTTGTACTCACCCCCTTGTGTCTGCTGTGCTGCCCTCATGCGCCCATCCAATTCAGGGTAGGCCACCGCCAGGATCCGGAACATCAGGGGGCTCAGTTGACGGCAGGCACCCCGCCTACGTTGGGAGGCCATCCCCAGCAGAGACTCGGCGGTCTTCTTGGTCCCGCGGCGGATGTCCTCCCACCTCTTGCGGCAGTGGGTGCCCCGTCGATGGTGGACCCCCAGGGTCTGGACTTCCTTGGCGATGGCACGCCAAATCCCGATCTTCTCATGGGCGCGGACCTATGTGACACGTACAGGGAGGGAGAAATACCACGTTCAAGTTTGTTAGCATTTTCCTTGCCAGTGGCCTAACGCCCCCCATCCCCACCAGGCCCAACATGCCCCCCATCCCCGCCAGGCCCCCCGCCAGGACCCCCGCCAGGCCCAACATGCCCCCCATCCCCGCCAGGCCCCCCCGCCAGGACCCCCGCCAGGCCCAACATGCCCCCCATCCCCCCCAGGCCCCCCGCCAGGACCCCCGCCAGGCCCAACATGCCCCCCATCCCCGCCAGGCCCCCGCCATGCCCCCCGCCAGGCCCAACATGCCCCCCATCCCGCCATGCCCCCCGCCATGCCCAACATGCCCCCCATCCCCGCCAGGCCCCCCGCCATGCCCCCCGCCAGGCCCAACATGCCCCCCATCCCCGCCATGCCCCCCGCCATGCCCAACATGCCCCCCATCCCCGCCAGGCCCCCCGCCAGGCCCCCCGCCAGGCCCAACATGCCCCCCATCCCCGCCATGCCCCCCGCCAGGCCCAACATGCCCCCCATCCCCGCCAGGCCCCCCGCCAGGACCCCTGCCAGGCCCAACATGCCCCCCATCCCCGCCAGGCCCCCCGCCAGGACCCCCGCCAGGCCCAACATGCCCCCCATCCCCGCCAGGCCCCCCGCCAGGACCCCCGCCAGGCCCAACATGCCCCCCATCCCCGCCAGGCCCCCCGCCATGCCCCCGCCAGGCCCAACATGCCCCCCATCCCCGCCATGCCCCCCGCCATGCCCAACATGCCCCCCATCCCCGCCAGGCCCCCCGCCATGCCCCCCGCCAGGCCCAACATGCCCCCCATCCCTGCCATGCCCCCCGCCATGCCCAACATGCCCCCCATCCCCGCCAGGCCCCCCGCCAGGCCCCCCGCCAGGCCCAACATGCCCCCCATCCCCGCCATGCCCCCCGCCAGGCCCAACATGCCCCCCATCCCCGCCAGGCCCCCCGCCAGGCCCCCAAGCCAGCCAAGTAGCCCCAAATCCATATTGAATTAAACTCACTTGTTGGTCTGGAGGACCGTAGAGTAGCGCATACTGGGGGAGGACCCCATCCACAAGTTTCTCCAACTCCTCTCCAGTGAAGGCAGGGCCCCTTTCCCCAGGTGCAGCAGCCATTGTCCCTTCCAGACCGAGGTCACAGCAACACTTGCAGTATAGGTCCTCTCCTGTGAAAGTTCAAGTCGCAAGTGGATAAGTAGATAGAAAATGGCGGTCACGTCCGCGGCGGTGCGTACCACGGCGGTGCGTCCCGCCACCGCCGGCGCCCTTCGCCATTGGCTCCTGAAACCCATAGGCTTCAATGTTAACCAATGCGGCTTGGCGCCGCGGTCTTGGCCCGCCGCCCGCCGCGGTGTGCCACGCCAGCGCATTGACCTCACATCCCATTGTCACACTTCACAGGTCAGGCAGCCGCCATTTCCAGGGCCCACATGGCTCAATTTCAACTGCGTCACACAGGCCTAGGCCTTGCATAGCCACTCAGACACGCCATTCACTGCATAGAGAATCATTTACTGTGCTAGCTGTGAGTACGTACCTGTGGGTTGCTTGACATTGTGCTCCATGTTGTCCTTCCTAGGCACCGTCCGCTGGGTTGGGCGAGGAGACGGATGAATCCTCCCGTGTACCGACCGCTGGTGGACCTGTCGACAATGGAAGAACGCCACATTATCCTGACCTACCGTCTTAACCGTGCCACTATCCATGAACTGTGTGCCCAGCTGGAGCCTGACCTGATGTCCCCCATCCGCCAACCCACAGGGATTCCCCCTCTGGTGCAGGTCATGTCAGTACTACATTTCTTGGCAAGTGGGTCATTTCAGACAACCGTGGGAATTGCTTCTGGGATGTCTCAGCCCATGTTTTCGAAGGTGTTATCCAGAGTGTTGTCTGCCCTGATGAAATCCGTGAGGAGCTACATCATTTTCCCTGAGGTGGGCGAATTGGCTACAGTGAAGGGTGATTTCTACGCCCTTGGACATATTCCCAACGTAATTGGTGCCATTGATGGGACCCATGTGGCTTTGGTTCCCCCAAGAGACAGGGAGCAGGTGTACAGGAACAGAAAAAATTACCATTCAATGAACATCCAGGTGGTGTGTTTGGCTGACCAGTACATCTCGCATGTAAATGCCAAATTCCCTGGGTCAGTGCATGACGCCTACATCCTCAGGAATAGCAGCATCCCTTACGTGATGGAACAGCTACAGAGACACCGTGTATGGCTAGTGGGGGACTCTGGGTACCGCAACCTGTCGTGGCTACTGACCCCAGTAAGGAATCCCCGGACCAGGGCAGAGGAACGGTACAATGAGGCCCATGGGCGTACTAGGAGGGTGATCGAACGCACCTTTGGCCTCCTAAAGGCCAGGTTTAGGTGCCTGCATATGACAGGTGGATCCCTAATGTACTCACCTAAGAAGGTGTGTCACATCATCGTGGCCTGCTGCATGCTTCACAACCTGGCTTTGCGCCGCCAGGTGCCTTTCCTGCAGGAGGATGGTCGAGACGGTGGTGTTGTGGCAGCGGTGGAACCTGAGGAGAGTGACGAGGAGGAAGACGACGGGGCTGAAACAGACAACAGGGACAGAATCATTGAACAGTACTTCCAATAGGACACAGGTAACATTTCAAAGATAATTTAGTAAATGTTAACTACTCTCCAGCATCTCTGCTGCCTGTCTATTTGCCCCAGTGTATGATGACTGAGTTTTGGCTTTTCCCTCCCTATTTCAGATCTGGGGTCCCCACTACGAGTCCTGTGCTTCGTTTCCCCATGGACTACAGCTTTGTGGCAGCTGTTTGTTGACTTCACCATGTACAAGGACATATTTGCACTGTCATGTCAATTACAATCTATTGAAATCACAGCCAGACTCCAGATATTTTGGTGCAAAATAGGTGTTTATTTAAGTGCTCAAAATGGGATGGGTGGTTTCAAGTGGGTGGGGGCTATGGTGAAGGAATGTCCATGGCAGAGTCCAGAGTAACAGTCACACAGGTGCATTGTCCAGAGGCCTGTGGAGAGATGGAGCATGGGCAGTTCAAGGATGGACAGGGTGACAATGTGGGACAGTGGGATGACATCAGGTGGTATCCATTGCTGGCGGGGGTCTTGACATCCTACTCTGTCTTCTTGCGAGATCTCAGGGCCCTCTTGCGGGGTGGTTCTTCTCCTGCAGGAGGTGGGGGTCTGGTGGGCTGCTGCTGTGCGGGGGCCTCCTGTCCACTAGCGCCGGCGGAGGTGGTTGGCTGTTCTTGGTCCAGGCTAGTGGCAGGGGCCCTTGGGTGTTGTTCAGTGTCCGCCCTGTTGTTGACGAGGTCCTGCAGCAGCCCTACCATGGTAACCAGGGTGGTGTTGATGGCTCTGATGTCCTCCCTGTACCCCCGATAGTGTTCCTCCTGCAGTACCTGGATCTCCTGGAACCGGGCCAGTACCGTCGCCATCGTCTCCTGGGAGCGGTTGTATGCTCCCATGATGGTGGTGAGGACCTCGTGGAGAGTGGGTTCCCTGGGCCTCTCCTCCCCCCCCTGTCGCACAGCTGCCCTCCGAGTTCCCCTGTTTCCCTGGGCCTCTGCCCCCTGGCCGGTGTGCCCACTACCACTGCCCCCAGGTCCCTGTTGTTGTTGGGGTGGTGGGTTATCCTGGGTGCCCTGTAGTGGTAGACACACCGCAGATTGAGGCGCCCTGGAGACAGAGGCATGGGCCCGCTGGGTGGGAGCTGTGCTGGTGTTCCCAGAGGGGTTGGGTCTGTAGTGGCCTGGGCCTGTGTGAGGGGAACCGACTGTCCAGAGGTCCCCGATGGTCCGGGCTGGTCATCGGTGTCCAGGTCGACAGAGCTGCTGTCATCGCTGACGGCCTCTTGGGTGGGGGGTGTGGAGAATTCTGGCCCTTCCGCCGCGGTGTGTTGACGGTCGGGTCCTGCAGGGGTATAGAGGTATGGTTATAGTTTCAATGTGTGGCATATGGGTGTATCTGTGGGTTCTCGTGTCCCCAAGTGCTGGCATTCGTGTGTGGGGGCTTTGGTGAGGGTGGCTTGTGGGGGGGATGTGTATATGCATTGGGCATGCTTTGGTGATGGGTGTCCATGCTTAGTGGACGCATGCAGGCCTAGGTTTTGGGATGTGTGGGTTGTGATGGTGAGACATTGGCGGGGAATAGGTGTGCTGGGGGTGGGGGTGAGGATGGTGGTGGGGGTGAGGATGGTGGTGGGGGTGAGGATGGTGGTGGGGGTGAGGGTGGGGGTGAGGATGGGGGTGGGGGTGAGGGTGGGGTTCGAGGATGGGGGTGAGGGTTGGGGTCTGATTTGGCATGCAGGTGGGGGGGAAGCAGTATTGAAGCTTCAACTTACCAGTATCCATTCCTCCGCCGACTCCTGCGAGGCCGTCAGGATGCAGGATGTTCAAGACTTCCTCCTCCCATGATGTGAATTGTGGGGGTTGAGGTGGGGGTCCTCCGCCAGTCTTCTGCACGGCGATGTTGTGCCTGGATACCATGGAACGCACCTTCCCCCGTAGGTCGTTCCATCGCTTCCTGATGTCTTCCCGATTTCTGGGGTGCTGTCCCACTGCGTTCACCCTGTCGACAATCCTCTGCCATAGCTCCGTCCTCCGGGCAATGCTGGTGTATTGTATCTGTGTGCCGAACAGCTGGGGCTCTACCCGAACGATTTCCTCCACCATGACCCTGAGTTCTTCGTCTGTGAAGCGGGGTTGTCTTTGGGGTGCCATGGGGTGGTGTGTATGATGTGTGGGGTGGAGTATGTGTATTTAAGTGAGTTGAGTGTGGTGGTGTGTGTTGTTTTGTGTGTGGATAGTGTGTGGGTGATGGTGTTGAGTGGCTGTGGCTGTTATTTTTTGGATGCTGGTGTCTCGCTCTTGCCTTCTTTACGAATTTTTTAGAGTAGGGGTTTGTGGGTGATGTGGGTGGGTGTTTTATATCGTATTGTGTGTGTGGGAGTGGTGTGTGTATGTGTATCAGGTGTGTGGGATTCAAATCGTCCAATGTGGCTGAGTTTTGTTCGTTTGTGTGTATTCTGACCGCGGCGGTGTGTCCCGCCAATGGAATACCGCGTTTGAATGACCGCCGCGTGGATTCGTGGGTCGTAATGGCATGGGCGTATTTCTGTTGGCGTGATGGTGGAGGTTTTGTCACCTCCACCTTTCCGCCGACCGCTGGTCTGGCGGTCTGTTGTGGCGGTCGGATTTTCGGAGGTTTGCCTTCTGCGGGTCAGAATGACCGTGGCGGGTTTCCGCGACCGCGGCGGGATTATGGAGGATTTCTGACCGGCGGTAGGCGCCTTTTACCGCCGAGGTCAGAATGACCCCCTATATGTCCTACCTTAACCATACACTGCACCCTGCCCTTGGGGCTACCTAGGGCCTACCTTAAGGGTGTCTGACATGTAAGAAAAGGGAAGGTATAGACCTGGCAAGTGGGTACACTTGCCAAGTCGAATTTACAGTTAAAAATGCACACACAGACACTACAGTGGCAGGTGTGAGACATGATTACAGAGCGACTTATGTGGGTGGCACAACCAGTGCTGCAGGCTCACTAGTAGCATTTGATTTACAGGCCCTGGCACCTCTAGTGCACTTTACTAGGGACTTACTAGTAAACCAAATATGCCAACTATGGATAACCCAATTACATACACATTTTGGAAAGGAGCACTTGCACTTTAGCACTGGTTAGCAGTGGTAAAGTGTCCAGAGTAAAAAAAACAGCAAAATCAGAGTCCAGCACACATCAACAACCTGGGGAACAGAGGCAAAAAGTTAAGGGAGACCACGCCAAAGATGTAAAGTCTAACAAATAGTAACTGGGACAGTAAAAGCATCAACAGTATCTGGGGTCACAGAATCAGCAGGACCACAATTTCCTGAACTCTCTCCCCTTGGTTCATAATGCACATTTTCCAGAGTAATCCCCATGGGACCTGGAGTCACATTTACCAGAGCAGTAGCGAATCCAACCTTTCCACCACTACTTGTGCCATTTCCACCATCCTCCTGAGTCCCATTGTACTGGGGAGTGGATGGTCTGATAAAAGTACATCTAGAAGGCTGTCTACATAGTCACTATCAATAACCTTGCTCATATTATCTGGTTCCTTTTGTTTCCTTCCTTTTGTTTCTTGTCTCTTTTCCTTTCCTTCTCTCCCTCGAATGCATTGCTTGTCGATTGGATACAATCTAACTCCCTCAATCATATTAGTTTTCCATCTTTTTTGTTCAGCATCCATTCTAGCATCTGCACGGTGCATACTGCTCTTCAAGTTCAGTTCTTCCCTGATATTTTTCTTTCTCTCTAGCATGAGTAGCACGTTCTCAAGCATTAAGCACCTTATATTGTGCAGGCCTAGGAGGAGGTTTTATTTCATACAACAACCTCCTGAAGTTTTCAATAATTCTCTAATTAAATGTGCTATAATGCAGAAACCTCAATGCACCTTCTAATTCTGTAATCTTGTGCCATTGAAAAAGCCACATAAATGTTGTAAGCCATACAGTTATTGCCATATAATGACTTGGGGTATCTTCAGGAGGTGCCTTTTCTCCTTCTTTACTAGGTACAGGCACATCTCCCCTTAAAAGACCTTGTATCGCCTTAAAACAATTAATGTTCCAGCCAAATATGAATAATCACAAACAGAAATGTTGTTACGGACCAGGAAGTAACTCTTTATCCACAATTTATTGTTTAACAGTGACAGCCAATCAGAGTGTGTCCCTTCTGATGTCTACAACCAATACCAGTGTGGCAGTATACCAACCGACCAATACCAGCATGTCATACTGTGACATCAATCTCACTCCTTGCAATGGCTCACCCTCCTTTACAATCTGCACGCACATACATTCCTCAACATCAAACACATATAACAAAATGCAATACAATAACCTTTGTCTGCTCCAGTAAAGAATTGACAACATCCAATCACGCAAGAGTATCAAACACTTTGAATGAAACCTCGATCTGTGGGGTATCGACCAGATTAGTATAAGTTCACCCTGTGCATTAAGGTCCACTACACCAATCACCTCACATTCATGCATAAAGTCCCTATTGAAATTGTGCCATTGACGACCTTTCACAACAAGCACCACCCCACTTAGCTAACAATTTCAATATGGTACCTTCTACACCTTTACTACTACCCCAGGATCTTAGGTTACATCAGATCTGATAACTACTTTAACGTCTTTTACTAAACATCATACTCACACAACATTCAAAATGTCACAACAAAACAAGATCCAAACTCCACAAAACACTGCAAACTCACATGAACCACTGCAATTTATGATTCTATTGATACTCACCCCTCCACTGCTGATATGACTCTCTCCTGAATCTCCAGAACTCCGCTGATCCTCCAGAATCTGGACATGGGCACTAGGAATTGGGCTCTGGGGACCAACTAATATAGAATAAAGGGTTCTAGCTCCCCTTACTTTGGGATCCTAATCATCATCTCTGTGCTACCATCTGTTGATGCTTGTGACCCATTTTCTTTTTTCCTTTCTTTTGACTGACTTTTTTATGGAATTCTAAGGGGTAAAGGGGAGTTAAAATCAATATTCTAAATCACTTAACAATGTGCCCTATTTGATCACACATTAAATCTCAGTGTTGGAGATTTTGAGTTGAAAGATTTATTACAAATTTAAGGCTAGACTTCCATTAATGAGTCTCAGAAACATGCTATATAAGTACAGGATCATCAAAGGTGAAATCACTCTAGGTTCAGGGTTCAAGAGATATAGGTCCAGTTCTTCTCACTCAGGCAAGAGGCATCAGGTAGCAGCTCAGCACAGCAAAGCAGGAGTTCAGCAGAGTGCAAACCAGCAGAGTTGTTGTTATTCAGCAACACAGCAATCCTTTTTCCTGGCAGAGTATCCACAGGTCCACAAGTATACTAAAGTATTGGTGCCTGAGGTCCCCTCTTTGTATCCTAATGCCCTGGTTCAGGAAGGTGGGAGAAGCTTCTAGACAGTGGCCCTCATTATGAACACGGTGGTGAACACCGTTGACCGCCCTGGCGACGACAAACAGAAACCCACTATATAATGATGCAAAAATCAGAAACTGACAAATATCTCCCTGCCACCAGTCAATGCCAGGACCTTGTTGGCGGAAATGCTGGACCTCCCACCCGCCACCGCCGAGCACACAAACACCCCGCCCTCCAAATAATAAATCACAAATCACTGCGGTGGTCAGTGGAAGCCGAACGACCATTGGCGGTACAGACCGCTACAGGCGGCAAGTGGACCCAACAGTAAGAAATGCATACATGGCAAGTTTGAAACCCACACACCTCAACACACAAGAAGCACACTTCAAAACACAAGCACCACACCTCCCACCACAGGCATACACATGCACAGACACCAACATCCACTTCCCAAAGTGTGTCTACCTCTTCCACCTTCCTGTCTGTCCCCTGTACATGCACACCCACAGGCACTGCACCCTCATTCAATGTTGCTGACCCTATTCCTGCAGTCACCACAATAGCAAACATCAATTCATGCCCTCCAGACACCACACCTGCACTCACCACAATGACTTTAGGTGCTGCTGTGAAGGTTTGTGGGAGCGTTGTAGGGTGGGTGGAGTGGGTGGGTATGTAACTGTGCCCTTTCTTCCCTTGTTTAGCAGGTTGCGGGACTTACCGTCGTAGTCTTCATCGGCGGTCTCGGTCGTGGAGGTATATGGCAAGGAGCAGGGCTGGCATGATTTGCAACTCTCTCTCCATGACTGCTTCGGCGTGTTTTGTGAGCCGCCGGTGAGTGTTTCCTTATATTTGGTTCATTTCTGCATGGCTTTGCGTGGCGGTGTTTCCCACCCCGGAACTGATGGCGGTCTAGTGCTTCATTATTTGATGGGCTGGTAGGGCCTTTCTGTCGGCCTGTGGGCGGGCTCTGCCGTCATTGTCATAACTACTCTGCTGGCGGTGAGTGGTTTTCAGGATGCCTGTGTTTCAGTCGGTTCATTATTTGGGGCTTCGGACCACACGTCTGTTGGTGGTTGTTACCGCCACCGCTGGGGGGGGCAGTGTTTACCACCGTGTTCATAATGAGGGCCAGTGTCTTTGAAGTGCATTGAATTCCCTACCTCCCCTGTCCTAGCACTGAGCTAGCTGCAATAACAATGTGGGGTCATTAGGCCCCTTGTGCGAAGGCAGAGCACAGCCTATTCAGTTGCAAGTGGGGCTGGGCAAATCTCCACCCACATCTTTCCAGCAGATTCCCTTTTTAGGTACACCTAATCTAACTATTGTTTGGCTGTCTGGGAGGAATTCACAAAGTTTAACTGTCAGTTATACCTAGTAATGTGACCAAAAACAGACTACATGCACCAAATGGCTAAGGCTAGAAAATGGCAAATTTCTAAAAGTGCTATTTTCAGAATTGTATTGAAAAGCCTGACTTTACAACTAAAGAGAGTTTATCATTACACATTCATAGACACTAAACATGAAGGTTATACATGCTAACATTTGGAAAATACATTTATAGAATATAATAAGGTAACTCCAATGTTATCTATGGGAGATGTAAGTAGTGAAAAACACATTTAAGAGTTTTTCATTACCAGGACATGTAAAACTTAAAAGTACATCAGACCAGCCAACCTATAAAACATTTTACCATGTGAGGAAGGGGTTAGGGCCTTGACAGGGATGGGGCTTACTGCCAGCACAGCCTGGGGCGTTTTTAAATTCACTGCCTCCTTGCACACAACCGCCACACTAGTGCCCATCATCCCATTTTCCACCATACCAACAGAAAAAACGAAGCTGTTGAAGCTATTGCTGATGACCTTGGGATGTTTCACACCTCGTAATTGACATGGGCTGTACAGAACGTCAAAACAATTCACTGGAAACCTGCTCTTTGCAAGTGTTCCAAGCTAATTATCTGTACATGTGTGATATCAGCTCATCACCCAGTGACTGTGAAGGGAGCTGATATCGCAAGGTGGCTCTGTGTGGTTTAGGCAGGTCTGGTACATGTCCCCTGTCCTATGGGCTGTCCAGGACCTACCATAGGGGTGACTGATATGTAATAAAAAGAAAGGGTTGGGCCTAGCAAGGGGTTTATTTTCCCAAGCTGACATAGTAGTTTAAAACTGCACACACAGATTCTCCAGTGGCAGACCTGAGTCATGTTTGCAAGGATACTTAAGTGGGTAGCACAACAAGTGCTGCAGGCCCACTAGTATAATTTAATTTATGGGCCCTGGGTACATGCAGTGTCATCTTAGTAGGGATTCACAAGTAAATTAAATATGACAGTTAGGTATAAGTCAATTTTTTGGGAGAGAATGCAGGCACTTTTGCACTGTTTAGAAGTGGTAAAGTGAACAGATTCCTATGGCCAACAAAAATGAATTCAGAAAACCTAGGATGAGGAAGGCAAAGATTCTGGGGATAACCCTGCAGAAAGGGCCAGGTCCAACAACTGACATTCTTAGTAGTATAGTAGGACCCAGCAATTCATATAGATTAATGTAGGTAGCACGTCTTTACAGTCAGTTTGGCCTCCTCTGAAGGAGTTGTGGAAGTGGCTGGGCTCAACAGATCAATATGAAAATAAAAATATAATAATTAATAACTTCAGATCAACTGCATGATGAAGAAACCACTATCCTGATTTGTCTATTTTTCATTAGGTTTGGCAGAATGAAGAGTCCACAATGAAGGATTTAGGCACTCATTACAATCCTGGTGGTCAAGACCGCCAGGGCTGTTTTCGCTGAAGCACCGCCAACAGGCTGGGGTGCTTCAGAGGGGATTACGACCGCGGCGGTAGCGCTGCGGTCGCACCGCCAGGGCCGGCGGTTTCCCACCAAATTTGCCCCGGCGGTGATAATCCGCCAGGGCAGCGCTGCCCAGGGGATTACAAGTCCCCAAACACCAGCCTAAACCGCCAGGAAAAGGCTGCCGGTACGGGGAGTCGCGGGGCCCCTGCACTGCCCATGCCACTGGCATGGGCAGTGCAGGGGCCCCCTGACAGGGCCCCATGCAGCTTTTCACTGTCTGCTATGCAGACAGTGAAAAGCGAGATGGGTGCAACTGCACCCGTCGCACGGCCGCAACACCACCGGCTCCATTTGGAGCTGGCTCCTATGTTGTGGCCGAGATCCCTGCTGGGGATTCCACCCAGCAGCCCAGCGGGGATCTCATAATGACCATGGCGGGGGTGCGGCCGCATTGGCGGCCGCCCGGCAGTCAGATCTTGGCGGGCGGCTGTAGCTGCCCACCAAGGTCATAATGAGGGCCTTAATGTCAGAAATATGGCATTTACTGTTACTCTCATTCCGACTCTCACCCACTTTCTAATCCTCACTCAAAAGCGAAAGAGCACATTTACTACTTTTTCATGCAACACAGCTGGGTGAAAGGGACAGAGCACAAATGAACCATATTACGAAGATATGGAGCATTTCTGTTCTTTCACGGCACTGGCACACTGTGTGCTGCCTAGCTCCAATGCAGGCATCCTTGCACCATGTTGCAAGGGTGCCTGCATTATCGGCGGGATTGATTTTGTGCTAAAAGACATACTTTCCTGCACAAACACAATCCTTAGAGGCATATTTCTCTTTCTATGTGTGCTGAATAATGCAGCACACATCCAAAGAGGAGTAACAAGAAGAAATAAAGATATTTCTCCCTGCTACACCTCTGTCGAGTGGGCACACCATTTGGAGCCAACCCAGGTTTACAAGTCTTTGCAAATCTGGGTTTGCATCAAAATACATGGGTGGATTCAGAGGAACACCCATGCTCTACCCATGCAGCACGTACCTAACATACATTAAAAAAAGGCAGCAATGTGCTGCGTTGGCTTACTTTGTATTTACTAAACCACACAAAGCTAATCAAAGTGACTTTTCACAGTGAGTAAATGCCAAACATGTTTTTGCATTATGCTATTTGAAAAAAGTGATGCAGTCCGACATACAATCATAGTAAATTTGGGCCTAAATTTAATGCAAGCTCCAATGCTTAACCATATACTCACCCTTCCTATGTCCTCACCCACATCATTAACTCTTACTTTAACATCAATACTTAGGGTCTAATTCATGAGGCCTGTGCGCCACTGGAGCATCGCTTTTAGCGAAAGCGACGCTCCTGTGCTGCAATGCCCTGCGCCATATTTGCAAGGCGACTTTAAGCCACTTTTTGTGGCTTAACGCTGCCTTGTAAATACTGCCCCTTACAAACATCCCATAGTGTGAAGGGGCATGCATGCAATGTGTGTTGCTGTGGGCGTTGAACTGCAACACCCATTGTATTTATTTGACACTGCCACAGATTTATGATAAATCGTAAATCTGGGGCAGAGTCAAAAACTAATGCCACCCAAGGGGTGGCTTTAGCATGGCACAACTAGAAGAAAAACATTTATTTTGCCTTGTTTTTGCTTTTTCTTTGGATGTTGCATTTTACAACACACATAGAAAGAGCAAAACGTCATCAAGGTGTCCCTTCCTGCACATAAACAATCATTAAATAATGGTGATTTGCTACTTCAATGTGTGCTGCATTCTGCCATTATTGTTTGTTCATGTGCAGGAAGGGACACATTCCCTCACATAAACAATCATTCCTTGCAACCCTGCATGGTGCTAGGCAGCTAATTTTAGCGCCAGCGCTAGGGGAAACACAGGAGTGCGCCATTTTTTTGTAAATACGGTGCATCTCTGCATTTCTGAAAAGATGCAACGTGGCGCTGCCAATTTTGGAGTAGCACAGCACTGCACACTTTCTTGTACTTGAGGCCCTTAGTTTCCCTAAACCTCAACCCACCTCTACTCTAATACCTAACCCACCTTTAACCCCTATGATATCCCTAAATCCCACCCTAACCTCTTCAATTGATGCCGTATTACTATTGTTTAAATAATGAAAACATACATTGTGTGAGAGAACAGGGCTGATTGCAGAGGCCCTCTAACTTTTTGCCCCCATTCTCCACTTTTTGCTCGTGTTTTCCTGACTCTGATGGTGCCCTGGGTACTGCTTACCAGTCCCAGGGCCAGTGCTCTGTGTAAAGTGGATATGCAAATTAGGCTAATTATAATTGGCAAAGTAAACCTACCTATAAGTCCCTAGTATATGGTAGGGCATCGAGGTTTAGGGACCCCAGCATAGGTAGTGCCCCCATAGGTGCACTGCTGAGGTGTCCAGTGTCATTTTAAAGGCAGGCCAGCCTTGCTGGCTGCTTTTAAATTAAAGTTACATGCAAAATCGACTTTGGAATTAAAAGTATTTCCAAAGTCTTAAACTACCTTATTTTTACATATAAGTCACCCCTAAGGTGTGCCCTATGTGCCCCAGAGCTGGGTGCCATGTAACTATAATCATCAACCTTATAAAAATAGTTTTATAAGCCCTGGTGAGGTAAAACAGCCAAATTTGTTTTTCCCTCATTTTAGTGAATGGCCTCCATAGGCTAGAATGGGGAGACTTTATTTTAAAAGTCCACTTAAGTAACAGATACAAAGAGTTTGGTATTAAATTAATTGTTATAATAAATTCCACAACTTCCAGTTGTTGGATTTAATCTAACTTGTTCAGGTAGAGAGTTTTAAACTTTACCTGAAAAGTGGCCAACTTCAGCCCTGCAGTGTTTCTGCTGTTGTGCTCTGATTGGCCAGCCACTGGCAGCCTGGCCAGGCTGCCTTGATGAGGTGTGAAGTGGTCTGGCTTCACATAAAGAGATGGGTCTGTGGGAGGAGATCTCCCCTCAGCAGATGGTGAGGCAGGAAGGGGGAGGGCTGCCAAACTGGTCTTCAAAGGCAGAGAAGGACATTTGGAGCAACTCAGCAACACCCTCACATCCTGCAAATCCAGATAATTAGGTGCCCCCTTGATTAGATTAGGAGAGGGCAGGAGAGGGGTGTGTTTAGGATTTTTAGCCACCAGTGGGTGGGCTCAGCCAGATGTAACCTCCAAAAATCACTTTCAGCCATGATGGATTTTTGAGGAATGTTGCTCCCTGGGACTGATTTTTGCCAGACTTCCCAGGAAGTGGTCATCACAGGGGGAAGGACCCTGCCCCTGATTGGGCCCCCCTGTTTTTCACCCAGGAGCAAGGATACAACTGGCAGACCTGCACCCACACCTCAGATCCCTATCAGATTCCAACAAGGAAGAACTACAGGAGAAGAAGCACTGCCCTGCTGGACCCCTGACCTGCACCTGGACACTGCACTCTGGAGGACTGCACCAGCTGCACACTTGGGCTTCACCACTAAAAGTACTTTACCTGTCTTCTACTGCCTCACGAAGGGACTCCCTGTTTGCTACAGGTACAAAGGAGCTGCCCAGAGTCCCCTGCATCAAGTCCTGCAAGCAGAGCCAAGCTGACCAGCATCCAGTGGCCATTTGAGGATTCTGACCAGGTGCATTCTGGGAATTGTAGTCCCACCTCACAAGGAGCAACTCAGAGCTTCTGGAACCTTGGATCAAGTTGTGGACACTTCAAGGACACAAAAAGGACCTCTGGAAGAAGATCCAGAAGTTTGGAGATGTTTGGAGCAACTCCATAAGTTGAAGAGGTGCATTATGGGAATTGTAGTCCCAGACCCCAAGAGGCACCCCATAGCCTCTGAACCCTTGGTTGGTGCTGTGGACCACTTTCCTGAATCAAACACTTCTGAAAGTAAGTGGCCTGAACTCTGGACTTTGTTCCTTTCCAGTGTGACCTTTTTTAACCCTTTTGAGCGCTAGTTGCGTCTATGCGCTAGAAAGCATTAATTCTTTAAAAAATCATATCTCTGGTTCCTCTTATCCCATTTTATTCATTTTGGTGCCATTTTAAAGATAAAATATAATCTATGTTTATAAATTGATTGTGGATTTTTAAACTGTTTCCTGTGTTTTATTTAATTACTGTTCTGTGATGTTTGAATGCTTTACGCTTTGTCTCCTAAGTTAAACCTTGGCGCTCATTGCCAAGCTACCAAGGGTTGAGCTAGGTTTAATTTACTGAGACCTAACTGAACCTAAGTGGAGGTTAGTGGCCTATTGCTAAGTGTAGGTACTTACCTGCCCTTACCAATAACCCATTTTCCAACACATTCCCTTAGCTTACCTCATGTGCTGTGCCTTCAGATCTAGCTTTTGCACAGTATTTCCTCATGTTGGGATCATACTTAAATGCATGTCTTATGGGTTTTTTCCCACATAATGCCATGTTGAATGACTTGTGTATTTAAAGAAGGGCACTTCTTGGTAGTCTTCAACCTGTGAAACAGAAGCATTGAAGTGAACCCTACATCAGATCAGAACCTCAGAGTTTGTCCTAGAACAGTTGTCACATACAGACTTGGGGCTATATGTACCAACGTTTGGTTTTGCGACTCGCAAATTGCGAGTCAGAGCAACTCACAATTTGCGACTCGCAAAACCTTATGTGGTATAGCGTCAATTACACTGTTAGCGATTTGCAAGGGGGTCGCAAATGCCCACCTCATGATTATTCATGAGGTAGGTCGCAATTTGTGACCCCCTTGGGAATGGCGGCCCTCACAGGGATGGTGGCCTGCTGGAGACAGCAGACCACGATGTCTTTGACTGCTTTTAAATAAAGCATTTTTTTTTTTAAATGCAGCCCATTTTCCCTAAAGGAAAACAAGATGCATTTCTAAAACAAAAAATGAAACAGTAAATAGTTTACCGAATCTCAAAATGGTTTGGTACATGGGGAAGTGCATTTTGCACATCACAAACGGCCTGATTCACCGTTTGCGACGTGCAAAAGGCTACGTACATATGGCCCTTGGTTATTTAAATAAGAAACAAAGTTACTAACTGTATTATTGGCTTGTAGTGGCTACACATTCTAGAATCATAGTTCAGTGGCATTTTACCGGTAGTTCACCGGTGAGCTGCAATTCATACTCAGTGAGTCAGGCAACAGTTTAGAAAAGTACATATTCATAAAGCAAAATTGAAATTTGAAAATTTAAAAATGCTCAGGCAACATGAAGCAATTTGAAATTGAATACTAAAAATTAAGTTAGTATACTTATCTTGATTATTGGGAGCATCACAAGTAACTACAGAAATTGGAATCTAGTGAAAGATGATTGGTGGCCTCAATTGAAGTAGCTTTCGTATGCACTGATCAAGAGAACATGCATTAGGACAACTTCTCGACTGAGTGCACCAGTTCACTGTTCTCCGCTTCACTTCAGTATTAATATTAGCCAAAAACAGAGATAGTCAGACTCTCCTTCTTCAAAGGCCTACCTACAGATGTCTTCTACATCTGCAGCACAACACCAAAAACCCTATAGAACTTAACAGCATGGAAAACTTGATCCTGTAAATAAAAGTCATCAGCACTATGCAAGCCTCAACAACTCTTAGAGAGGAAGCCTGCTATACACAAACAATTGCCAACAGTCCAATGCCTCCAGCCACCTCACAGCATTAACCCATTCACAGGCCTTCCCATCCCTCATTCTGTAAACAAGTGCAACCCTAACAATTGATCCTTCACCAACAAGATTAACAAAATGAAATCCCACTGCAGCACTAAACCAACTAAATCATCTCTGATCCCATATCTCTCCACCTCCAAATGGACAGCCTCCAACCTCCTCTCAATCACATCCTGAAGTTATCGAGACTACCTCAAATTAATATGACATCTTAAGATTCTACATCCAATGATCATTCAACGTTAAATATCTCAGAAGACATGTTATTACTTCCTCCTCAAGATCCTCAATGACTCTGTAAGCCTAGGATCCTTCCCAAATGTCTTCCAGATAGGACACATCCTCACCCTTCAGAAGAAACAGAGAATCTATGACCTACTTTTAAAAGTAAAAAACAATGAAATAGTAGTCTTCATCCAGCAGCAGATGAACAAGAACCATCTTCTACAGGATTATCTATCTTTCTTCAGGTCATACTACAGCATGAAATTAGATACTCCTTAAGAAGTAAGCAATGCCTCTTCACGGGTGAGGGAAACATCCCTTGCCTCATAATGATGCTTGTACTTCAACACAATTGAGTATCAAACACTGATTGATACCCTACAACCATGATCAGACTTCTCCAACACAATCATGTGGTGATTCACTTCCATATTTGCCAACCACTGATAATTCAAGCAAGTAGGATTCACAAGATCTAAGAGACTACTGTCCTCTTGAGTAACCCAAGCATCCATTTGCTCTCCTTAAACATGAGTTTCTACATCAACATCACAGGTCCCTATTAATTAACCACAAAATGAAGATTCATCAATACACCAGGGACACTTAATTTCATAAAGATCCAATGCAAAGATGTTATTGCTCATTATGCCATACCCAGTGTGCCTTGCTGTTGTCTGAGATAAAGTTAGCACAGTGGTTTGGTGCATGTAGAATGGACCCTTCAAGTATGTCCACAGTGGTTGCAAGTCTGTTTCTTAGTTGCCCAGTACTGTTTATGTGTGAACCTTCCTACTGCACTGTTGGAAACAGCAGCAGGCATGAGTGGCATTCTGAAAACACCAGGACACCACTGCTCATCAGTAAGTTGAAGAGCTATATATCAATTTCTCTGACCGTGTTCTGAACTGTAAGGCAAAATACATGCATAATCATGTCAATGTGAAAAATGCATCTTCTTGGAACTGTCTTTTTGGGGAATCACCCTGTACTTTACAGGAATTAGTAAACTTCTGTTAGCATTAGTAATCTTTACTAGGAATATCTGGAGCTACTTAGTTTTTCTCTTGTTCTGTATATATGATTTAGAAACTTTTGGTACTTAAGGACACCTGAGATGCCTATAGATTGAGAAGGCTATCAGTCTCCAGTTTAGGGTTCAAACTTAGGGAACTTTCCCCCAGCTATAAGTTGGGTCTTTTCTGGAAATCAAACCTGCTGATCCCATGTAATGATTGCTTTATATTGACTTTTCTTGTCTGGATTTGGGTATGAAGTGAACAAGTGTTTAAACATGTTTTACGCTGTATTACATTATTGATAGTCATTTTCCCATATCACATGTTTAATTAAACATTGTTATATGCATTTCTTTGGGCTGACACAAGGTCGTCACCTTTTATATTTCTCTCTGAGGTATGATCCTCATGCCTAAGAGTGTTACCAAAAATAAACATTTATTAGTGTTACGATTATTAAGGGATGGTTGGGTCCTGCATCACAAAAAACATGCCTGCACTATAAATCCACTTACAGCAAGTTATGGCTTACAATCTCTTCAAGAAACAATATTCATCAATCAAAACCTGCCATGAGCTAATCCAGAACTTGATAGCAGGTATTCACCTAATGTTCAAACCAACAAAGGTGTATATCGTTTGTTCATCAATATAATAAAAAAACACATATCTAAGGTTGATTATCTAATATGAATCCTGCTGATTTCTCCCCTCAGCTGACACCATCTACCCAGGTCTTACTTACAAAGAATGGAATGCCTTCAAGACCAAGACAACATACAACCAGCTCTTTTTCTGAAAAATTAAATCCTTTCTTTCAGCTTTGTAGCCTCCTTGACATCACTATGAAACCACTCATATCACCCTACAAGCTGCAGGACCTCATCAAGGACGCACAGTCAACCACATCACAGCTACATTTTCAGAATTATATTGACTTACCTGCAGGCCAACACATTTTCTAGACTAGTTGTATTACCTCTAAAGCCTTCAGAAATTACACCTTGACTTACCAGGCCACGAAACTAACCACATCATGTGGAAAGTACTAACTGTCCCTGATAATATCTGATTGGTTCCAAAGCTTATTAAGTTCAGGAAAGAGCTGAAGACTTGTTTCTCCAGAGACCACTGTCATTCCCAGGCAAATGGTATGTTCCTCGCTGTTGAATCATATCCCTAGGCTTCACCTTTCATCAGCTCTCCAATGCTTTCTATCTATACTTTCACTAAGAAAATGCGTTTACATTCATACTGAAATGTATGTATATTGTAGATTTTGTTGCATAAGCCTCTTATAATCGACTCTCCCATGAGGATACTTTCAGGGCAGAGAAACTAAGAAAGTAATTACTGCAGGTATGTACATTTGAAGTGCTAACACTGTTTTTTCTATTTAGAAAATTTTCCATGGGACTAGATATGCCTTTTTACCAAACCTTCAAATAGACTTCTGGCTTTCAGTTGGAGTAGATTTTACATGTATTTTTAGACGGTTGTGTATACAAATAACAAATATATAAATATTTTCTTGCAACCATATAGAATTATGAAAATGGTTAGAGTATTATCATGAAGAAAGGCATACATAGAGATATGTAGATGTATATTGTAGCTCCACATCCATTTATGTTGACAATAATATGCAAGTTGTTATCTTGCAGTTGATACAACACTTTTCTGCAGTGTGGGGGGTAGCGGGTACATGCCATGTATCATTTGCAAGAGGGAGCCCTATCTGGGTTGCTTGGGGATGTAGGGTACATGCCATGTATCATTTGCAAGAGGGAGCCCTATCTGGGTTGCTTGGGGATGTAGGGGGTGTCAGCCAAAAGTGTTTCCTCACAAAATTGCATAACCATGGTGTCCAGTGCATCTGCTATGAGCCATTTACAAATGTGGCAAGACTCCTCATAATGCAAATTCCTGGTCTTGGCATCACCCCACTGGAGAAGGGCCCTTTGGCTTTTGAACGGAGGTGGTGGTTGGGAGACCCTCCAGTGTAGGGTAATGACTCGTGGCTAGTAGCAATGCCAAGTTAGCAAAGTTGGCCTAAACAATGTGTTCTGGCTAACTTTTATAGACCCCTTCAGCTGTCTCCTCCCATGGGTTTAGGTGTGCCATTTCAGTGACTGATGCCATGACATCATGGACCATCTGCAAGTAAGCAGTCAGTGTAGGAAATTTCAGAAAACATTGTATATTTTTGGACCTACCATAACAATAAAAACAAGAGGACTGAGTGTATATCCCTGCATATCACTTCTGTCATAAAGTTAGAGTGCTTTTTTAAATGCTGTTTCTGGGTCAGAAACATTTGTCGTGACATTAGGTCTTGGTGTTTCATATATTCACATATTCATATTAGTCAAGCTCAAGACAGCAAAGAGCATAGGGAATGCTCTTGCATCGAAACACTAATGCAGGCTTCTGTACAAGAGGGGCCAGATTTACTAAGCCCTTATGTTGCCCTTGCATCACTGTAGAAGATGCAAAGTAATGCTGGGGTTTAATTGAAATTTACTATGTCCCACAAAGCCACCTTGCATGGCTCTGCATGGCTTAGTAAATACAGAGTAATGCAAGGTAGAACATATAGCTCAATCCTGCTACTCTTCTCAGACTTACTAAGGGTAGTAAATGTGGGGTTGCGTTAAAATGGTATGCCTTCCCAACAGAGGGGTAACAGAGAAAATATATATTTATTTCTTCTCTTTATTCCTCTTTCCTAATTCTACAGCATGAATTGAAAGAGGAAAATGCATTGAAGGAATGTTTTTGTGCAGGAAGGTCTTCCTTCCTGCACAAAAAAAATTGAGCCTTTAACGCATACATCATTACACAATGGCAGAGGAATACCTGTGAAGGTGATAGGTTGCACTCAGGGTGCCAGCACAGGTGGGAGCATAAATGTGTCATATTTTAGTAGGTATGATGCCACTTAAGCCTGGGGGTAGGTGGGTCCAGGTACTAACATCACTAGCATCGCTGATGTTCCCCAACCCAATGCCACAAACTCCTTGGAGGTCTTCCCTCTCAGGCCCAGACATTTGAGGACCAAAGAGCATCCATCAAAACTGAAGCTTCTCTCTGCACATCACCACAATACTCCACCCAGAAGGACTTGGAGGATGACTCAGAGAACACTGCTTAGAGTACTGGTTTCACCATCAAACTTTGGTCATCCCACAGATGGCTGATGAGCTGGTTTGAGCTGGCCTTGGGTGGCCTTTCATTTGGGGAATCACGGACCATAGCATTGGGAACAATGGATTACTTGTTAATATACTTATATGAACACAAGGTAGTCCACCGTATCTGCTGCCATCTTTTGAGGGGTGGTTTCAGGCTGGAGTGGATTGGGCACTTGAGTCCTCCACCCGCTAGTCTAATTTAATTTTCACTCTTGTCATAAACTAGGAAGCCCAGAGTAATATGTAATTACCACTAATTTGATCTCCAAAACAGAGGGCCTGATTACCATCTTGGTGGTCTTCCCGCCATCCCACCATGGCAGTGGTACCAAATACTCCATTGAGTTGAGGGTCTCTCGCCTGCTGTATTTAGATGTCACCACTGGTGGGAGACCGCCGCAGGACATGGTCAGCAATTTAAGAAATCATTTTTCAAATGTTTTGATGCAGATGTGTACATTGTGACTAAATAAGTATAAAATGTACACATATGCATGACACATGTGAAAAAATAGCTTGTACGAGTAGTCTTCCATTGCTGACGTCATATGTGCCCAGTCCAGTCAATGAGAGAAAAGTGTGAAACGTACTTACCTTGATTTCGGCCCCTATGGGGTAATTTTCTTCAGGGTCAAGTTGCTGCTGTGAAAGGGGCCCTGGATGAAGGGGTCCACGTTGGAGACTGAAGGGAAAAGAATGAGCTTGAACCATATTTGCTTCAATTCTACCATCTCTAAGCAGGCGGTCTCCCCATCACAGTCCACTCGATGGAAAGGGACTTCATAATCTGGAAGGAAGATACCTTCTCTGTACAGCCCTCTGACAGATGTGTTTCCCTATGCCACAGTTCAGGCGATCAGTGAATGGCCGGTGGAGTCTGCGGCACTCTAAGTGGTCTGTCATTCAGCAACATGCTAAACATCGAAATACCGTGGGGTGACACCCAACTAGGTAGGCAGGGAATCAGATGCCATTTCGACAGATGGACCATTTCCGCCAAGATCGTAATCAGGGCCAAAGTGTGTAGCTTCCATTCAACAGCTAAATGACTACTGTCAGCGGAGGCTGAGTTTAAACTGATCTGCCTCTATTGCTGTGCCTTACTTCCGGCTATATTAGCTGACTTCTTTTTTTCTTACTTCGCTCTGGTTGGGTAGTTGACTGTTCACCCCCCACCGTTCTAATTCATGTTTGATAGTTTTGTAAAGTTTATAATTTTTGACAGATTTATTTCCTCTGGAGTTGGCAACTCCTTACTTCCAAAGCAAAAACAACAAGTGATGGACGGAATGTTGAACATTGTCAAACATTTACCCCCAGTACAGTGATCTGGGCCTAAATCTATTGTTTTTCTGCTGCCCATGCCATGGGGTGGCATGGTGAGCAAAAGAACGATGGATTAAACCCAGATCCTTGACTGGGGGTGAGTGTTTGCATTGTCAACACTCTGTCCATCATCCTTTTGTGTTACTAATAATGCCCTAAGTGGGAAGGGTAAGCCCAGACGTGGGTCCCTTGCTCACTGTGCCACTGGACTCAAGCTAGCCTGGCTGAAGAAGGGTGATACCCTGAAACCGGTCCCAGGATGCTTGTTTCCGGTCCAGGGAGGACCTCGCCTGGCAGTTCGGGCTGGACTGTTCCCATGAGGAACAGGGTCAAGACTGATTTGCATATGGCTAGGTCCGAACTGAGGTGGCATGGTGAGCAAAAGAACGATGGATTAAACCCAGATCTGTGACTGGGGGTGAGTGTTTGCATTGTCAGCACTCCGTCCATCATCCTTTTGTGTTACTAACTCCTTACTTCCATCCTTCCTAAATAATCGTATTGCTGTGTGGACCACCTGAGTGTTTGACCTGAAAGCCTTCATGGGAACGAGTGGGATTGATGCTAGTTAGAAAAGGGCCGTGTAAAAACGTTGGTTATTATCTCTGAGGGGTGGGAGTCCCACTCAAATATTAAACACAATCCTCGTCAGGGTGAACCACAATAGTCACTAAATAACCCTATGAAAGCCTTCTGGTAGTTTGGCACAAAAGCAGTCATGCTTAACTTATAAGGAATGTGTAAACTAATTTGCAGTACTTAAACAGTAATAAAGTGAAAAAAGCCAAGACAGTCCCAAACTAATTTTGAAAAAGAGTACATTTTGATACATTCAATTACACTAACAAGACAAAAAACAATCAGTAGAACCGGAGTTCTGAATTCTTATTTTTTCAGGTAAAAATAGTGCCAAAAAGCACAAAGTGCCTATCAAGGTTATCTGGTCATGCTGGACTGGATCAAAGTCACAAGTTCAGACTGACCGTGATGGATCATAGGTCACATACGGAGAACAGGTTCAACCAGCTGAACAGTTAGCTGCCCAAGTCTGTGCAACGAGCTGCTATTGTTGGCGGGTGGTGAAGAGGTCATTGTTGGTGTGAGGCAGCAAGTTGGGCACTGTGGATGGCCACTGTTTTGGCATGAAGAGTTGGCCATCACTGTAGCTTTGCACTGGCAGTCCAACAGTCTTTTACTGTCAGTACAAAGTGCAGGTCCCGCTGGAGTTTCACATTATCTGTCATCATGGATGGTTGTTTCTCAGCAAAAAGAGGTCACTTCAGGCTTGTAAGGAGACCAAAACTTCAGGATCTTCATCTTGAATTCAAGAGGTGTACACTCTGATCCAAGAGCCCGGGACCTGAGGAGCACCTCTTGGGAATCAGGACACACTCCTGTAGAGGCCAGAAGCAGGGCTGAGGCTGGTCCAGTTGGTGCTGGTCAGCTGGGCAGTTGCGGGGAGGCCTCTGGAAGCTTTTTGTGGCCCTGTAGTACAAACAGGAGGTAGGGTAACTGACCCTCAGAGTCACTTCTAGGAGGTCTGGCTTCAAGTCAAGCAGGCCCGGTCTTCCTTCTTCAGACACCAATGCAGTACTTCTTCTTCATCTTTCACATGGCTCTTCCACAGGTCTAGGACTACTCTGATGATAGGTTCTGAAGCTGCCACTTTTACACGCAGTGCCAGCCAGTGGGTAGGGGATAGCCCCTTTCCTGGGTTTGGCGCCATAATGTCTAGGGTAGCAAAGGTTGGGCAGGCCTAGATGTGAGATGAATTTGCCAGTAGCAGGGAAGGCAGCCCTTAGAAGTCAGGCAGGGCTGAGTAGACCCCCCTCGGACATACTGCTCAAGAGAGCAACACTCTGCCCCATACCCAAGGCCCTTTTGTCCTCATGTCTGGAACAAATACTCAAAACTCTAGATCAGAGCTGTTTATAGTTATGAGACCCTGGGCACTGGCAGAACGGCACATTTGTTGTAGGCAGAAAAATACCAACTTTCCTTTATTTCTAATAAAAATTCAGATTTTATTTACAGTGTGCATAGTTAATTAAAGCCTCTTTTGTGCAATAAAAGGTAGACAATAAAAGTAACCGGCAAACTAAAGAAAAGTTATTAAAGTGACTATGCATCGTATGGTATCCAATGCCCCATCTTAGGTAATAGCCCCATTGAGCTTTATTCTAGCTTCAAATATTTCTGTGAACTTTACCATCCCAGTATTTAGGTGTACAATTTCCAGATTGGGGGTACCAATGATAGCATGCCTGTATGTGCACACAGCAAGCTGATTAAAAGATGTGTGTAGTATCTTTCTACACTTGAGTATCTTCATTGAGCACATGTATTAGTGTCTTGTTTCCAGGGCCACACAGTCTGAATTCTGAGGACTCTTTGTTTTTTTAACAAAACAGGGGAATGGTCCAAAGTTGGTTGAACTCCTACTCAGAGGAGAATAAACTTGAGCAAAATATTAAATGGGTGGCCAAGATCAAAAAATGGTATTGACGTTTTAAAAGGTTATTTGAGTTTATCACTTGCCAAGCATGAGATTGCCTCACTACCATTGCTTTGTCTTCCTGCATTGAAAATATTTTTGTTACTTTATTTAGTGTCCTTCAAAACACGCAAACTGCTACCTGTGTGGTCCATAGATTGTTGGTTTGGAGGGAAATTAAGGCCCATAATTATACTTTTTTTTACCACCACATTTGCATCATTTTTTGACGCAAAAGTGGCGCAAACTTACAAAATACAATTATATTTTGTAAGTTTGTGCTGTTTTTGCGTCAAAAAATGACGCTTATAAATACGGGCCTAAGCGTCATGTAAAAAGAATTCTGCTCATTAATTTAATGCCAAGTATATACAGGTAAATTGTAACCTTTCAAAGAATCTTTTTGAGGCCACAGTCTGTGTTTTTTGGCCTACCTCTAATGATAGCTGTGCTTGTGAGAAACATTTGAGAGCTTCAAGACGAATCTGTAGGCTTTACTATTAGGTGATCTATTACCTTGCCACCTTTTCATCAGTTAGTTCACACACTTAAGCGATTTTGAGAGGCAGGTTTGCTGCTGGGACATTGAGTAAGAGCCTTAAAATAGGACCCTTCAGTGATTATGCAAGTGTACAAAAACCTGAAATCTGAGAAGCAGTCTTAGATTTTATTGAATAAATGTGTAGGCAGAAGGTACCTACTGAATTGAAAATCATCCCCTAGTATTTGTAGTTTAGTATGATGGTTAGTTGGATCCCACCTATGCACCATGATCAACTTATGTTTAATTTTCTTACTAAATTTAATTATATTTGTTTTCTTATAATTGATTTCAAGTTTACACTTTTTTGTAAAGCGGAGCAGAGCATTCAGAAGCTTTTGCAGCCCCATGGATGTCATGCTCATCAGGAGTAAAACATCTGCCAATAGGATGTTATTAAGTGAGGGGCCCCCTAGTCTAGGAGGATGAGCAATTATGCAGTCTAGTTCTGTTGACAGCAAGTTATTGATTGATTGTGCTAATGAATACTACTGCCAAATATTTGGAAGTCCAGTACAAGATGTACAGACATAGGTAGACAGACAGACATCAAAGTAGTTTATGAGCTGGCTAGAGCATGCCATCATAGTCTTTCAAGTTTTGAGTACTTTTGAGTACTTGTGTCAGTGATTAGAATGTTAGCAAATGAGTTATAGTTTGGGCTTGGGTACAAGGTGATGGTTTGTGGGTTGTGATCACTCTCGTCTTGTACTTTACTTCTAAAGTCACCAATGCATTTAAAAAGCGACAGAGAGATGGCCAAATGATCTTTGTTATGGAGGAGGAATGTTGCTCCTGTCAGCAGCAGCTGCAAAACTTGAAAAATAGAACGATAATAAACCATGTTTAAACTTGAAAAATAAAACGATAATTAACCATGTTTATTATCGTTTTATTTGTTTGTGGGACGTGGCCATAGGGGATAACAGGCAGGGAGGAAGAGTAATGGCTCTGCTGTCAGTGCGCATGTGGATTTGGCCAGCTGTCTCTGGACGGCCAAACCAACATGAGCACTGAGCTGTCTAAAACACGAGCTGGGTTGTCATGTTGGAGACAGCAGGCATAGGCTCCTATTCTGCCTGGGAGCACAAATCGAGGGCACTCAGGCCAATCCTGACGCTGCTGTCATGCTGCCAGCAGCATGAGAGCAGCATTAGGATTGGCCACAGGGTAGGTTGGGAGCCTGTGCCTGCAATGGACTATGGAGCCTGAAGAGACGATACAGTGATGTGGCGGGTAATCATTTTTTTTGTGCTGTTATTTTGTACCCCCACTGACCCCACCACTTTGTCCTGCACAACTGTAATCTATCACAGTGACAGCCTTTGAGAGATATGTGTCGAGGCTGCTGGTTTCTCTCCTTCAATCCTCCCATTCAGTATTCATAACCCTGGGAAATTTTGCTGTGACACTAGCCACAAACCCAGCAAGTAATTTTATTTTGATGGTGGGATTGCTTGCTTGGAATGTTCCACACTGCATTTTGTGCACTGCCATTTTCATTGTGCTCTTGTGACTTGAATAAATTGGAATTAAAGTCCCCTGTAATTGATATATAATGTACATCATGAGCTGGTAATAAATTATTCAGACTTGTTTCCAAAGTGGATATGTTTGCTGACTTTGCCTGTTGAGACAGGCCACTCACCTGAAAAGCAGGATGACTGCAGGGGCGATGGTATGCCTCCTGACCTCCTGGATCACCTCTCAGCACTTCCTGGTGGATACAGAAACCCCAGCAGGTCCCAAAAGGAAAGGGGGAGTGGAAGAGAAAGAGACACTGCCACGCCTTGCCAGTCCAGCCAGGCGCCCTGTATCTTCGGGGGCCAGGTCATTGTTGACAGAGTGATAGTAGAGTTAGTGCACTCAACTTCCTTGAAACTGAATCTCTCTTTCTGATATGGGCACGGGAGCGGTAGAAGAACACGGGGATGCTCCATCACTTTTCTTGGATAATAATAACCGTTGGCACATTTATTAACACTGCATTACCAAAAACCCAAACTGAGTACCATAACAATAAGTACTGCAACACTAGGGTTGGCTTCACAGAGATTCACTGTTCCACACTACAATTAGAACTGTGGTTGCACTTATCATGCACAAGAAAGACAAACAAGGGCAATAATTATATCACATATAACTTTCTTGCATGCATAGGGTTAAACAAAGGAACAAAAACAATCCAAGAAATACAAATGTCCACTCTGGGTTTAAAGAGTTAGGGTAGCACAGTTTGGTTTGGTTTCACTGTGTGTGTGAAAAACCCTTCAAAAGCAGATTCCTCAAACCTGAAACACAGGCATTAAAGACACAATTTAAATCCAGGAGTTATGCTATTAGAGAAAGTAAAGTCACGTAAATGCTCTTTTAAAATTGCACTGTCACTTTTTGTAGTACTTGAGTTCAAGCAGATTTCCTGACGCACATTTAGGCAAGTAACTACAAGAATAATGTAGAATGTTCAGAAATGTATTTGTCTCTTCAAGATAAGCACTCTGCCAAAATACGAGGTCTGAAATACACCAGCTGTTCTAGGAAAGCGCGGCATTCAAAGAACAAACTCCCTGGAGAATACTAGTCACTTAGCTGCAGTCTTTTCCGGAGTGCTGGAAGAATACCTGGTGTCAGCTGGTACAGGAACAAAGAAAAGAATTGCCTCAAAAGTCCTGAATGCAAGAATGACAGTAGGGGCTAGACTGCCAAATCAGATGCTGAGATCAGGAAGTAAAACAAGGCCAAGCAGGGAGGCATGCTTCACTCTGGTATTTATAGCCAATCAGGAAAGCAGTAGAGTTTCCACATATGGATGAGTCACCACACCCAATTAGAAGCACATGTCTACACCTGCTCACATTAGCAAACAAGCATTGGTGAAACAAGCATTGATACAACCAATTGTGCAACACAGCACATTATGTTTACTTAGAAACATGAAGGTTTAACCAAGAACAGAGGTATGATTTAACCCTAATCCCGGGGGATGCTGACAGAAAACGCAGGAGGCACCTTGGGGATTTCTGACATTGCCTTGTAATATGTGCTCAAGTACATGTTCAATAGCAATAATGGGTGGCTGATCCCTAGAGCCCAGTTCTTAATTATCCCAGCCTGTTACCAGTTTTCAGGACAGTTTAGCTTCTGAATCAATAAATCACTCGGTCAATTTGTATAGTGCATCTAATCACCCGAGAGGGTATCCAGGAGCTTTATTGTTAATTTGAGGTGCATCAATATGTAAATTGCTAGACCTCATCTTGGCCCTCTTGGCTATTTACATGTACCCGATCAGGGGCGCTGGTTCTTCAGCACGTCTCCTATAACAATTCAATTGGATGTTCTTAGAAAGTCAACCACTTTTACGTTGTTTATCTTTCTATGTATCCCTGAGATATTTCATGAGCAGATACAGATTAAGGCATTATCTGGCACATTTCGGTGGCTTTTGGCTCACTTAAAACAGGAGTTTTAGATAACCTCACCATTCATAATTCCTTTTGTCCTACAAAGACTAAAAAAGCTATAACCAGTCTGAATTGACATAGACTATGAGATGCTGTGGACCTTCAGGGATGGTATTTTCCATCTTGGACTCTTTCCACACTTATTCATATTGGCTAGGGGTTTTAGCACCAATTGGATGTTTAACCCCCTTAGCCACTGGGCCTTCCCCCACCCCAGTACTGAGCCCTTTCTTGCCTATTTTGGGTAGTTTGCGCATAGGCCTTCATAATTTCTGTTCATATAAGCTATCCACGCCAAATTTTTTCCAACATCCTAGGGATTCTACAGGTACCCAGAGTTTGTGGGTTCCCCTAGAGGAGACCAAGAAATTAGCCAAAATACAGCTAAAATTTAACTTTTTCACAAAATGGGAAAAAAGGGCTGCAGAAGAAAGCATGTGTTTTTTTCCCTGAAAATGGCATCAACAATGGGTTTACGGTGCAAAAATCACCATCTTCCCAGCTTTCAGGAATAGCAGACATGAATCATAAAACCACATTTTTCAATACAATTTTGGCATTTTACTGGGACATACCCCATTTTTTATATTTTTTTTTTATTTCAGCCTTCTTCCAGTTAGTGACAGAAATGGGTCTAAAACCAATGCTGGATCCCAGACAGCTAAATATTTCTGAAAAGAAGACACAATTCTAAATTCAGAAAGGGATCATTTGTGTAGATCACTACAGAAAGTTTTCCTATAGAAAGTAACAGCTGAGATAAACAAATATTGAAATTGAGTTGACAAAAGAGGCATTTCTGTCCACATTTTCTTCTATAATTTTTTCCAGCTATGGCAGATTTTTTTAAAGCAATATACCATTACATTTGCTGGACTCTTCTTGTTGAGGGGATATATAGGGCTTGTAGGTTCATTAAGAACCCTAGGTACCCAGAGCCAATAAATGAGCTTCACCTTGCATTGGGTTTTCATTGTATACCGGCTATACAGCAATTAATTTGGTGAAATATTAAGAGTGAAAAATATGTATCACGGAAACCTTTGTATTTCCAAAATGAATACAAGATAAGGTGCTGAGAAGCAGTGGTTATTTGCACATCTCTGAATTCCGGGGTCCCCATACTAGCATGTGAATTACAGGACATTTCTCAAATAGACTTCTTTTTTACACACTGTCTTACATTTGGGAGGAATAAATGTTGAGAAAGGCAAGAGGCAATAACACTCTTTCATTTACTCTGTATTCCCCCACATCTCCTGATAAAAATGGTACCTCACTTGCATGGGTAGGCCTAGTGTCTGTGACAGGAAATGCAACATGGACACATCACATTTTACATTGAAATGTAACCTGTTTTTTGGAAAGAGCCGGCACCGAGGGAAACCTATCAAACCTGTACATTTTTGAAAACTAGACACCTAGGGAAATCCAGGATGAGGTGACTTGTGGGCTCTCACCAGGTTCTGTTATCCAGAATCCTTTGCAAACCTCACAATTTGGCAAAACAAATACTTTTCCCTCACTTTTCGGTGCTGCAAAGTTCTGGAATCTGAGAGGAGCCACAAACGTCCTTCCACCTAGCATTTCTCCAAGTCTCCTGATAAAAATGGTACCTCACTTGTGTGGGTAGGCCTAGTGCCCGCGACAAGAAATGCCCCAAAACACAAAGTGGACACATCACATTTTCCCAAAGAAAAGTACCCTGATTTTTGCAAAGTGTCTAGCTGTGGATTTTGCTCCCTAGCTCAGCTACCACCTAGGAAAACGTAGCAAACCTGGACACTTATCAAAAGTAGACACCTAGGGTACCAAGGATGGGGTAACTTGTGGCACTCCCACCGGGTTCTGTTACTCAGAATTTGACAACAAAAAAAACTTTTCCTCACATTTCGGTGATAAAAAGTTCTAGAATCTGAGAGGATCTGCAAATTTCCTTCCACCCAGCACTCCCTCTTGTCTCCCGATAAAAATGGTACTTCATTTGTGTGAGTAGGTCTAGTGCCCGTAACAGGAAATTCCCCAAAACACAACATGGACTCATCAAATTTTCCCAAAGAAAACTGACCCGTTTTTTGCAGTGCCTAGCTGTGGATTGTGGACTCTAGCTCAGCCAGCACCTAGGAAAACCTAACAAACCTGGACATTTCTGAAAATTAGACACCTAGCGAAACCCAGGATGGGGTAACTTTTGGCTCTCTCACCAGGTTCTGATACCCAAAATCATTTGTAAACCTCGAAATTTGGCAAAAAATCACTTTTTCCTCATATTTCGGTGGTAGAAAGTTCTGGAATCTGAGAGCAGCCACAAATTTCCTTCAATCCAGAACCCCCCCAAGTCTCCTGATAATAATGGTACCTCACTTGTGTGAGTAGACCTAGTGCCTGCGACAAAATGCCCCAAAACACAACATGGACACATCACATTTTCCCAAAGAAAACTGACCTGTTGTTTGCAAAGTGCCTAGCTGTGGATTTTAGCCTGTAGCTCAGCCAGCACCTAGGAAAGCCAAGCAAACCTGGACATTTCTCAAAACTAGACACCAAGGGAAACCCAGGATGGGGTAACGTGTGGCTCTCTCACCAGGTTCTGGAATCTGAAAGGAGACACAAATTTCCTTCCACCCAGAACTGCCCCTAATCTCCTGATAAAAATAGTACCTCACTTGTGTGGGAAGGCCTAGTGCCCATGTCAGGAATAGATCACACAACGGTCAATGTTAGTCCTTAGATGAGGGTAACTGTTGACCCTGGGTTGATCCATTCCTGATGCAGACAATAGGTACAGGCACTCAAGTGGGTTAGCGCTTTTAGAAGGACAGGTGAGGAAGCTCTAGTGGTAGGAATTTTGTGGATCCCAGTTTTTATTCAACATTTCACTTTTGCAGGGTATTCTGGGTAAGAAAACTTTGGGGAATCCACACAAGTCAAACCTCTGTGGACTCCTCCGGGAGCCTAGTTTCCATAAATGTCCGGGTTTGGTAGGTTTCCCTATATGGCCGCTGAGGCCAGGACCAAACACTTAGGTGCCTGCCTTACAAAACCAGGTTGTTTTGTGATAGATAATTTTGATATCTCCACAAAACGATTTGGGTGGTGGAATTTAGGGCTGAACTAAATTGGGGAGCTCCCAAGAGAGCACTCTCTCTGTGCTTGCCACCACATGCACCTGTGCTCTCTGGGTTGGGATAACCCACTATTTTCCTGCTGCGTAGACTGTGCTTGCGAAGGGACAGCAGGACTGTCCTCATCACCTCCCTCAGAATCACTGGAAGATGAGTTATCGGATGGGACTCCTCTGACTGAAAAATCACTCCCAGAGTCTGTGCCATTGTCCTATCCCTCAGATGCCGTCTCAGTAGTTTCTGTCTCAGTCTCTGATCCTATGTCAGAGCTGTCCTCTATAACCCAAGTTAGGGCTTGAGCAGCAGTCATCCAATGAGATGCGATCTCTGCTACTGGCTAAACTGTTGCTCTAAAACACTAGCCTACGTAGACAGTCACAAAAATGCTTGTGAGTGTGTGTGTGATGTGTGCAACAGTAAAGGTCACATTAACTTCACTTCTTCCCTTAATCAGCACGTTCTCTCAAGCCACTAAAAAAAACACAAAAAAAACACTATTGCTTCACCTTGTCACATGCCAATCTTCACAGTCTTTAGCGCCTCTGGCACCCAGTCCCACTATCATTATTGGTGCTCCCACTCCCATAACCTCCTCCTCGGATTCCCTCAGTACCATCCAGTAAAAGTGCCCTTCATCTCTTCATTTGTATTATAGCACTGGCTTTACTAATCCATTCAGCAATTCACATATAATATAGTTTTGATCTTTGCAGTAGGCATATAAACCTTCTGCACTCCTTTATGGCATCAAAACTGCCACTAGACACAGGTCAGAACCTTATTAGCAGAAACATAATCACAAGAGTTATTTGACTTTATTATTGCTGCCTGAAAGCTACAGTTGAAATGCTTCAGTTGAGAAGTATGTGCATTGCTTTGAAGACACAAGCTGCAAGAGAACTATTGGCAAATAAAAAATCGTCCGGTGCAACACACTGCATGATTTTTCAAACCCCTCCCTGTTGTCAGCCACTGGTCATGACCCCGCACCAGCACACCTATTGGGTTAAGAATATAGAAGAGTCTCGTGTCAATAGGTTCTTTTCTGTCAGCTGGTCTCTCATTATTGTTCTCTTTTTAACAGTATATGTATTACCCTGGGCATATATGTACATGTCATTAGTAGAGACTGAAATGCACTCATCTGTAAATGTGTTGACTCGCATTTCCTGGGTGAAGTCACATGAAGATTTGGATAGCAATGTTCGTAGTAGAGTGAGATCTTCATACCCTATTTCAAAAATGTTGGCTTTTCGTACAATACTTTTTTTGCTAGCTCAGGAGATTCCAACGTTACAAGAGTGGGTTCTGCCACTTGCACACCATATAGTTTTATGACTGTAACCATGAAATATACACAGAGTTGAGGCTGTTTAGTGTATAATGCTGTTCCAGTGATATATATTGGGGAACAAAAGGACTGTATGAGTTGTGGGCTCAATCAATTTCAATTTAGTGACTAATTCATCATTTATTTGAATTGACTCAATTTGTGATCCTTTTGCCTCACTTGAATAGTGAACCGTTCTTTCCAATGATAGGATCTGCAGGGCTGATGATGATGTGGTTTTCCTAGGTGTGGCTGACTCCGTCAAGACTAGAGCTTAAAAAAGTATGCTTGTCCTTATCAATAATTGTGTTGGCCTGGTTGCTAAAAGGATCTTCACTGGTCAATGTTGTTCCTTTGGTCAGGGTAATGTTTTTTTAAGATAGGACGTAATTTCCTATTTCTGTCCTTCAGTACTTGAACATCACTTTTCCTCCATTTCAGAAGCCTTTTGCATTCTCTTTTGGGCATCTGATGTGGTGGTCTCCTTGCTTTACCTTTTTTGCCAGTGTTGAGAGCATCTTCACGCTACAGCTAAGCCCCCAGATTTTTGCATCCATCTGCCAAGGCACTGGGGATCCTTGGTGCTGCATTTACTTACAGAGCTGCCACCACTTGAAGAACATTGAAACACTGTTGCTATTGGTGGTGGTCTGCCTGATGGCCACTGAAGAAGATTTTGTTCAAAATTAATCACTTGAACATCCTGTACATTGGTACTGAGTGAGCTGTGCCTGAAGGGCATGCTTCTTTTATTGATGTGTGTCTTGGCTTGGGCTGTAATTGATTGCGTGAGGACTTATCAAGGACACGTATGCCAGTTATGGGTACTTAGGCATAGGTCAGTGAATTTTGAAGGCTGGGTAACACTATCCAGTTCTCTGACTATAGTGTTGTCATCCAACGCTGACTATAGTGTAGTGTTGTAAACCAACACTGCCTTTGATTGCAAAGGAACCTCACTGTACATTGTGTTAATTAACCTTTCATTGCAGTTAGATTGGAGCTCTAAGCTTTTTTTCTTCAATTTTGTTACAAACCCTTTAGGAATTGTGGCATTGTGGACAGCTTTTCCAGTATAGCCGAGCAATGTGAATTGGTGAATATGGTTGCTGTGTCTTATTGAGCTCTTACAATTAACTTATTTAATGCACGCTGTTTGGTATCTACATTTGAGATAAATGTATTAAAAAAGATCAACCTGTGCCTCATATTTTGTTGAACAAAAGTTCAGTAAAGACTGCATGGTCAGCCTGACCAGGCAACATGGATGATGAAAGTCCTAATTTAGTTGATTTAAAAGGGTATTGTGAGGCTCCTGGTCATGGGGTTTTGGCTGTTGAGAGTAGAGAGAAAGCATGACATACTTTTACTTTCCAGGACATCAGTTGAACTGATTATGTTAGGCCGGGGATGTAAGTGAACCTCATCTGGGATACAGGTAGTCTTAACAGGGTCTTGATCATGGTTTTATTTTTTCACTGAGGGTGGAGGGCGTGGCATTACAAAGTTTACAAAACACTACTCTATAAGCTTCTCCCCACAGCAGTCTGTCTTCCTGACAGAGTATCCACAGGTCCAGAAGTGTACTGAAGAAGGTGTCTGAGGTTCAGTATTTATGCTCAGTTGAAGTGGGAGGAAGCTTCTAGAAAGGACTGACATCCTGCTTGACTGCTGCTCTGAAGGGCTGCTGCCTTGCTGTGATGTACTGCTGCCTGCTGCTTCTATGCCTGGGTGAAAAGGCCTGGTCCTGCATCTCTTGAACCCAGAACCCAGAGTGGATCCAAAGGCTAGTTGACTCATCTCCCAGCCTGAAGCCTCAGGGACATAACAGGCTTCCAACAACCTTGCTCCTGCACCTAAACTCTGTAATCTGGGAGTGTGTCCTGCCACTTGGTGTCACCCCGGTCTGGGCCCCTTGGAATTGGGCATAAGGTGATGTGTCTCTGGGGCTTTAGCAAAACTGATGCATCTATACAGCACAACCTCAAGCATAACCAACACATCTCTGCTGCTGCATCAATTGGACTCGTCAAAAAGACCTGCATCACCACTCCACCTCACAATGCCTTCAGAGCCACCACTGCACAATGCATACTTGGCGTAGACTCTCGCATCTCTGCTGCTACATGAATTGGACTCACCAGAAAGCCATGCATTTCCACTGCAGCCCACAATGCCTTAGGAACTGCTACTGCACAACACATCCTCGTTACAGGCCGTTGCATCCTCCCTCCAAAACAACCATGTCTATGACACCACTCTCCACATTTTAGCCTCTCAGCTTCTCAGAACCAATACATCATCCTGACTGCACATCTCATCTTCGAGGCTGGACTTTGCATTGCAAGCAGAATCAACAAGACCCTCAATGATGACACAAGCCCTTGCATCGTAGCATCACTGCATCTCAGACTGACGCATCACTTGACTGTGCGACACATCTTCAACACAGCTCTTTGGAATGCTCAGAAACCAGAATTTAAGTTACTACATTCAGCAGACCTTTCTGGGTTCTACAGCCAGTCCTTTCTCCATTGTGGCCAGTCTAAACTTTCAACTTTGTCCTGGTCCGGAGCAACCAGTTGACACTTTATGCTCTATGGTGCCATTTTTAGTAAAATGTTTAAAATTGCATGTCTCCAGCTCAACTGACTGGAGTTTTGTCATTTTGGTATTGTTTCATTAATTAAATAAAGTTGTATTTTTCAAAATGGTGTGGGATATAGCAGAAAGTCTTTACATGTAGCATCTAAACTAAGCCTGACTGCTCTCTGCCAAATTACCAGAGAGTTATTTTTATGTTGGCTTGTGCCTCACCCTGATGGGGACTTACACCCCAGTCAACCAACAACTCAATTTCTCATAGATAGGATTGTGTGTTCCACTGCCCTCTGTCCTCAGTCTCCTCTCTGATTATTTGGATAGGTAGGTCTCAAATCATTGTCCCATATTGCTTGATCTGACTTGAAGGACAACCCCTCCTCCTGTCTCCAACTGGAGTTTTCAACCCTTGACCCTAGAAGACCCACCTTCAAGGGAGCATTGGCAGATGACATTATTTACTACTTTGAACACAATTATGGTTTCACCTTATCTTCAGCTATGGAGTGAGAGGGCTATATGGTTGTCATGTGGGGGTGACTACACACTACTATACACAACACACTACCCACTGCAATAGGGATGAGAAAGACCCTGAGTCGAGAAATGAGCAGGATCAAAAAGGCAGATCTTGACACTGAGAAAAAAGCTGTTGAGGACTCGATGCTTCCATCTCATCTTATCCACTTCAGAGAGGAGAAGCCACATTGATTGAGCAGCTGCACTGTCTATATTATACAGTCTATGTTGCCCATGTGCACTTGAAGGGGATCTAATCAGTATGCCTCTTAGCGTGGCTGGTCAACAGGGAGCTCAGACAACCTTTGACAGTAATCTGCCATTCAAATGACAGTCACAAAACATTTACACCTTTCTACAGGGCTCTTTACTGTCCTTACCCAGTAGTCCCACAGGATGATATCAGGGTCCTCCTGCCAGAGATTCCTCTGCTCAGGTTGTCCCTGGAGAAAGATAAGGATATTAATATGCCATTTGCTGGATACCTGGCCCTGAAAATGGTTCATGTATATGATGCTTTACTTAGCAAGAAGCACCTCTCAGCCACGCCCAATAGGCCTTATTAGTTTCACTTTTAAATTCAGCCAAGGACTTAATGAACCTAGAATTGTACTGCTCTGTAGTTATTTTAAAAACACATTACAAAATTCTAAGTACGAATTTGGCCAATCCTACCCAAAGGCTGATCCCCCACTTGAACCATGAAGATCATAATGAGTTTGTCCTTGGTCACAGCACCTCTCAACATCCAAAGGTTTTATTGAATCATGGAGACAGCTAAGATACAATAGCCAAGGGCTGCAGCCTTCATGTTGGATTTGAAGAAAGTATTTGGCTCTATGGATTAGAAGCATCTGGTCATAGGCCCAGTTCAGATTTGGTGTGCGCATCATCCAGTTAATCAGGCTTTTATATCCCGCCCCCATTATCAGAGTCTGCACTACGGGATTTATAACCACAGTCCCCAATATCAAAGTCTGCACTAGGGGATTATTAATAGCTACAGCAGTACTAGTTGTCTGGGAAGGTGAGACTGTGAAATTCACCTGCCAGACATGATCCATGCACTATAAATTTATGCGGATGATGCCCTGTTTTACATCAAAGTTTATGGGATATTGTTTCTAATATTTCCCACCTTACTCTTTATCCCTTATCGTAGCCTCAAAAGAGCATGACCTGGGGGAGGGTCTTGTGAGGAAGGAGCTACATCATCCATGTGCTTAAAAATTCAGATGTTCCACACAATCCCAGATCTTCTCTATGGTAACCTCACTGTGATGGTAACATCTGTACTGGCACAGGATAACTTTTGATAGACTTTCCCTTTGTCAGTTTAGAGGTGCATCTGTATCACTTTGCCAACCTTGTGATAGTGCTTCCTGGAAAGTTTTCCGAGACCTCTACAAATTGCTTGGGGAGCTAATGTGGCACAACTTATGCCTCCTTGTAGCCCTGTCGAAGCTGCAGCTCCTCCCATACTGGGGAGGATTGGGAGTGCCTAACTTTGAAATATATTACATAGCAGCCCAACTACAGTGTCCAATCTGCTGATTGTCCAGGCACTTTCTAGAGGGCATGGGCACTTTTGTGCACCCTTTGGACTGAGCTGCTGTTTTGCCTTGATGGCCCTTAGGGCCTGCCATTGTTCTGGATTCCTGGGCTTCCTGCAGGTGACTCTGTAATGCTTACCATATGAACAGGGATGACTGGAAAAACTTTGCCTTACACCCAGATGCTGCCTCTTTTGGGTATACCCATATCAAGAGGACACCTGACTGGGTATGATTTATGGCTGAGATCAAGCAGGAGCACAACCCTGGGAGACCTATTGCAGGATGGTCAGCTCCTGTCCTGCACAGCTCTGACAGAGCAGTTCACATGCAATGGTGGGGGATAGTTTCTTGCACATGGTTTTATTCAATGCATGCTTTATAATACCTGGGCAGCAGGGGACTCTGAGTCAGCAACCAACCAACTCATATATACTCCAGACAAGATAGGCGATAGACAGAGACTTATTACCTAGCTGTACTAGACTGTTGTCACCAATGCTCAAACTTCACTGCAATCACTGAGGGAAACCTGGAAGGAGGAGATAGGTAGAGCCTTACACAACAAGGAGTGGTAAAGAGCCCTTTAATACCCCCAGAAAATCTGGCAGAATGCTTGTCTGAAACTGATCCAGTTTTACATATTGCACAGGACCTCATTCTCACCTGCACTAATCCTTAGTCCGTTTCCCTCGCCCCCTGACACATGCCCAGAATTAGGCACCCCAGCAGCAAACTTCAAGTGGATGCAGTGGGACTGCCCCCAACTGAGTTTTTACTGGGCTGAGGTGACACAGTGAATCTCAACAAACATGGCACTTCAGAGGGTTGACACACTGGAGGAAGGAATTCTAAGTATCAACAAGCTACCTAAAAAATTCCAAGCGGTCACACATTTCCTAGATCTTGCCTTCATCTCCGCTGTAAGAAACTGGGTTCTAGTTGAGAGGGTGGAACTACCACTCAGGTAACAATCAAAATCTTTTACAGGGTGAACCACAAAGGTCACTAAGATAACCTGTACTCTGGTAGTTTGGCACAAAATCACTCAGACTTAACTTGGAGGCAATGTGTGAAGTATTTTTGCAACACACAAACAGTAATAATGTGGAACCACAACACAGGAAAAATCACAGACCAGTTTAGAACAATAGAGTAAATTGTAATGAATACAATTACACAAAAAGGAATTAAATCCAATCAGAACCGGATATATGAACTTAAATTTTTTTGTGTGGACAGTAGCACCTAAAACATCAAAGGGACAGCCACTGGTATCCGGTGAGACTGCAACAAAGTCAAAATTTAAGGATGGCTGTGATGGAGTGTGGGTCAGATACACAAGGTGGATTGGGTCCAGTCTTGGCTTACCTTCAAATTTAGAATACGTTTTGCAGAGAAGGTAGAGTTCAGCAGGGTCAGGCAGCAGATGGTGTCTGAGGAGAAAGTATTATCGGGGAGCTGCTGGATGGAATCACTGTGAATAATTCTACCTTTTTCACTTTGAAAAAGTTGAAAATCTCCAGGGAAATGAAGCTGCCAACAATGGCTCCACAAGACTGAAAGGCCATAGCAGGAAGTACTGCAAAGTCAGACCAACAGCTGATGCACCTCAGGTGGATAGGCAGGCAGGTAGGTCCAGCCTTCTGTTACACAGAATCACCATCTTTAACACAATTTTGAACTTTAGGGGCACCACTTGGGGTGGTTAGGACCCTCTCCAGCAGAGGCCTGGTGCAGGGTTCAAGTTCTCTGGAGCTTGTATGTCCCTTTAGTTCACACATTAGGCCAGCCAACCCAACCTTGGAGTCTCTTTTGGTGGTCCTGGGCCTAGTTCTCAAGCTCTTCCACAGGTTCAGGAGTAGACTGAATAGTGGTTCTGAGGGTCCAGTATTAATATCTGGTGCCAACCTTTGATGTGGGGTAACATCTTGTGCTACCCCAGTAACTGGTTCTGGAAAGTTCTTCCTTTCCCCTGCTAAGGCTCTGAGAAGTGTGGGGTGACAAACGACTAGTGTCAGGTTCCTTTATATGTGCTGCAATCAAGTACCTTCAAAATGTAAGTGGGCAGGGAACAACTTCACCCCCCCCGAAATCCTGGCAGGATAGCCTATTCTGATTTCACCCTGTCCCGTTTGTCTCACAGTCAGGCAGGAATAAACAAATCACAAGAGCAGAGCCATTCACAGTCACGTGACCCAGGGCACTGACAGAAGGCCCCAAACAAGGAAAAGATATGCCAACTTTCTGAAAGTGACATCCTCAGAATTGTGACGTAAAAAATGACTTTACAATTAAAACGTTTTTTAAATTACAATCCATTTGAGTCTAAACCTGACATTGTCACCTGCTCCCAATCAGAAGTTACCACTTATTAAATGTAATAAGGTAACACAATGTCAGTCCATGTGAGAACTAGGCCTTACAGTTGTGAAGAATTCATTTAGGTGTTTTTCACTGCCAGGGCATGTAAAATTTAGTTCCACAACATACTTTTAAATAAATTCCTTAGGGTCTACCTTAGAAGTGATGTACATGTCTTAAAAGTAAGGTTTAGGCCTTCCAAAAGGATTATTTTGAAGGTTGATTGGGCAGTTTAAAACCTCTCTGCAGACTGCAATGGCAGACTTGAAACTTGTTTTAAAAGTCCTACTTAAAAGGGTGGCACTAGGAGTCATGCAAACCCACTAGTAGCATTGAACTTAACGGACCTGGGTGCATGTTACATCATTTTACTAGCAATTTACAAATACAGTAAATGCACTCGTCAGGTGCAGGCCAATTTTATCATATTCTAGAAAGAGAGCACAGGCACTTTGTTACTGGTTAGCAATGGCAAAGTGCACAGAGTCCTAATGCCAACAAAAAAAAAATCAGAAAACAGGGGGGGTAGAGGCAAAAAAAGTTTGGGGAAGACCAGACCAACAATGTTAGGTCTTACACTTATGAAATACACTATCACAGTGAGGATAAAGAATCCAACACCACCATCTAATGGGGTATAGAGACAATCTTTGGACCTGTGACATAATGCCAAAGCTGTAGCCTTGCAAATGGAGGAGGCCAACAAATGGTAATGACTAGTTACTAAGGGGCATATTTATCAAAGAGTTGTGTCAATCTTGCATGCCCTTGTCTGGCTTGATAAATCTAAAGTAATGCAACACAGCCAAAATCACTGCATTATGTTACTCTGCCCTTGGAAGGCGTTCCATGTGTGGAACGTAGAGGTTCCCATGCATCCACCCCTGGATTTTGGAGCAGTCTTGGATTTACCATTACTGGTAGACCTGGGAATGCATCAAAGACCCATGTCTCCCCAGGTGAGGCATCATTACAGTGTCCCTCAGGTTAGTTTTATTGCAGAAAGGTGTTCCTTCCTGCACAAAAACAATCCTGCTTACAATGCAGACACCCTTGAACCATGGGGCAAGGGTGTCTGTGTTGGTGCTAGGCAGCACATTGTGCACCAGTGCAGGCAAAAGCCAGGAATGAGATGTACAATATTAAATATGGCACATTCCTGACCCTTACCAATCATGCAGCTTGATTTTTTGGTAAATATGCCCCAGGTTATTTTATGCACACAGTGGGCCCACCTCACCCTCGTGAGCTTCTACAGACTCCTGCTCCTCTATCCCCTCTCCACCCCATGTGTCAAGTGGTATATGACCCACACTCAGGTGCTTTCAAATATGTATTTTTTGTTGGTCATGGATGGACCTCTCCCCATTTTCCAGTGGTAGCCCTAACTCCATGTTCCCCTTGCTCAAGGATGTTACTGTCTCCTCTACTGCTTGCATAAACATCAATTCAGTAAAACACCAGAGGTGGTGGAAGTGAATTTGCAACTTAATGATATCACATCAAGTGAAATCATATGACCTTTGACTCTGAATCCTAGCAAAGAATGCCTCAAGACCTTAATTTCATTGACATCATAAAAATGTACATCAGGGCAGCTTAGTTTTTACCTAGAAGGGAACAGTTATTGGTAGTTCACAAGGAAATTCAGTGGTAAGGCCCACTGGGACTAATTAGTAGGGACTATGGTGGTCGTTATGACATTGGCGGTCAGGAGACCGCCAGGCCAGCAATGGTGGTAGTACCGCCGCCAGGCCGGCGGTAATGATTGCCAAATTATGACCATTGCGGTGATCCCTCCCATAGACAGCCAATGTACCACCCCAACCGCCAGAGCGGTATGACCACTGAACACGGCAACAATCTTCAGGCAGGCAGAAGAAAAGGATCCACCCACCATATACTGACATAGCAGACCGCCAGGATTTCTGGGGCATTAGCAACGCCACCAAAAGCCTGACAGAAACACATCATATAAAAGGAGACACTCACTCCAGAGGTGTCTGCGGCCGCCATGGAACCAGAATTGGAAGTCTTCCCGATGCTGTACCACGCCATGGCCGTCCTGGAGCACCAACGCCAATGAAGGCAATGACGGTGAGCACAGCCGCCTAGCACACAAGGGAAGGAGGGGGAGGGTGACACAACACACACCATAAACAGATACCACACACCCAGAACTATCTGCAGAGTAAATCGACAGTAACAGAACCCAGGAGCAAAGAAATCCAGGACACATACCTCTGTTCCACTCATTGTAATCCGGTAGAATGAAGAGCCCAAATCCAAAATAAAACAGAAATAAATATTTACATGCAGGCCCATTGGCCAGTCTAAAGTCTGCAAATGGCCACAGGACAAAGTCTGAGGCCCAACTTGACTCCTGACAATATCGGGACTCCACTGTGCAGGGGCATCATGTTGGAAAAAGGGAGGCACCTCAGGGGTAACGGGGGTTCGGAGAGTGGGGGGGTCCTTATTTTTTGGGAGGGGGTCCTTGGGTTTGGGTTTAGGAGGGGGCGGGTCTTTACCCTCCCGTATTGGGAGCGGAGGAGTGGGCTGGGTGGGGGGCCGGAGTACCACTCATGTGCCCCTTAGTGGCAGCTGAAGTCTTAGGGGGTGGAACAGTGCTAGATTTGGTGCTGGAGGTACTGGGCTGGGGGGTGGGACTTTTTTCTTACGGGCAGGACAGGAGGGAGGGTGAGAGAAGAGGTCAAGGTGGGAAAGGAAAAGCTTCTTAGGACCAGTAGGGAGGGCTGTGAGAGGAGGTAGAGAGTGGAGGTAGAGGGGGTAGTTGTAGGAGGAGATGTGCTGGACTTGGGTGCAGGTATTTTGTGAGGTGGATGGTCTGAATGAGAACGTTTGTGTCTTTGGAGGGGTGCAGAAAGGGTGGCGGAGGTCAAACAGGATATGTGGATGGATGTTGTGGTGGTGTCTGCAAGTGAGGTGGGTGTGCTGCATGAGGTGATGATGGTGGTGGTGGTGACTGCACATGTGTGTTGGGTGGATGTCTGCGGGTCTGCTGTTGTGGTGACTGTGGGCAAGGCTGTGCAGGTGGTAGGTTCTGGGACTGTTGATGCTGTGCATGCAGGTGGAAGTGCTGATGTGACTGTGAGGGAGGATGAGGGGGAGACAGTGGCTGATGTTGTGTGTGCATCTGTGTGTTGGCTGTGTTAGTGCTTGTGGGCTGAAGTATCTTGTCTGTGTTTGTCTGTGAGAGCCTTGTCTGTTGTTTTGGATGGATGCTTGTCAGAATGTGTGTGTGGGATGGGTTCGGGGAGACGACACTGGGACTGAAAGTGGTAGTCGGAGGGGGGATGGAAGAAACAGGGACACTGGCTGCCATCAGAGAGGAGGCCAGAGCCTCAAACGATCTCTGTAGGGCTGCTAAGCCACTGTGAATGCCCTCCAGAAAGGCATTGCATTGCTGCATCTGTCATGCCAGCCCCTGGATGACATTCACTATGGTTGACTGCCCTACAGAGAAGGATCTCAGTAGGTCAATCGCCTCCTCTCTGAGGGCAGCAGGGGTGACTGGGGAAGGGCCTGATGTGCCTGGGGTGAAGGAGTCACCCACCCTCCTGGGTGAGCAGGCACAGGTTAATGGGTGGGCGGCTACTGGGAGGGCAGTGTTGGTGCTGTGGGTGGAGGAAGATCCTGTAGCTGGGGTGGTCCCAGAAGGGTCCGCCACCATCGGGGAGCTCCCATGGGAGGAGGAGTCAGAGACAGTTGTATAAGCTCCTGTCCCTCCTGTGGTGCTCCCCTTACCCTCCATCTCACTGGTCCCCTCGGCATCAGTGGACTCTGCCTCCTGGGTCCTGTGGGCTGCAGCTCCCTCACTCGCCGGTGCCTCTGCTCCTTCACCAGATTATGCTAATGCATACATGGACAGGAGGATGAAAGGAGAGAGGGAGAGAAAGAAACGGAGCACAGGTTCAATCACAGCACCAGATGGCATACACATCACTATACTCACTGGGACTAAGAATGGGCAGTATGGACCACACTGGCATACCACTGGGTAGGTACTACAACAGGTAGGACCCAAACACTGCCATCTGCATACCTAGTGGGACCTATTAAGCCATGTCTGACATAGAAAGCCAGCTCCCTAGCTATCAAAAATATGCATTACACCCAAGATACCTAATCTGGACAATGCAGCAATGCCTTAACTGGCCGACTGGGGCATCCACGGACTAGAACCCTGCACTCATATCCCATGGCAGGCAACAAATGATGGTTGTCACACACACTCTACTCACCCCCTTGTGGCTGCTGTGATGCCCCCAAGTGCCCATCCAGTTCTGGGTAGGCCACCACCAGTATGAGGGCCATTAGTGGGGTCAGGTTCCGACGGGGACCCCTACCTCGTTGGGAGGCTGTCCCCAGCTGGGCCTCTGCGGTCTTACGGGCCCAGTGTCTCAGGTCCTCCCACCGTTTCCTGCAGTGGGTGCTCTGCCGGCTCTGGACCCCCAGAGTGCGCCTCGTCCTTGATGATGGCACGCCACAAACCCTTCTTCTGATGGGCACTGACTTGCAGAGGAAACACAGACAAAGGGACACCATGAACCAGCCTGTCACACATATGGCCTACATACTGCATTTGCTCCTCATCAGGCACACACATGACCTGTACCTCTGCATTAAGACTACCACCAGCCATACCCCCACAAATTACACACTGCCAGCACACACACACATCTACATGCAGCCATGTCACATGCACTGTACTCATGATGTACTCACCTATATGTCTGGAGACCCAAACAACTGCCAATACAGGGGTAGGACCCCTTTCTACAAGCATCTCCAACTCCTCCGATGTGAAGGCTGGGGCCTTTTTCCCTGTTGCATGTGCCATCGCAGGTACCAGACACAGGTCACAGCAGCACATGCAGTGGAGATGTAGTCCAGTGGAAAGTCAAGAATCAAGTGAAGTAGTCTGAGGAAAATGGCGGTCACATCCATGGCGGTGCACACAGTTACCACTGGCCTTGTTCATCATTGGTTCTTGTACTCCATAGAGGCCCATGTTAGCCAATGAGCAATTGCACGGCAGTGCAGACTGCCTCCTGCCATGACGCCTAACGCCAGCGGAGTGAGGTCACTTCCACCTGTCCCTGCATACAGGTCAGGCGGTTGCCATTTTCTAATCCTAGTACACATGTATTGATTTAAAAGTGCATCATTGGTGTTTTCTGTACACACCTAGACAACTCCAGTGTCCAACATACAAACATGCTCGTGTACTCTGATTTTTTGTGTCCATAGGTCCTGTTGTCACTCCCCTTCAACTTTTTGGTCCCTTAGGTACCAACCACTGTGGAGGAATAGGAGGAAGAGGAAAGCACCCATGTACAGACCCCTTGTGGACTTGGCTACACTGGAGGACAGGCACATCATACTCACCTATCGTCTGGACAGGGCCACAATCACAGAGCTGTGTGCACACTTGGAGCCTGATCTGATACCTGCTTTCATCGGCACCACAGTAATACCTCCTCTTGTGCAGGTACTATCAGTGCTTCATTTCACAGTGGGCTTGGGTGCAGGAATGTCACAGCCAATGTTCTCTATTGGGCCACTATATCACATTCCCCCAGGTAGATGAATTGCCCACTGTGAAGGCTGAATCCTATGCAATGGTTCACATAACACATGTGATTGGGGCCACTGATGGGAACTATGTTGCGTTAGTCTCCCCCAAGGCCAATGAACAGATGTACAGGAATAGAAAAAGTTTCCACTCACTCAATGTTCAGATGGTGTGCCTTGTTGACCAGTACATCTCCCACGTCACTGACAAGTATCCTGTGTCGGTGCATGATGCCTTTATCCTGATGAATAGCAGCATCCCACATCTGATGGCACAATTACAGAGGCACAGAGTAAGGCTTATAGGTGAGCCTGAGTCCCCACCCAATGTATGTCAATGTATGCATTCAGGAGTCATACCCCATGCCATTGTGCAAGGCTAATGTGTGTCCATCACTTCTTGCAGGTGACTCCAGCTACCCAAACCTGTCCTGGCTCTTGACCCCTGTTAAGAATCCTAGAACAGAGGCACAGAATAGGTAGAATGATGCTCATACCAGGAGGATTGTTGAATGGATCTTCAATCTCCTGAAGGCCATGTTCAGGTGCCTCCATCTGACCAGCGGATCGCTATGCTACTCCCCTGAGAAGGTCTGCAAGATTGTAGATGTGTACTGCATGTTGCACAATTTGGCCCTCAGATGCCATGTGCCCTATCTGCAGGAGGAGGGGGTGACAATGCACTTGTACCAGCTGAGGACAGTGAGAAGCAGGAAGAGGAGGAGGAAGTGGACAACAGGTAACATATGATACAGCAATACTTCCAATGACACCCAGGTAAGACTGTTGAACTAAACATTTCTGCATTTAAGTGTTGTGCTTTGTGGCTGTAGCATAATGCTGGTCACTACCTTTGCATCCCAAATGACTGCCATCTATGCCTTCCCTAATTGCAGATGTTGGTGTGGTTACAACAGTGTAATGCTGTGATGTGTACAGACTGCTGAGAGACACATGTAGACATTTGCACAGGATCATGCAATTCAATACAGTTCAATGCATTTTACATTTCCTTCAGATAAAGCACTGTTACTCAAGTTGTGTCCAAGGGTGTTTATTGAGAAATCAGGTATACAATGCAAAGTGCAATAGATTGGGTTGATGGTTGGGAAAAGTCCAGTGTAGTGGGCCAGTCAGTTCGTTGCACAGGTTTAGTGTTCAAGGGGCCATAGGAAGGGGAGCAATGGCAGTTCAAAGTGGACATGGTGACACAGTGGAACACAAGGGGGACATTCTGGAGGGACTCATTTCATGGTGGTGGTCTTGGTTTTAGCAACTGTCTCTGGTGTCTGTCTGTGTTGCAGGGAACGTTTTCAGGGTGATTCACCTTCTGCAGGGGGAGGGGTGATGGTGGCCTGTGGGTCCTGTGGCAGGTCCTCCTGTCCACTAGCTGCAGCAGATTTGGAGCGCTGGTCAGTACACTGGCTAGTGATAGGGGGCCTCTGGTGTGCTGTGTACTCCTGCATGATGTTGGCCATGTCACCCAGCACCCCTGCAATGGAGGCCATGGTGGTATTCAAGGCCTGCAATTGTTGCATGACCTCCTGGTGGTGTTCCCCCTGCAGCTGTGGTTCTCCTGGATGATGTGAGCACCTGGCCCATCCTGTCCTGGGATTGTTGGTGTGCACCCAGGACATTTATGACTGCCTCCTAGGCAGTGGGTTCCCTGGGCTTGTCCCCTCCTGGCACATAACTGTCCTCCGACTGTCCAGGGCCCCCTGTGCCTGTGTCCCTGAACGGTGTGCCCACTCCTACTGACACCAGGACCCTCATTGTCTGGCCTTTGTGGTGTGGACTCGGGTCCCTGTACAGGAGGGCACACTACTGATTGACGTGTCCTGGGGACAGAGGTCTGGGGGTGCTAGCTGGCTGCTGTGGTATTGGATTCTGAGGGGGGCTCTGTGGTGGACTGGCAGTGGGATGGGGTAGCCGACTGACCAGTGGTCCCTGATAGGCCAGGGAGTTCATCTGGATCCAGAGCTCCTGAGTAGCTGTCATCACTGGGGGCATATTCTGGTGGGGGACTGGGTAGCCGTGGCACCTCCTTGATGCTGACATTGACTGGAGCACCTGTGGGGATGTAAGTGATGTGTTATGGTACATGTCTGTGACATATTCCGCATTCTTAGCTTTCCCAATGGCAAAGTTGTTGTCCTCCCACCTATGGTAGTGCGTGGTGGTGGATTGTGGGATTGTTAGTTCTCCATGCTGTGCATGGATTGGTGGTGGGTATGCAAGCAGAACTTGAAGGGATGTGCATGCAGTGGGTATAGCATGCAGGGGTTGCCATATAGGGGTTGGTAATTGGGGTGGTGCACCGTGTGGGATGGAGTGGGGTGATGGGGTCAGCATGAGGGGTCAAAATGTCAGGCAGGTATGGGGTGGTGATAGGTAGTAGATGTTGACTCACCAGTGTCCAGTCCTCTGGATAATCCAGTGAGTCCCTCAGGATGCAGTATTGCCAAGACTTGCTCCTCCCATGCAGTCAAAGGTCGTTCCACCTCTTTCTTATATTGTCCCTTGTGCGTGGATGCTGTCCCACGGCATTCACCCTGTCAATGATTCTCTGCCATAACTCCATCTTCCGGGCAATGGAGATCTGCTGTAACTGTGCTCCAAACAGCTGTGGCTCTAACCTGACTATTTCCTCCACCATGACCCATAACTACTGATCGTTGAACCGGTAGTACCTTTGTGGGGGCATGGGTGTTGTGTGGTATGTGTGTTGTGCAGAGTGTGATGTGTGAAGTGGTGGGTTGTGTGGTGTGTGGTGTGTGACAAATGAATGGGTAGTTGTGATATATGTGTGCATCTCTCTCTGGGATTGGTGAGGCAAACTGTAGTTGTCTTCTCGTGTTTGCAAAGGATTGTGGGTGATGTGGGGGTTGGCTTTGCAGTGCTGTTGGTGGGTGTGGGGGGGTGTATTTGTGTCAGGTGTGGGTTTTTGGTTCTGGCCAATGTTGTCTTGTTTTGTTTTTAGGTGGCCATTTCTGCCGTTGCTGTGTGCACCGCCAATGGTTTACCGCAGTTGAAGATCCCCTGTGGTGATTTGTGGGTCATTATTCGGAGGGCGTTGTTTTGGTGGTTCAACAGTATGGGTGGTAGTACAGACAGTTTATCACATTCAGTAGGTCTTGCGGATTTGTGGTTGTAGCTGTTTTCTGTCCATTTCAGAATTTACTGCCAATGTCATAATGAGGGACTATATGATTTATATGAATTAATAAAAAACACAGAGGGGATGGTCCTGTTCAAATACATATTTTTTTCAAAGTAATGGACTACAATTTCTAAAAAGGGAGTTTCTTAGTTTGTTTTATTTGTTTCTTTTCATTTGTATTACCAATGGTCCACATTCCATTCCACTTTTGAATTTATTTCCAACTTTTAAAAAATGGCCTCCAAGTGGGATCTGCAGAAGGTAAGCAGCATTTATTTGAACTCTGTTTACCTTTTGTGTTTGATACTGCTTTTGGCACCTCTGAGGCCAGGGGTTGCAAAAGCAGTGCTAGGGGCTCCCTGGGGCAAGCCAGAGGTTGGAGCTGTGACCCCTGTGACCCCTAAATGGCTTTCTTGATTGCTTGTTTCTCAAGCTTGAGCACTCTCTCCCGGCCTGGTCTCGCTGTCTGCTGGCTCATGTTCCTATTTAGGTGCCTCCAATTCTTAGTTTCACTTCTGGTAGTGGTATTCTTGTAGAAGATCAATAACGAAGTAAACAGAATACAGGATAAGCTATTTAATCTGCATGCTCCGTTAATACAGGATAAAGGTCTGCTCAGCTCCAGTGTCCCAGCAACTCTCACATAGAATGCTGGACAATAGACCACTTGCCTTTCCGAAGTCTTGTGCTCCAATCATAAGTATACAACATAACACAGCTGCTGTTGTAATAAGAATAAAACCAATATTAATAGAAAAACTTTATATCAAGTAGAATCTTTGTAATTGACAACTATTCAGTTTAATAAATAATCTTTCAACCATCTTGATAGTACTCTTCTTCCTTTTCAATCATCCAACTCTCTAGATGGTTCTGCACTTCCTTCTACTCTTTGTGCATTATCACCAACTGTGGTCTCTCTTCCATGATCTCCTTCTACCACAACTTCCCCAGACACCCTCTGATTATTATCCACCCCATCATCTGCTGTTGTATTCTGCTTATTACTACACTCTATCATTTCCTCATCCAACCAAAGAGCATTTTTGTTTAATTTTTTTTCTTCCATATCACACTTCATCTCTGGTTCCTTCACACACATTGCTATACGTTTAAGGTTCCATACCTTTCCATTCTTCAACCTGACATAATTCAGTAATGTTCCCACTATCTCTTCAGGATCAAAAAATTTGACTCCCCCCATACGAACTCTCATGGGTTTCTTCACTCGTACCCAGTCACCCACCTTTACCTAAACAGGTTTAAGTCCTATTGCCATAGTAACATTTACATTTCATATGTGTCTCCTCCATCTTTCTTTCACTGAATCAGGTGATGACTGTTCCACCTCACTGTCTGACAACTACACAGGAGTGAATTTACACCTAGGTTTCCTTCCTTTTATCGTTGTAAATGGAGACATGCCTGTTGTATCATTAACACTCACGCTATATGCCCATAAGGATTTCTTCACTGCAATTTTCCAATCACTCCATATGCTAACCACACCCTGAATGATTCCTTTGATCACATGCTTAAATCTTTCCACGGTACCATTTGCACAAGGATCATCAAGGGACACGGTTTTATGCTTTATCCCAACTCTATCAATTTTTTTTTTAACTGCAATGAAAGTGAACTGCACTCAATTATCACTAAAAAGAGTTGCAGGAATACCTTCTGATGTGAAGGTTCTATCCAAAAAATTCACAACTGTTGTGGAATCCACTCTCTCCACAATGTCAACCGCCGGCCATTTCGAGAAAATGTCCATCTCAGTTTCACAACTTTCAGTTGACGACAATGAGCTTGTACTTATTGACACACTTCAGGCAGCCGGTGTAGCGAGATTTCAACCAGCCAGCCTGCCGATATGAATTTTCATTTTTTGACCTTGGAATAAATGTATTTTGTAGGCATTGACACACAACAAGTTTACAATCTTAGATTTGAAATAATGAGCTGGGTACCTATGTCCACATTGCATTCACAAATGTAGCTTTGGATTTTTTATCCAAATGCCTTGTCTACTGGTTCTGTGTCCGGAGGAGAACCCTTGAACTGATGTAGAGTTTGAAACGCATCAACTCCACTTGCCAGAGAGTGGTTAAAAAAAGACTTAGAAAGCCCACAGGGAACATTTGACTTTTTTTTATTTTTATAAAAAGTGTCTCTGATGGATTTTTATTCTATACCATTGGTTGATTTCTCCCCCTCTGGTGTTTTACTATTGATAATGGGTTGTGAAATGAACTTGATGATGGGCCTTTGTGGAAATTTTACTTCAGGACCTTGAAACACCTGGGTATTTTTCATTAACATTGCAATGTTTACGATGTTGTTGTTATGAGAAATCTATTACTATTTGTTTACATTGTTGTGGGCTGTAAATAGTGATACATGTTTATCTATTGTTTATTGTAAGATAATTGTGGTTTCTTCTGTGTTTAGCAATGAGTTGTATGGAATCTTTGTTAAAGTAGGTTGCATAATGACTATTGTTCACTTTGATTTAGTCACATGATTAGAACAATTGTATATTAAAGAGCATGGTCAGCACTGCCACCCTTTTTGTTGAATGAACAGTAGAACACTGGTATGTCATAAGTCTCCTGCCCCAATCACAAGTATACAACATAACACTTCTATTCCTCTGGTCCCCTTCTCCCCCTTGTTTCTTTACCAGGGGCGGTTTCTGTTCAAGGGTGTTGGGGCTCCGCCCCCTTTATGTCCCATTCCAACTCCCTTCTAGGGCAGCTCAAAATAAAATCATTTTTGAAGCTACAACAGTGCTTCATAAAAATAAAATGGATGTGCACAGTCAGTCTTGCTGGCTAGGAGGCAGGGTTGCTGCACTCACCCCAGTCACGTTTGTTGTCTTCTGCAGCCTGCCTCTGCATTCCTGGCACCTGCCCCTCCCCTTGGCCTGAATTGTCTATTTGCTGGGCTGAACAACCTTACAGCCCTGAGGCCTGTGAGGTCGTTATCTCGCTAAAGGTATAGCTTGAATGAGTGATCCCCACCCACTGGCAACGTGAAGCTGCATTTAAACCCGGGCGTTTCAGGCTGAAGCCCTTCAGCACTGAGGCTGCACGTCAGTCAGGGAGCAGTGTCCCCACCCTTTCCCAACTCTTCACAGGGTGGGGTGTGTCCCCAGGCTGTGACGATTTGGAAAAGGGTGCGTAGAGGCTGCAGGTGGGAGTCTGCGCAGTTTATCATCAGGAGTTTTGAAGATACTCTGCGCAGATTCAAGGTGTTTCCTTCCCGTGCTGCATTTAGTACAGGAGCGAGGGGAACCTTTTCAGCTCTAGTGGAGCCAAAGTGTGCTTTGCAGGTTGCATCTGGGTGCGGCTCCAGAAGGGGCCTAAATTCCATCTAGATCGTACCCTGCAGCTCCCAGCTCTGTTTCCATATGTGTGGACAAAGTAAGTAACTAAACAAAGTAAAAAAAGAATGTTTGCCATTGCCGAAGTGTGTTTGAAGGTGACTTTTTTAATGGAGCAGTCAATGAAAAAAATGAATTTCTTCATCCGTGAGAAGGAGCACACTGCATAGATGCTGCCTCTTAATTAACAGAAGGCAAGTCTAAACTCCAGAGTTTTCAAGACCCTGGATTTACTGGGCACGGTTACCATTCTTTTATTTCATTGCGCTATTCATAATATCAGTATATGTATTTACAATAAGTGCCCAAACCCATGCTCACAGTGCACAGCAGAAGGCCTAGAAATTTTTCAACCTCAAAAGAGGTATTGAAATTTGTTGTCGGTATAGATGTTCATGTAGTGTGTTTTGTTTTACTCATTTGCATATAGATTTGGATTTAGACCGCAGAGGGACTTAAAAGAGAAAGGAACATATTCTATGTTACTCATGTTATACCTGCAGGCTTGCTTGGTGAGGGTGACATACCAAACTCTTCCACCACAACCTAGCCCTGATGCTTGGCACTGCGGGGTGTCACTGCATTTTGCATGCAGTGCTAACATGAGATGAGCACAGAGTGCCCCTGCTGGGCTTCCTTCCACTCTCAGCCAGCTGCACTGCACCAAATCGAATCTCTAAGGGTAAGAATCCAGCATAAAACCTGACTGTGATGCCGACCCCTGAACTCACGCTACTCGCTTTTTACTGCAGATTCAATATTTGAGCTATTTCTCCAGCCACCAAATGGACATGCAAGGAGGCTTGAAAGCTTGAGGACCGGGACACACAAACTGAGGTGTGTTGAGTAAAGTCAGCGTCCCTCATCCTTCCCTCAACCTGTGGTAAGAAACCTATGAAGACTCTGCTTCTTGACTCGTGGCCACAGATAGACACCATAACGTACATTACACAAAGTGTTCTGCAGCAGGAGGAACCAAGCCCACTGAGCTATCTCAACAACTAAAATGAAGACAGAGTGAGGGAAAATCACCTTGTGTAAACATAAGTATTTATAAACAGATGTTTGAATATCTGAATGCATATGCGTTATTCATATATATCTGTAGGAGAATATGAATGTCTCTAAACCTATGTGTCATCAAGTTGTGATAACATCAGAGTGCCTCAACGCCTCTGTGTGTGTTCGTTGAAGTGTGTGATTAGTATGTGTCTGTGTGAGTGGCAGTCAGTTTCCCAGTGTTCCAATGGTCTTCAGTCACCGGGGGATGTGGGGAAGTGAGACAGGTGTATGCCGCCTGTCATGCAGTATTTCGGATCGGGCAGTATTTGTGGATTTTTGGGGATGTTTTGTTTATAGCTTTTTTTTTTTTTTTAATACACCTCTTACAGCTCAAATATGAGACAGCCTCACAATGAGAGACCTAGGAAAGCTAAAGGCCTGTGGAGGTGGGATTGAGTCAGTCACAAGTGGCACGGCATGAATGAGTCTGACATATGTCAAACTCTTCAACTCATTTTTCATACGTTAGGGGGCTGGTGGTAAGTACATTATGAGTGAACACTCCATTGTGAAGGTCCTTGGTACATTTATACCCGGACGCTCCATGGATAGTTGATGCTTTCCTGTAGAGCTGGTAGAGTGAGAGCAGAACTCCATGCTGAGTGCAGCAGTTTATGAGCACTTGAGAAATGCCTGAGGTTTAGGTGTGCCATTTCAGTGACTGATGCCATGACATCATGGACCATCTGCAAGTAAGCAGTCAGTGTAGGAAATTTCAGAAAACATTGTATATTTTTGGACCTACCATAACAATAAAAACAAGAGGACTGAGTGTATATCCCTGCATATCACTTCTGTCATAAAGTTAGAGTGCTTTTTTAAATGCTGTTTCTGGGTCAGAAACATTTGTCGTGACATTAGGTCTTGGTGTTTCATATATTCACATATTCATATTAGTCAAGCTCAAGACAGCAAAGAGCATAGGGAATGCTCTTGCATCGAAACACTAATGCAGGCTTCTGTACATGAGGGGCCAGATTTACTAAGCCCTTATGTTGCCCTTGCATCACTGTAGAAGATGCAAAGTAATGCTGGGGTTTAATTGAAATTTACTATGTCCCACAAAGCCACCTTGCATGGCTCTGCATGGCTTAGTAAATACAGAGTAATGCAAGGTAGAACATATAGCTCAATCCTGCTACTCTTCTCAGACTTACTAAGGGTAGTAAATGTGGGGTTGCGTTAAAATGGTATGCCTTCCCAACAGAGGGGTAACAGAGAAAATATATATTTATTTCTTCTCTTTATTCCTCTTTCCTAATTCTACAGCATGAATTGAAAGAGGAAAATGCATTGAAGGAATGTTTTTGTGCAGGAAGGTCTTCCTTCCTGCACAAAAAAAATTGAGCCTTTAACGCATACATCATTACACAATGGCAGAGGAATACCTGTGAAGGTGATAGGTTGCACTCAGGGTGCCAGCACAGGTGGGAGCATAAATGTGTCATATTTTAGTAGGTATGATGCCACTTAAGCCTGGGGGTAGGTGGGTCCAGGTACTAACATCACTAGCATCGCTGATGTTCCCCAACCCAATGCCACAAACTCCTTGGAGGTCTTCCCTCTCAGGCCCAGACATTTGAGGACCAAAGAGCATCCATCAAAACTGAAGCTTCTCTCTGCACATCACCACAATACTCCACCCAGAAGGACTTGGAGGATGACTCAGAGAACACTGCTTAGAGTACTGGTTTCACCATCAAACTTTGGTCATCCCACAGATGGCTGATGAGCTGGTTTGAGCTGGCCTTGGGTGGCCTTTCATTTGGGGAATCACGGACCATAGCATTGGGAACAATGGATTACTTGTTAATATACTTATATGAACACAAGGTAGTCCACCGTATCTGCTGCCATCTTTTGAGGGGTGGTTTCAGGCTGGAGTGGATTGGGCACTTGAGTCCTCCACCCGCTAGTCTAATTTAATTTTCACTCTTGTCATAAACTAGGAAGCCCAGAGTAATATGTAATTACCACTAATTTGATCTCCAAAACAGAGGGCCTGATTACCATCTTGGTGGTCTTCCCGCCATCCCACCATGGCAGTGGTACCAAATACTCCATTGAGTTGAGGGTCTCTCGCCTGCTTTATTTAGATGTCACCACTGGTGGGAGACCGCCGCAGGACATGGTCAGCAATTTAAGAAATCATTTTTCAAATGTTTTGATGCAGATGTGTACATTGTGACTAAATAAGTATAAAATGTACACATATGCATGACACATGTGAAAAAATAGCTTGTACGAGTAGTCTTCCATTGCTGACGTCATATGTGCCCAGTCCAGTCAATGAGAGAAAAGTGTGAAACGTACTTACCTTGATTTCGGCCCCTATGGGGTAATTTTCTTCAGGGTCAAGTTGCTGCTGTGAAAGGGGCCCTGGATGAAGGGGTCCACGTTGGAGACTGAAGGGAAAAGAATGAGCTTGAACCATATTTGCTTCAATTCTACCATCTCTAAGCAGGCGGTCTCCCATCACAGTCCACTCGATGGAAAGGGACTTCATAATCTGGAAGGAAGATACCTTCTCTGTACAGCCCTCTGACAGATGTGTTTCCCTATGCCACAGTTCAGGCGATCAGTGAATGGCCGGTGGAGTCTGCGGCACTCTAAGTGGTCTGTCATTCAGCAACATGCTAAACATCGAAATACCGTGGGGTGACACCCAACTAGGTAGGCAGGGAATCAGATGCCATTTCGACAGATGGACCATTTCCGCCAAGATCGTAATCAGGGCCAAAGTGTGTAGCTTCCATTCAACAGCTAAATGACTACTGTCAGCGGAGGCTGAGTTTAAACTGATCTGCCTCTATTGCTGTGCCTTACTTCCGGCTATATTAGCTGACTTCTTTTTTTCTTACTTCGCTCTGGTTGGGTAGTTGACTGTTCACCCCCCACCGTTCTAATTCATGTTTGATAGTTTTGTAAAGTTTATAATTTTTGACAGATTTATTTCCTCTGGAGTTGGCAACTCCTTACTTCCAAAGCAAAAACAACAAGTGATGGACGGAATGTTGAACATTGTCAAACATTTACCCCCAGTACAGTGATCTGGGCCTAAATCTATTGTTTTTCTGCTGCCCATGCCATGGGGTGGCATGGTGAGCAAAAGAACGATGGATTAAACCCAGATCCTTGACTGGGGGTGAGTGTTTGCATTGTCAACACTCTGTCCATCATCCTTTTGTGTTACTAATAATGCCCTAAGTGGGAAGGGTAAGCCCAGACGTGGGTCCCTTGCTCACTGTGCCACTGGACTCAAGCTAGCCTGGCTGAAGAAGGGTGATACCCTGAAACCGGTCCCAGGATGCTTGTTTCCGGTCCAGGGAGGACCTCGCCTGGCAGTTCGGGCTGGACTGTTCCCATGAGGAACAGGGTCAAGACTGATTTGCATATGGCTAGGTCCGAACTGAGGTGGCATGGTGAGCAAAAGAACGATGGATTAAACCCAGATCTGTGACTGGGGGTGAGTGTTTGCATTGTCAGCACTCCGTCCATCATCCTTTTGTGTTACTAACTCCTTACTTCCATCCTTCCTAAATAATCGTATTGCTGTGTGGACCACCTGAGTGTTTGACCTGAAAGCCTTCATGGGAACGAGTGGGATTGATGCTAGTTAGAAAAGGGCAGTGTAAAAACTTTGGTTATTATCTCTGAGGGGTGGGAGTCCCACTCAAATATTAAACACAATCCTCGTCAGGGTGAACCACAATAGTCACTAAATAACCCTATGAAAGCCTTCTGGTAGTTTGGCACAAAAGCAGTCATGCTTAACTTATAAGCAATGTGTAAACTAATTTGCAGTACTTAAACAGTAATAAAGTGAAAAAAGCCAAGACAGTCCCAAACTAATTTTGAAAAAGAGTACATTTTGATACATTCAATTACACTAACAAGACAAAAAACAATCAGTAGAACCGGAGTTCTGAATTCTTATTTTTTCAGGTAAAAATAGTGCCAAAAAGCACAAAGTGCCTATCAAGGTTATCTGGTCATGCTGGACTGGATCAAAGTCACAAGTTCAGACTGACCGTGATGGATCATAGGTCACATACGGAGAACAGGTTCAACCAGCTGAACAGTTAGCTGCCCAAGTCTGTGCAACGAGCTGCTATTGTTGGCGGGTGGTGAAGAGGTCATTGTTGGTGTGAGGCAGCAAGTTGGGCACTGTGGATGGCCACTGTTTTGGCATGAAGAGTTGGCCATCACTGTAGCTTTGCACTGGCAGTCCAACAGTCTTTTACTGTCAGTACAAAGTGCAGGTCCCGCTGGAGTTTCACATTATCTGTCATCATGGATGGTTGTTTCTCAGCAAAAAGAGGTCACTTCAGGCTTGTAAGGAGACCAAAACTTCAGGATCTTCATCTTGAATTCAAGAGGTGTACACTCTGATCCAAGAGCCCGGGACCTGAGGAGCACCTCTTGGGAATCAGGACACACTCCTGTAGAGGCCAGAAGCAGGGCTGAGGCTGGTCCAGTTGGTGCTGGTCAGCTGGGCAGTTGCGGGGAGGCCTCTGGAAGCTTTTTGTGGCCCTGTAGTACAAACAGGAGGTAGGGTAACTGACCCTCAGAGTCACTTCTAGGAGGTCTGGCTTCAAGTCAAGCAGGCCCGGTCTTCCTTCTTCAGACACCAATGCAGTACTTCTTCTTCATCTTTCACATGGCTCTTCCACAGGTCTAGGACTACTCTGATGATAGGTTCTGAAGCTGCCACTTTTACACGCAGTGCCAGCCAGTGGGTAGGGGATAGCCCCTTTCCTGGGTTTGGCGCCATAATGTCTAGGGTAGCAAAGGTTGGGCAGGCCTAGATGTGAGATGAATTTGCCAGTAGCAGGGAAGGCAGCCCTTAGAAGTCAGGCAGGGCTGAGTAGACCCCCCTCGGACATACTGCTCAAGAGAGCAACACTCTGCCCCATACCCAAGGCCCTTTTGTCCTCATGTCTGGAACAAATACTCAAAACTCTAGATCAGAGCTGTTTATAGTTATGAGACCCTGGGCACTGGCAGAACGGCACATTTGTTGTAGGCAGAAAAATACCAACTTTCCTTTATTTCTAATAAAAATTCAGATTTTATTTACAGTGTGCATAGTTAATTAAAGCCTCTTTTGTGCAATAAAAGGTAGACAATAAAAGTAACCGGCAAACTAAAGAAAAGTTATTAAAGTGACTATGCATCGTATGGTATCCAATGCCCCATCTTAGGTAATAGCCCCATTGAGCTTTATTCTAGCTTCAAATATTTCTGTGAACTTTACCATCCCAGTATTTAGGTGTACAATTTCCAGATTGGGGGTACCAATGATAGCATGCCTGTATGTGCACACAGCAAGCTGATTAAAAGATGTGTGTAGTATCTTTCTACACTTGAGTATCTTCATTGAGCACATGTATTAGTGTCTTGTTTCCAGGGCCACACAGTCTGAATTCTGAGGACTCTTTGTTTTTTTAACAAAACAGGGGAATGGTCCAAAGTTGGTTGAACTCCTACTCAGAGGAGAATAAACTTGAGCAAAATATTAAATGGGTGGCCAAGATCAAAAAATGGTATTGACGTTTTAAAAGGTTATTTGAGTTTATCACTTGCCAAGCATGAGATTGCCTCACTACCATTGCTTTGTCTTCCTGCATTGAAAATATTTTTGTTACTTTATTTAGTGTCCTTCAAAACACGCAAACTGCTACCTGTGTGGTCCATAGATTGTTGGTTTGGAGGGAAATTAAGGCCCATATTTATACTTTTTTTTACCACCACATTTGCATCATTTTTTGACGCAAAAGTGGCGCAAACTTACAAAATACAATTATATTTTGTAAGTTTGTGCTGTTTTTGCGTCAAAAAATGACGCTTATAAATACGGGCCTAAGCGTCATGTAAAAAGAATTCTGCTCATTAATTTAATGCCAAGTATATACAGGTAAATTGTAACCTTTCAAAGAATCTTTTTGAGGCCACAGTCTGTGTTTTTTGGCCTACCTCTAATGATAGCTGTGCTTGTGAGAAACATTTGAGAGCTTCAAGACGAATCTGTAGGCTTTACTATTAGGTGATCTATTACCTTGCCACCTTTTCATCAGTTAGTTCACACACTTAAGCGATTTTGAGAGGCAGGTTTGCTGCTGGGACATTGAGTAAGAGCCTTAAAATAGGACCCTTCAGTGATTATGCAAGTGTACAAAAACCTGAAATCTGAGAAGCAGTCTTAGATTTTATTGAATAAATGTGTAGGCAGAAGGTACCTACTGAATTGAAAATCATCCCCTAGTATTTGTAGTTTAGTATGATGGTTAGTTGGATCCCACCTATGCACCATGATCAACTTATGTTTAATTTTCTTACTAAATTTAATTATATTTGTTTTCTTATAATTGATTTCAAGTTTACACTTTTTTGTAAAGCGGAGCAGAGCATTCAGAAGCTTTTGCAGCCCCATGGATGTCATGCTCATCAGGAGTAAAACATCTGCCAATAGGATGTTATTAAGTGAGGGGCCCCCTAGTCTAGGAGGATGAGCAATTATGCAGTCTAGTTCTGTTGACAGCAAGTTATTGATTGATTGTGCTAATGAATACTACTGCCAAATATTTGGAAGTCCAGTACAAGATGTACAGACATAGGTAGACAGACAGGCATCAAAGTAGTTTATGAGCTGGCTAGAGCATGCCATCATAGTCTTTCAAGTTTTGAGTACTTTTGAGTACTTGTGTCAGTGATTAGAATGTTAGCAAATGAGTTATAGTTTGGGCTTGGGTACAAGGTGATGGTTTGTGGGTTGTGATCACTCTCGTCTTGTACTTTACTTCTAAAGTCACCAATGCATTTAAAAAGCGACAGAGAGATGGCCAAATGATCTTTGTTATGGAGGAGGAATGTTGCTCCTGTCAGCAGCAGCTGCAAAACTTGAAAAATAGAACGATAATAAACCATGTTTAAACTTGAAAAATAAAACGATAATTAACCATGTTTATTATCGTTTTATTTGTTTGTGGGACGTGGCCATAGGGGATAACAGGCAGGGAGGAAGAGTAATGGCTCTGCTGTCAGTGCGCATGTGGATTTGGCCAGCTGTCTCTGGACGGCCAAACCAACATGAGCACTGAGCTGTCTAAAACACGAGCTGGGTTGTCATGTTGGAGACAGCAGGCATAGGCTCCTATTCTGCCTGGGAGCACAAATCGAGGGCACTCAGGCCAATCCTGACGCTGCTGTCATGCTGCCAGCAGCATGAGAGCAGCATTAGGATTGGCCACAGGGTAGGTTGGGAGCCTGTGCCTGCAATGGACTATGGAGCCTGAAGAGACGATACAGTGATGTGGCGGGTAATCATTTTTTTTGTGCTGTTATTTTGTACCCCCACTGACCCCACCACTTTGTCCTGCACAACTGTAATCTATCACAGTGACAGCCTTTGAGAGATATGTGTCGAGGCTGCTGGTTTCTCTCCTTCAATCCTCCCATTCAGTATTCATAACCCTGGGAAATTTTGCTGTGACACTAGCCACAAACCCAGCAAGTAATTTTATTTTGATGGTGGGATTGCTTGCTTGGAATGTTCCACACTGCATTTTGTGCACTGCCATTTTCATTGTGCTCTTGTGACTTGAATAAATTGGAATTAAAGTCCCCTGTAATTGATATATAATGTACATCATGAGCTGGTAATAAATTATTCAGACTTGTTTCCAAAGTGGATATGTTTGCTGACTTTGCCTGTTGAGACAGGCCACTCACCTGAAAAGCAGGATGACTGCAGGGGCGATGGTATGCCTCCTGACCTCCTGGATCACCTCTCAGCACTTCCTGGTGGATACAGAAACCCCAGCAGGTCCCAAAAGGAAAGGGGGAGTGGAAGAGAAAGAGACACTGCCACGCCTTGCCAGTCCAGCCAGGCGCCCTGTATCTTCGGGGGCCAGGTCATTGTTGACAGAGTGATAGTAGAGTTAGTGCACTCAACTTCCTTGAAACTGAATCTCTCTTTCTGATATGGGCACGGGAGCGGTAGAAGAACACGGGGATGCTCCATCACTTTTCTTGGATAATAATAACCGTTGGCACATTTATTAACACTGCATTACCAAAAACCCAAACTGAGTACCATAACAATAAGTACTGCAACACTAGGGTTGGCTTCACAGAGATTCACTGTTCCACACTACAATTAGAACTGTGGTTGCACTTATCATGCACAAGAAAGACAAACAAGGGCAATAATTATATCACATATAACTTTCTTGCATGCATAGGGTTAAACAAAGGAACAAAAACAATCCAAGAAATACAAATGTCCACTCTGGGTTTAAAGAGTTAGGGTAGCACAGTTTGGTTTGGTTTCACTGTGTGTGTGAAAAACCCTTCAAAAGCAGATTCCTCAAACCTGAAACACAGGCATTAAAGACACAATTTAAATCCAGGAGTTATGCTATTAGAGAAAGTAAAGTCACGTAAATGCTCTTTTAAAATTGCACTGTCACTTTTTGTAGTACTTGAGTTCAAGCAGATTTCCTGACGCACATTTAGGCAAGTAACTACAAGAATAATGTAGAATGTTCAGAAATGTATTTGTCTCTTCAAGATAAGCACTCTGCCAAAATACGAGGTCTGAAATACACCAGCTGTTCTAGGAAAGCGCGGCATTCAAAGAACAAACTCCCTGGAGAATACTAGTCACTTAGCTGCAGTCTTTTCCGGAGTGCTGGAAGAATACCTGGTGTCAGCTGGTACAGGAACAAAGAAAAGAATTGCCTCAAAAGTCCTGAATGCAAGAATGACAGTAGGGGCTAGACTGCCAAATCAGATGCTGAGATCAGGAAGTAAAACAAGGCCAAGCAGGGAGGCATGCTTCACTCTGGTATTTATAGCCAATCAGGAAAGCAGTAGAGTTTCCACATATGGATGAGTCACCACACCCAATTAGAAGCACATGTCTACACTTGCTCACATTAGCAAACAAGCATTGGTGAAACAAGCATTGATACAACCAATTGTGCAACACAGCACATTATGTTTACTTAGAAACATGAAGGTTTAACCAAGAACAGAGGTATGATTTAACCCTAATCCCGGGGGATGCTGACAGAAAACGCAGGAGGCACCTTGGGGATTTCTGACATTGCCTTGTAATATGTGCTCAAGTACATGTTCAATAGCAATAATGGGTGGCTGATCCCTAGAGCCCAGTTCTTAATTATCCCAGCCTGTTACCAGTTTTCAGGACAGTTTAGCTTCTGGATCAATAAATCACTCGGTCAATTTGTATAGTGCATCTAATCACCCGAGAGGGTATCCAGGAGCTTTATTGTTAATTTGAGGTGCATCAATATGTAAATTGCTAGACCTCATCTTGGCCCTCTTGGCTATTTACATGTACCCGATCAGGGGCGCTGGTTCTTCAGCACGTCTCCTATAACAATTCAATTGGACTCTTTCCACACTTATTCATATTGGCTAGGGGTTTTAGCACCAATTGGATGTTTAACCCCCTTAGCCACTGGGCCTTCCCCCACCCCAGTACTGAGCCCTTTCTTGCCTATTTTGGGTAGTTTGCGCATAGGCCTTCATAATTTCTGTTCATATAAGCTATCCACGCCAAATTTTTTCCAACATCCTAGGGATTCTACAGGTACCCAGAGTTTGTGGGTTCCCCTAGAGGAGACCAAGAAATTAGCCAAAATACAGCTAAAATTTAACTTTTTCACAAAATGGGAAAAAAGGGCTGCAGAAGAAAGCATGTGTTTTTTTCCCTGAAAATGGCATCAACAATGGGTTTACGGTGCAAAAATCACCATCTTCCCAGCTTTCAGGAATAGCAGACATGAATCATAAAACCACATTTTTCAATACAATTTTGGCATTTTACTGGGACATACCCCATTTTTTATATTTTTTTTTTATTTCAGCCTTCTTCCAGTTAGTGACAGAAATGGGTCTAAAACCAATGCTGGATCCCAGACAGCTAAATATTTCTGAAAAGAAGACACAATTCTAAATTCAGAAAGGGATCATTTGTGTAGATCACTACAGAAAGTTTTCCTATAGAAAGTAACAGCTGAGATAAACAAATATTGAAATTGAGTTGACAAAAGAGGCATTTCTGTCCACATTTTCTTCTATAATTTTTTCCAGCTATGGCAGATTTTTTTAAAGCAATATACCATTACATTTGCTGGACTCTTCTTGTTGAGGGGATATATAGGGCTTGTAGGTTCATTAAGAACCCTAGGTACCCAGAGCCAATAAATGAGCTTCACCTTGCATTGGGTTTTCATTGTATACCGGCTATACAGCAATTAATTTGGTGAAATATTAAGAGTGAAAAATATGTATCACGGAAACCTTTGTATTTCCAAAATGAATACAAGATAAGGTGCTGAGAAGCAGTGGTTATTTGCACATCTCTGAATTCCGGGGGTCCCCATACTAGCATGTGAATTACAGGACATTTCTCAAATAGACTTCTTTTTTACACACTGTCTTACATTTGGGAGGAATAAATGTTGAGAAAGGCAAGAGGCAATAACACTCTTTCATTTACTCTGTATTCCCCCACATCTCCTGATAAAAATGGTACCTCACTTGCATGGGTAGGCCTAGTGTCTGTGACAGGAAATGCAACATGGACACATCACATTTTACATTGAAATGTAACCTGTTTTTTGGAAAGAGCCGGCACCGAGGGAAACCTATCAAACCTGTACATTTTTGAAAACTAGACACCTAGGGAAATCCAGGATGAGGTGACTTGTGGGCTCTCACCAGGTTCTGTTATCCAGAATCCTTTGCAAACCTCACAATTTGGCAAAACAAATACTTTTCCCTCACTTTTTGGTGCTGCAAAGTTCTGGAATCTGAGAGGAGCCACAAACGTCCTTCCACCTAGCATTTCTCCAAGTCTCCTGATAAAAATGGTACCTCACTTGTGTGGGTAGGCCTAGTGCCCGCGACAAGAAATGCCCCAAAACACAAAGTGGACACATCACATTTTCCCAAAGAAAAGTACCCTGATTTTTGCAAAGTGTCTAGCTGTGGATTTTGCTCCCTAGCTCAGCTACCACCTAGGAAAACGTAGCAAACCTGGACACTTATCAAAAGTAGACACCTAGGGTACCAAGGATGGGGTAACTTGTGGCACTCCCACCGGGTTCTGTTACTCAGAATTTGACAACAAAAAAAACTTTTCCTCACATTTCGGTGATAAAAAGTTCTAGAATCTGAGAGGATCTGCAAATTTCCTTCCACCCAGCACTCCCTCTTGTCTCCCGATAAAAATGGTACTTCATTTGTGTGAGTAGGTCTAGTGCCCGTAACAGGAAATTCCCCAAAACACAACATGGACTCATCAAATTTTCCCAAAGAAAACTGACCCGTTTTTTGCAGTGCCTAGCTGTGGATTGTGGACTCTAGCTCAGCCAGCACCTAGGAAAACCTAACAAACCTGGACATTTCTGAAAATTAGACACCTAGCGAAACCCAGGATGGGGTAACTTTTGGCTCTCTCACCAGGTTCTGATACCCAAAATCATTTGTAAACCTCGAAATTTGGCAAAAAATCACTTTTTCCTCATATTTCGGTGGTAGAAAGTTCTGGAATCTGAGAGCAGCCACAAATTTCCTTCAATCCAGAACCCCCCCAAGTCTCCTGATAATAATGGTACCTCACTTGTGTGAGTAGACCTAGTGCCTGCGACAAAATGCCCCAAAACACAACATGGACACATCACATTTTCCCAAAGAAAACTGACCTGTTGTTTGCAAAGTGCCTAGCTGTGGATTTTAGCCTGTAGCTCAGCCAGCACCTAGGAAAGCCAAGCAAACCTGGACATTTCTCAAAACTAGACACCAAGGGAAACCCAGGATGGGGTAACGTGTGGCTCTCTCACCAGGTTCTGGAATCTGAAAGGAGACACAAATTTCCTTCCACCCAGAACTGCCCCTAATCTCCTGATAAAAATAGTACCTCACTTGTGTGGGAAGGCCTAGTGCCCATGTCAGGAATAGATCACACAACGGTCAATGTTAGTCCTTAGATGAGGGTAACTGTTGACCCTGGGTTGATCCATTCCTGATGCAGACAATAGGTACAGGCACTCAAGTGGGTTAGCGCTTTTAGAAGGACAGGTGAGGAAGCTCTAGTGGTAGGAATTTTGTGGATCCCAGTTTTTATTCAACATTTCACTTTTGCAGGGTATTCTGGGTAAGAAAACTTTGGGGAATCCACACAAGTCAAACCTCTGTGGACTCCTCCGGGAGCCTAGTTTCCATAAATGTCCGGGTTTGGTAGGTTTCCCTATATGGCCGCTGAGGCCAGGACCAAACACTTAGGTGCCTGCCTTACAAAACCAGGTTGTTTTGTGATAGATAATTTTGATATCTCCACAAAACGATTTGGGTGGTGGAATTTAGGGCTGAACTAAATTGGGGAGCTCCCAAGAGAGCACTCTCTCTGTGCTTGCCACCACATGCACCTGTGCTCTCTGGGTTGGGATAACCCACTATTTTCCTGCTGCGTAGACTGTGCTTGCGAAGGGACAGCAGGACTGTCCTCATCACCTCCCTCAGAATCACTGGAAGATGAGTTATCGGATGGGACTCCTCTGACTGAAAAATCACTCCCAGAGTCTGTGCCATTGTCCTATCCCTCAGATGCCGTCTCAGTAGTTTCTGTCTCAGTCTCTGATCCTATGTCAGAGCTGTCCTCTATAACCCAAGTTAGGGCTTGAGCAGCAGTCATCCAATGAGATGCGATCTCTGCTACTGGCTAAACTGTTGCTCTAAAACACTAGCCTACGTAGACAGTCACAAAAATGCTTGTGAGTGTGTGTGTGATGTGTGCAACAGTAAAGGTCACATTAACTTCACTTCTTCCCTTAATCAGCACGTTCTCTCAAGCCACTAAAAAAAACACAAAAAAAACACTATTGCTTCACCTTGTCACATGCCAATCTTCACAGTCTTTAGCGCCTCTGGCACCCAGTCCCACTATCATTATTGGTGCTCCCACTCCCATAACCTCCTCCTCGGATTCCCTCAGTACCATCCAGTAAAAGTGCCCTTCATCTCTTCATTTGTATTATAGCACTGGCTTTACTAATCCATTCAGCAATTCACATATAATATAGTTTTGATCTTTGCAGTAGGCATATAAACCTTCTGCACTCCTTTATGGCATCAAAACTGCCACTAGACACAGGTCAGAACCTTATTAGCAGAAACATAATCACAAGAGTTATTTGACTTTATTATTGCTGCCTGAAAGCTACAGTTGAAATGCTTCAGTTGAGAAGTATGTGCATTGCTTTGAAGACACAAGCTGCAAGAGAACTATTGGCAAATAAAAAATCGTCCGGTGCAACACACTGCATGATTTTTCAAACCCCTCCCTGTTGTCAGCCACTGGTCATGACCCCGCACCAGCACACCTATTGGGTTAAGAATATAGAAGAGTCTCGTGTCAATAGGTTCTTTTCTGTCAGCTGGTCTCTCATTATTGTTCTCTTTTTAACAGTATATGTATTACCCTGGGCATATATGTACATGTCATTAGTAGAGACTGAAATGCACTCATCTGTAAATGTGTTGACTCGCATTTCCTGGGTGAAGTCACATGAAGATTTGGATAGCAATGTTCGTAGTAGAGTGAGATCTTCATACCCTATTTCAAAAATGTTGGCTTTTCGTACAATACTTTTTTTGCTAGCTCAGGAGATTCCAACGTTACAAGAGTGGGTTCTGCCACTTGCACACCATATAGTTTTATGACTGTAACCATGAAATATACACAGAGTTGAGGCTGTTTAGTGTATAATGCTGTTCCAGTGATATATATTGGGGAACAAAAGGACTGTATGAGTTGTGGGCTCAATCAATTTCAATTTAGTGACTAATTCATCATTTATTTGAATTGACTCAATTTGTGATCCTTTTGCCTCACTTGAATAGTGAACCGTTCTTTCCAATGATAGGATCTGCAGGGCTGATGATGATGTGGTTTTCCTAGGTGTGGCTGACTCCGTCAAGACTAGAGCTTAAAAAAGTATGCTTGTCCTTATCAATAATTGTGTTGGCCTGGTTGCTAAAAGGATCTTCACTGGTCAATGTTGTTCCTTTGGTCAGGGTAATGTTTTTTTAAGATAGGACGTAATTTCCTATTTCTGTCCTTCAGTACTTGAACATCACTTTTCCTCCATTTCAGAAGCCTTTTGCATTCTCTTTTGGGCATCTGATGTGGTGGTCTCCTTGCTTTACCTTTTTTGCCAGTGTTGAGAGCATCTTCACGCTACAGCTAAGCCCCCAGATTTTTGCATCCATCTGCCAAGGCACTGGGGATCCTTGGTGCTGCATTTACTTACAGAGCTGCCACCACTTGAAGAACATTGAAACACTGTTGCTATTGGTGGTGGTCTGCCTGATGGCCACTGAAGAAGATTTTGTTCAAAATTAATCACTTGAACATCCTGTACATTGGTACTGAGTGAGCTGTGCCTGAAGGGCATGCTTCTTTTATTGATGTGTGTCTTGGCTTGGGCTGTAATTGATTGCGTGAGGACTTATCAAGGACACTTATGCCAGTTATGGGTACTTAGGCATAGGTCAGTGAATTTTGAAGGCTGGGTAACACTATCCAGTTCTCTGACTATAGTGTTGTCATCCAACGCTGACTATAGTGTAGTGTTGTAAACCAACACTGCCTTTGATTGCAAAGGAACCTCACTGTACATTGTGTTAATTAACCTTTCATTGCAGTTAGATTGGAGCTCTAAGCTTTTTTTCTTCAATTTTGTTACAAACCCTTTAGGAATTGTGGCATTGTGGACAGCTTTTCCAGTATAGCCGAGCAATGTGAATTGGTGAATATGGTTGCTGTGTCTTATTGAGCTCTTACAATTAACTTATTTAATGCACGCTGTTTGGTATCTACATTTGAGATAAATGTATTAAAAAAGATCAACCTGTGCCTCATATTTTGTTGAACAAAAGTTCAGTAAAGACTGCATGGTCAGCCTGACCAGGCAACATGGATGATGAAAGTCCTAATTTAGTTGATTTAAAAGGGTATTGTGAGGCTCCTGGTCATGGGGTTTTGGCTGTTGAGAGTAGAGAGAAAGCATGACATACTTTTACTTTCCAGGACATCAGTTGAACTGATTATGTTAGGCCGGGGATGTAAGTGAACCTCATCTGGGATACAGGTAGTCTTAACAGGGTCTTGATCATGGTTTTATTTTTTCACTGAGGGTGGAGGGCGTGGCATTACAAAGTTTACAAAACACTACTCTATAAGCTTCTCCCCACAGCAGTCTGTCTTCCTGACAGAGTATCCACAGGTCCAGAAGTGTACTGAAGAAGGTGTCTGAGGTTCAGTATTTATGCTCAGTTGAAGTGGGAGGAAGCTTCTAGAAAGGACTGACATCCTGCTTGACTGCTGCTCTGAAGGGCTGCTGCCTTGCTGTGATGTACTGCTGCCTGCTGCTTCTATGCCTGGGTGAAAAGGCCTGGTCCTGCATCTCTTGAACCCAGAACCCAGAGTGGATCCAAAGGCTAGTTGACTCATCTCCCAGCCTGAAGCCTCAGGGACATAACAGGCTTCCAACAACCTTGCTCCTGCACCTAAACTCTGTAATCTGGGAGTGTGTCCTGCCACTTGGTGTCACCCCGGTCTGGGCCCCTTGGAATTGGGCATAAGGTGATGTGTCTCTGGGGCTTTAGCAAAACTGATGCATCTATACAGCACAACCTCAAGCATAACCAACACATCTCTGCTGCTGCATCAATTGGACTCGTCAAAAAGACCTGCATCACCACTCCACCTCACAATGCCTTCAGAGCCACCACTGCACAATGCATACTTGGCGTAGACTCTCGCATCTCTGCTGCTACATGAATTGGACTCACCAGAAAGCCATGCATCTCCACTGCAGCCCACAATGCCTTAGGAACTGCTACTGCACAACACATCCTCGTTACAGGCCGTTGCATCCTCCCTCCAAAACAACCATGTCTATGACACCACTCTCCACATTTTAGCCTCTCAGCTTCTCAGAACCAATACATCATCCTGACTGCACATCTCATCTTCGAGGCTGGACTTTGCATTGCAAGCAGAATCAACAAGACCCTCAATGATGACACAAGCCCTTGCATCGTAGCATCACTGCATCTCAGACTGACGCATCACTTGACTGTGCGACACATCTTCAACACAGCTCTTTGGAATGCTCAGAAACCAGAATTTAAGTTACTACATTCAGCAGACCTTTCTGGGTTCTACAGCCAGTCCTTTCTCCATTGTGGCCAGTCTAAACTTTCAACTTTGTCCTGGTCCGGAGCAACCAGTTGACACTTTATGCTCTATGGTGCCATTTTTAGTAAAATGTTTAAAATTGCATGTCTCCAGCTCAACTGACTGGAGTTTTGTCATTTTGGTATTGTTTCATTAATTAAATAAAGTTGTATTTTTCAAAATGGTGTGGGATATAGCAGAAAGTCTTTACATGTAGCATCTAAACTAAGCCTGACTGCTCTCTGCCAAATTACCAGAGAGTTATTTTTATGTTGGCTTGTGCCTCACCCTGATGGGGACTTACACCCCAGTCAACCAACAACTCAATTTCTCATAGATAGGATTGTGTGTTCCACTGCCCTCTGTCCTCAGTCTCCTCTCTGATTATTTGGATAGGTAGGTCTCAAATCATTGTCCCATATTGCTTGATCTGACTTGAAGGACAACCCCTCCTCCTGTCTCCAACTGGAGTTTTCAACCCTTGACCCTAGAAGACCCACCTTCAAGGGAGCATTGGCAGATGACATTATTTACTACTTTGAACACAATTATGGTTTCACCTTATCTTCAGCTATGGAGTGAGAGGGCTATATGGTTGTCATGTGGGGGTGACTACACACTACTATACACAACACACTACCCACTGCAATAGGGATGAGAAAGACCCTGAGTCGAGAAATGAGCAGGATCAAAAAGGCAGATCTTGACACTGAGAAAAAAGCTGTTGAGGACTCGATGCTTCCATCTCATCTTATCCACTTCAGAGAGGAGAAGCCACATTGATTGAGCAGCTGCACTGTCTATATTATACAGTCTATGTTGCCCATGTGCACTTGAAGGGGATCTAATCAGTATGCCTCTTAGCGTGGCTGGTCAACAGGGAGCTCAGACAACCTTTGACAGTAATCTGCCATTCAAATGACAGTCACAAAACATTTACACCTTTCTACAGGGCTCTTTACTGTCCTTACCCAGTAGTCCCACAGGATGATATCAGGGTCCTCCTGCCAGAGATTCCTCTGCTCAGGTTGTCCCTGGAGAAAGATAAGGATATTAATATGCCATTTGCTGGATACCTGGCCCTGAAAATGGTTCATGTATATGATGCTTTACTTAGCAAGAAGCACCTCTCAGCCACGCCCAATAGGCCTTATTAGTTTCACTTTTAAATTCAGCCAAGGACTTAATGAACCTAGAATTGTACTGCTCTGTAGTTATTTTAAAAACACATTACAAAATTCTAAGTACGAATTTGGCCAATCCTACCCAAAGGCTGATCCCCCACTTGAACCATGAAGATCATAATGAGTTTGTCCTTGGTCACAGCACCTCTCAACATCCAAAGGTTTTATTGAATCATGGAGACAGCTAAGATACAATAGCCAAGGGCTGCAGCCTTCATGTTGGATTTGAAGAAAGTATTTGGCTCTATGGATTAGAAGCATCTGGTCATAGGCCCAGTTCAGGTTTGGTGTGCGCATCATCCAGTTAATCAGGCTTTTATATCCCGCCCCCATTATCAGAGTCTGCACTACGGGATTTATAACCACAGTCCCCAATATCAAAGTCTGCACTAGGGGATTATTAATAGCTACAGCAGTACTAGTTGTCTGGGAAGGTGAGACTGTGAAATTCACCTGCCAGACATGATCCATGCACTATAAATTTATGCGGATGATGCCCTGTTTTACATCAAAGTTTATGGGATATTGTTTCTAATATTTCCCACCTTACTCTTTATCCCTTATCGTAGCCTCAAAAGAGCATGACCTGGGGGAGGGTCTTGTGAGGAAGGAGCTACATCATCCATGTGCTTAAAAATTCAGATGTTCCACACAATCCCAGATCTTCTCTATGGTAACCTCACTGTGATGGTAACATCTGTACTGGCACAGGATAACTTTTGATAGACTTTCCCTTTGTCAGTTTAGAGGTGCATCTGTATCACTTTGCCAACCTTGTGATAGTGCTTCCTGGAAAGTTTTCCGAGACCTCTACAAATTGCTTGGGGAGCTAATGTGGCACAACTTATGCCTCCTTGTAGCCCTGTCGAAGCTGCAGCTCCTCCCATACTGGGGAGGATTGGGAGTGCCTAACTTTGAAATATATTACATAGCAGCCCAACTACAGTGTCCAATCTGCTGATTGTCCAGGCACTTTCTAGAGGGCATGGGCACTTTTGTGCACCCTTTGGACTGAGCTGCTGTTTTGCCTTGATGGCCCTTAGGGCCTGCCATTGTTCTGGATTCCTGGGCTTCCTGCAGGTGACTCTGTAATGCTTACCATGTGAACAGGGATGACTGGAAAAACTTTGCCTTACACCCAGATGCTGCCTCTTTTGGGTATACCCATATCAAGAGGACACCTGACTGGGTATGATTTATGGCTGAGATCAAGCAGGAGCACAACCCTGGGAGACCTATTGCAGGATGGTCAGCTCCTGTCCTGCACAGCTCTGACAGAGCAGTTCACATGCAATGGTGGGGGATAGTTTCTTGCACATGGTTTTATTCAATGCATGCTTTATAATACCTGGGCAGCAGGGGACTCTGAGTCAGCAACCAACCAACTCATATATACTCCAGACAAGATAGGCGATAGACAGAGACTTATTACCTAGCTGTACTAGACTGTTGTCACCAATGCTCAAACTTCACTGCAATCACTGAGGGAAACCTGGAAGGAGGAGATAGGTAGAGCCTTACACAACAAGGAGTGGTAAAGAGCCCTTTAATACCCCCAGAAAATCTGGCAGAATGCTTGTCTGAAACTGATCCAGTTTTACATATTGCACAGGACCTCATTCTCACCTGCACTAATCCTTAGTCCGTTTCCCTCGCCCCCTGACACATGCCCAGAATTAGGCACCCCAGCAGCAAACTTCAAGTGGATGCAGTGGGACTGCCCCCAACTGAGTTTTTACTGGGCTGAGGTGACACAGTGAATCTCAACAAACATGGCACTTCAGAGGGTTGACACACTGGAGGAAGGAATTCTAAGTATCAACAAGCTACCTAAAAAATTCCAAGCGGTCACACATTTCCTAGATCTTGCCTTCATCTCCGCTGTAAGAAACTGGGTTCTAGTTGAGAGGGTGGAACTACCACTCAGGTAACAATCAAAATCTTTTACAGGGTGAACCACAAAGGTCACTAAGATAACCTGTACTCTGGTAGTTTGGCACAAAATCACTCAGACTTAACTTGGAGGCAATGTGTGAAGTATTTTTGCAACACACAAACAGTAATAATGTGGAACCACAACACAGGAAAAATCACAGACCAGTTTAGAACAATAGAGTAAATTGTAATGAATACAATTACACAAAAAGGAATTAAATCCAATCAGAACCGGATATATGAACTTAAATTTTTTTGTGTGGACAGTAGCACCTAAAACATCAAAGGGACAGCCACTGGTATCCGGTGAGACTGCAACAAAGTCAAAATTTAAGGATGGCTGTGATGGAGTGTGGGTCAGATACACAAGGTGGATTGGGTCCAGTCTTGGCTTACCTTCAAATTTAGAATACGTTTTGCAGAGAAGGTAGAGTTCAGCAGGGTCAGGCAGCAGATGGTGTCTGAGGAGAAAGTATTATCGGGGAGCTGCTGGATGGAATCACTGTGAATAATTCTACCTTTTTCACTTTGAAAAAGTTGAAAATCTCCAGGGAAATGAAGCTGCCAACAATGGCTCCACAAGACTGAAAGGCCATAGCAGGAAGTACTGCAAAGTCAGACCAACAGCTGATGCACCTCAGGTGGATAGGCAGGCAGGTAGGTCCAGCCTTCTGTTACACAGAATCACCATCTTTAACACAATTTTGAACTTTAGGGGCACCACTTGGGGTGGTTAGGACCCTCTCCAGCAGAGGCCTGGTGCAGGGTTCAAGTTCTCTGGAGCTTGTATGTCCCTTTAGTTCACACATTAGGCCAGCCAACCCAACCTTGGAGTCTCTTTTGGTGGTCCTGGGCCTAGTTCTCAAGCTCTTCCACAGGTTCAGGAGTAGACTGAATAGTGGTTCTGAGGGTCCAGTATTAATATCTGGTGCCAACCTTTGATGTGGGGTAACATCTTGTGCTACCCCAGTAACTGGTTCTGGAAAGTTCTTCCTTTCCCCTGCTAAGGCTCTGAGAAGTGTGGGGTGACAAACGACTAGTGTCAGGTTCCTTTATATGTGCTGCAATCAAGTACCTTCAAAATGTAAGTGGGCAGGGAACAACTTCACCCCCCCCGAAATCCTGGCAGGATAGCCTATTCTGATTTCACCCTGTCCCGTTTGTCTCACAGTCAGGCAGGAATAAACAAATCACAAGAGCAGAGCCATTCACAGTCACGTGACCCAGGGCACTGACAGAAGGCCCCAAACAAGGAAAAGATATGCCAACTTTCTGAAAGTGACATCCTCAGAATTGTGACTTAAAAAATGACTTTACAATTAAAACGTTTTTTAAATTACAATCCATTTGAGTCTAAACCTGACATTGTCACCTGCTCCCAATCAGAAGTTACCACTTATTAAATGTAATAAGGTAACACAATGTCAGTCCATGTGAGAACTAGGCCTTACAGTTGTGAAGAATTCATTTAGGTGTTTTTCACTGCCAGGGCATGTAAAATTTAGTTCCACAACATACTTTTAAATAAATTCCTTAGGGTCTACCTTAGAAGTGATGTACATGTCTTAAAAGTAAGGTTTAGGCCTTCCAAAAGGATTATTTTGAAGGTTGATTGGGCAGTTTAAAACCTCTCTACAGACTGCAATGGCAGACTTGAAACTTGTTTTAAAAGTCCTACTTAAAAGGGTGGCACTATGAGTCATGCAAACCCACTAGTAGCATTGAACTTAACGGACCTGGGTGCATGTTACATCATTTTACTAGCAATTTACAAATACAGTAAATGCACTCGTCAGGTGCAGGCCAATTTTATCATATTCTAGAAAGAGAGCACAGGCACTTTGTTACTGGTTAGCAATGGCAAAGTGCACAGAGTCCTAATGCCAACAAAAAAAAAATCAGAAAACAGGGGGGGTAGAGGCAAAAAAAGTTTGGGGAAGACCAGACCAACAATGTTAGGTCTTACACTTATGAAATACACTATCACAGTGAGGATAAAGAATCCAACACCACCATCTAATGGGGTATAGAGACAATCTTTGGACCTGTGACATAATGCCAAAGCTGTAGCCTTGCAAATGGAGGAGGCCAACAAATGGTAATGACTAGTTACTAAGGGGCATATTTATCAAAGAGTTGTGTCAATCTTGCATGCCCTTGTCTGGCTTGATAAATCTAAAGTAATGCAACACAGCCAAAATCACTGCATTATGTTACTCTGCCCTTGGAAGGCGTTCCATGTGTGGAACGTAGAGGTTCCCATGCATCCACCCCTGGATTTTGGAGCAGTCTTGGATTTACCATTACTGGTAGACCTGGGAATGCATCAAAGACCCATGTCTCCCCAGGTGAGGCATCATTACAGTGTCCCTCAGGTTAGTTTTATTGCAGAAAGGTGTTCCTTCCTGCACAAAAACAATCCTGCTTACAATGCAGACACCCTTGAACCATGGGGCAAGGGTGTCTGTGTTGGTGCTAGGCAGCACATTGTGCACCAGTGCAGGCAAAAGCCAGGAATGAGATGTACAATATTAAATATGGCACATTCCTGACCCTTACCAATCATGCAGCTTGATTTTTTGGTAAATATGCCCCAGGTTATTTTATGCACACAGTGGGCCCACCTCACCCTCGTGAGCTTCTACAGACTCCTGCTCCTCTATCCCCTCTCCACCCCATGTGTCAAGTGGTATATGACCCACACTCAGGTGCTTTCAAATATGTATTTTTTGTTGGTCATGGATGGACCTCTCCCCATTTTCCAGTGGTAGCCCTAACTCCATGTTCCCCTTGCTCAAGGATGTTACTGTCTCCTCTACTGCTTGCATAAACATCAATTCAGTAAAACACCAGAGGTGGTGGAAGTGAATTTGCAACTTAATGATATCACATCAAGTGAAATCATATGACCTTTGACTCTGAATCCTAGCAAAGAATGCCTCAAGACCTTAATTTCATTGACATCATAAAAATGTACATCAGGGCAGCTTAGTTTTTACCTAGAAGGGAACAGTTATTGGTAGTTCACAAGGAAATTCAGTGGTAAGGCCCACTGGGACTAATTAGTAGGGACTATGGTGGTCGTTATGACATTGGCGGTCAGGAGACCGCCAGGCCAGCAATGGTGGTAGTACCGCCGCCAGGCCGGCGGTAATGATTGCCAAATTATGACCATTGCGGTGATCCCTCCCATAGACAGCCAATGTACCACCCCAACCGCCAGAGCGGTATGACCACTGAACACGGCAACAATCTTCAGGCAGGCAGAAGAAAAGGATCCACCCACCATATACTGACATAGCAGACCGCCAGGATTTCTGGGGCATTAGCAACGCCACCAAAAGCCTGACAGAAACACATCATATAAAAGGAGACACTCACTCCAGAGGTGTCTGCGGCCGCCATGGAACCAGAATTGGAAGTCTTCCCGATGCTGTACCACGCCATGGCCGTCCTGGAGCACCAACGCCAATGAAGGCAATGACGGTGAGCACAGCCGCCTAGCACACAAGGGAAGGAGGGGGAGGGTGACACAACACACACCATAAACAGATACCACACACCCAGAACTATCTGCAGAGTAAATCGACAGTAACAGAACCCAGGAGCAAAGAAATCCAGGACACATACCTCTGTTCCACTCATTGTAATCCGGTAGAATGAAGAGCCCAAATCCAAAATAAAACAGAAATAAATATTTACATGCAGGCCCATTGGCCAGTCTAAAGTCTGCAAATGGCCACAGGACAAAGTCTGAGGCCCAACTTGACTCCTGACAATATCGGGACTCCACTGTGCAGGGGCATCATGTTGGAAAAAGGGAGGCACCTCAGGGGTAACGGGGGTTCGGAGAGTGGGGGGGTCCTTATTTTTTGGGAGGGGGTCCTTGGGTTTGGGTTTAGGAGGGGGCGGGTCTTTACCCTCCCGTATTGGGAGCGGAGGAGTGGGCTGGGTGGGGGGCCGGAGTACCACTCATGTGCCCCTTAGTGGCAGCTGAAGTCTTAGGGGGTGGAACAGTGCTAGATTTGGTGCTGGAGGTACTGGGCTGGGGGGTGGGACTTTTTTCTTACGGGCAGGACAGGAGGGAGGGTGAGAGAAGAGGTCAAGGTGGGAAAGGAAAAGCTTCTTAGGACCAGTAGGGAGGGCTGTGAGAGGAGGTAGAGAGTGGAGGTAGAGGGGGTAGTTGTAGGAGGAGATGTGCTGGACTTGGGTGCAGGTATTTTGTGAGGTGGATGGTCTGAATGAGAACGTTTGTGTCTTTGGAGGGGTGCAGAAAGGGTGGCGGAGGTCAAACAGGATATGTGGATGGATGTTGTGGTGGTGTCTGCAAGTGAGGTGGGTGTGCTGCATGAGGTGATGATGGTGGTGGTGGTGACTGCACATGTGTGTTGGGTGGATGTCTGCGGGTCTGCTGTTGTGGTGACTGTGGGCAAGGCTGTGCAGGTGGTAGGTTCTGGGACTGTTGATGCTGTGCATGCAGGTGGAAGTGCTGATGTGACTGTGAGGGAGGATGAGGGGGAGACAGTGGCTGATGTTGTGTGTGCATCTGTGTGTTGGCTGTGTTAGTGCTTGTGGGCTGAAGTATCTTGTCTGTGTTTGTCTGTGAGAGCCTTGTCTGTTGTTTTGGATGGATGCTTGTCAGAATGTGTGTGTGGGATGGGTTCGGGGAGACGACACTGGGACTGAAAGTGGTAGTCGGAGGGGGGATGGAAGAAACAGGGACACTGGCTGCCATCAGAGAGGAGGCCAGAGCCTCAAACGATCTCTGTAGGGCTGCTAAGCCACCGTGAATGCCCTCCAGAAAGGCATTGCATTGCTGCATCTGTCATGCCAGCCCCTGGATGACATTCACTATGGTTGACTGCCCTACAGAGAAGGATCTCAGTAGGTCAATCGCCTCCTCTCTGAGGGCAGCAGGGGTGACTGGGGAAGGGCCTGATGTGCCTGGGGTGAAGGAGTCACCCACCCTCCTGGGTGAGCAGGCACAGGTTAATGGGTGGGCGGCTACTGGGAGGGCAGTGTTGGTGCTGTGGGTGGAGGAAGATCCTGTAGCTGGGGTGGTCCCAGAAGGGTCCGCCACCATCGGGGAGCTCCCATGGGAGGAGGAGTCAGAGACAGTTGTATAAGCTCCTGTCCCTCCTGTGGTGCTCCCCTTACCCTCCATCTCACTGGTCCCCTCGGCATCAGTGGACTCTGCCTCCTGGGTCCTGTGGGCTGCAGCTCCCTCACTCGCCGGTGCCTCTGCTCCTTCACCAGATTATGCTAATGCATACATGGACAGGAGGATGAAAGGAGAGAGGGAGAGAAAGAAACGGAGCACAGGTTCAATCACAGCACCAGATGGCATACACATCACTATACTCACTGGGACTAAGAATGGGCAGTATGGACCACACTGGCATACCACTGGGTAGGTACTACAACAGGTAGGACCCAAACACTGCCATCTGCATACCTAGTGGGACCTATTAAGCCATGTCTGACATAGAAAGCCAGCTCCCTAGCTATCAAAAATATGCATTACACCCAAGATACCTAATCTGGACAATGCAGCAATGCCTTAACTGGCCGACTGGGGCATCCACGGACTAGAACCCTGCACTCATATCCCATGGCAGGCAACAAATGATGGTTGTCACACACACTCTACTCACCCCCTTGTGGCTGCTGTGATGCCCCCAAGTGCCCATCCAGTTCTGGGTAGGCCACCACCAGTATGAGGGCCATTAGTGGGGTCAGGTTCCGACGGGGACCCCTACCTCGTTGGGAGGCTGTCCCCAGCTGGGCCTCTGCGGTCTTACGGGCCCAGTGTCTCAGGTCCTCCCACCGTTTCCTGCAGTGGGTGCTCTGCCGGCTCTGGACCCCCAGAGTGCGCCTCGTCCTTGATGATGGCACGCCACAAACCCTTCTTCTGATGGGCACTGACTTGCAGAGGAAACACAGACAAAGGGACACCATGAACCAGCCTGTCACACATATGGCCTACATACTGCATTTGCTCCTCATCAGGCACACACATGACCTGTACCTCTGCATTAAGACTACCACCAGCCATACCCCCACAAATTACACACTGCCAGCACACACACACATCTACATGCAGCCATGTCACATGCACTGTACTCATGATGTACTCACCTATATGTCTGGAGTCCCAAACAACTGCCAATACAGGGGTAGGACCCCTTTCTACAAGCATCTCCAACTCCTCCGATGTGAAGGCTGGGGCCTTTTTCCCTGTTGCATGTGCCATCGCAGGTACCAGACACAGGTCACAGCAGCACATGCAGTGGAGATGTAGTCCAGTGGAAAGTCAAGAATCAAGTGAAGTAGTCTGAGGAAAATGGCGGTCACATCCATGGCGGTGCACACAGTTACCACTGGCCTTGTTCATCATTGGTTCTTGTACTCCATAGAGGCCCATGTTAGCCAATGAGCAATTGCACGGCAGTGCAGACTGCCTCCTGCCATGACGCCCAACGCCAGCGGAGTGAGGTCACTTCCACCTGTCCCTGCATACAGGTCAGGCGGTTGCCATTTTCTAATCCTAGTACACATGTATTGATTTAAAAGTGCATCATTGGTGTTTTCTGTACACACCTAGACAACTCCAGTGTCCAACATACAAACATGCTCGTGTACTCTGATTTTTTGTGTCCATAGGTCCTGTTGTCACTCCCCTTCAACTTTTTGGTCCCTTAGGTACCAACCACTGTGGAGGAATAGGAGGAAGAGGAAAGCACCCATGTACAGACCCCTTGTGGACTTGGCTACACTGGAGGACAGGCACATCATACTCACCTATCGTCTGGACAGGGCCACAATCACAGAGCTGTGTGCACACTTGGAGCCTGATCTGATACCTGCTTTCATCGGCACCACAGTAATACCTCCTCTTGTGCAGGTACTATCAGTGCTTCATTTCACAGTGGGCTTGGGTGCAGGAATGTCACAGCCAATGTTCTCTATTGGGCCACTATATCACATTCCCCCAGGTAGATGAATTGCCCACTGTGAAGGCTGAATCCTATGCAATGGTTCACATAACACATGTGATTGGGGCCACTGATGGGAACTATGTTGCGTTAGTCTCCCCCAAGGCCAATGAACAGATGTACAGGAATAGAAAAAGTTTCCACTCACTCAATGTTCAGATGGTGTGCCTTGTTGACCAGTACATCTCCCACGTCACTGACAAGTATCCTGTGTCGGTGCATGATGCCTTTATCCTGATGAATAGCAGCATCCCACATCTGATGGCACAATTACAGAGGCACAGAGTAAGGCTTATAGGTGAGCCCGAGTCCCCACCCAATGTATGTCAATGTATGCATTCAGGAGTCATACCCCATGCCATTGTGCAAGGCTAATGTGTGTCCATCACTTCTTGCAGGTGACTCCAGCTACCCAAACCTGTCCTGGCTCTTGACCCCTGTTAAGAATCCTAGAACAGAGGCACAGAATAGGTAGAATGATGCTCATACCAGGAGGATTGTTGAATGGATCTTCAATCTCCTGAAGGCCATGTTCAGGTGCCTCCATCTGACCAGCGGATCGCTATGCTACTCCCCTGAGAAGGTCTGCAAGATTGTAGATGTGTACTGCATGTTGCACAATTTGGCCCTCAGATGCCATGTGCCCTATCTGCAGGAGGAGGGGGTGACAATGCACTTGTACCAGCTGAGGACAGTGAGAAGCAGGAAGAGGAGGAGGAAGTGGACAACAGGTAACATATGATACAGCAATACTTCCAATGACACCCAGGTAAGACTGTTGAACTAAACATTTCTGCATTTAAGTGTTGTGCTTTGTGGCTGTAGCATAATGCTGGTCACTACCTTTGCATCCCAAATGACTGCCATCTATGCCTTCCCTAATTGCAGATGTTGGTGTGGTTACAACAGTGTAATGCTGTGATGTGTACAGACTGCTGAGAGACACATGTAGACATTTGCACAGGATCATGCAATTCAATACAGTTCAATGCATTTTACATTTCCTTCAGATAAAGCACTGTTACTCAAGTTGTGTCCAAGGGTGTTTATTGAGAAATCAGGTATACAATGCAAAGTGCAATAGATTGGGGTGATGGTTGGGAAAAGTCCAGTGTAGTGGGCCAGTCAGTTCGTTGCACAGGTTTAGTGTTCAAGGGGCCATAGGAAGGGGAGCAATGGCAGTTCAAAGTGGACATGGTGACACAGTGGAACACAAGGGGGACATTCTGGAGGGACTCATTTCATGGTGGTGGTCTTGGTTTTAGCAACTGTCTCTGGTGTCTGTCTGTGTTGCAGGGAACGTTTTCAGGGTGATTCACCTTCTGCAGGGGGAGGGGTGATGGTGGCCTGTGGGTCCTGTGGCAGGTCCTCCTGTCCACTAGCTGCAGCAGATTTGGAGCGCTGGTCAGTACACTGGCTAGTGATAGGGGGCCTCTGGTGTGCTGTGTACTCCTGCATGATGTTGGCCATGTCACCCAGCACCCCTGCAATGGAGGCCATGGTGGTATTCAAGGCCTGCAATTGTTGCATGACCTCCTGGTGGTGTTCCCCCTGCAGCTGTGGTTCTCCTGGATGATGTGAGCACCTGGCCCATCCTGTCCTGGGATTGTTGGTGTGCACCCAGGACATTTATGACTGCCTCCTAGGCAGTGGGTTCCCTGGGCTTGTCCCCTCCTGGCACATAACTGTCCTCCGACTGTCCAGGGCCCCCTGTGCCTGTGTCCCTGAACGGTGTGCCCACTCCTACTGACACCAGGACCCTCATTGTCTGGCCTTTGTGGTGTGGACTCGGGTCCCTGTACAGGTGGGCACACTACTGATTGACGTGTCCTGGGGACAGAGGTCTGGGGGTGCTAGCTGGCTGCTGTGGTATTGGATTCTGAGGGGGGCTCTGTGGTGGACTGGCAGTGGGATGGGGTAGCCGACTGACCAGTGGTCCCTGATAGGCCAGGGAGTTCATCTGGATCCAGAGCTCCTGAGTAGCTGTCATCACTGGGGGCATATTCTGGTGGGGGACTGGGTAGCCGTGGCACCTCCTTGATGCTGACATTGACTGGAGCACCTGTGGGGATGTAAGTGATGTGTTATGGTACATGTCTGTGACATATTCCGCATTCTTAGCTTTCCCAATGGCAAAGTTGTTGTCCTCCCACCTATGGTAGTGCGTGGTGGTGGATTGTGGGATTGTTAGTTCTCCATGCTGTGCATGGATTGGTGGTGGGTATGCAAGCAGAACTTGAAGGGATGTGCATGCAGTGGGTATAGCATGCAGGGGTTGCCATATAGGGGTTGGTAATTGGGGTGGTGCACCGTGTGGGATGGAGTGGGGTGATGGGGTCAGCATGAGGGGTCAAAATGTCAGGCAGGTATGGGGTGGTGATAGGTAGTAGATGTTGACTCACCAGTGTCCAGTCCTCTGGATAATCCAGTGAGTCCCTCAGGATGGAGTATTGCCAAGACTTGCTCCTCCCATGCAGTCAAAGGTCGTTCCACCTCTTTCTTATATTGTCCCTTGTGCGTGGATGCTGTCCCACGGCATTCACCCTGTCAATGATTCTCTGCCATAACTCCATCTTCCGGGCAATGGAGATCTGCTGTAACTGTGCTCCAAACAGCTGTGGCTCTAACCTGACTATTTCCTCCACCATGACCCATAACTACTGATCGTTGAACCGGTAGTACCTTTGTGGGGGCATGGGTGTTGTGTGGTATGTGTGTTGTGCAGAGTGTGATGTGTGAAGTGGTGGGTTGTGTGGTGTGTGGTGTGTGACAAATGAATGGGTAGTTGTGATATATGTGTGCATCTCTCTCTGGGATTGGTGAGGCAAACTGTAGTTGTCTTCTCGTGTTTGCAAAGGATTGTGGGTGATGTGGGGGTTGGCTTTGCAGTGCTGTTGGTGGGTGTGGGGGGGTGTATTTGTGTCAGGTGTGGGTTTTTGGTTCTGGCCAATGTTGTCTTGTTTTGTTTTTAGGTGGCCATTTCTGCCGTTGCTGTGTGCACCGCCAATGGTTTACCGCAGTTGAAGATCCCCTGTGGTGATTTGTGGGTCATTATTCGGAGGGCGTTGTTTTGGTGGTTCAACAGTATGGGTGGTAGTACAGACAGTTTATCACATTCAGTAGGTCTTGCGGATTTGTGGTTGTAGCTGTTTTCTGTCCATTTCAGAATTTACTGCCAATGTCATAATGAGGGACTATATGATTTATATGAATTAATAAAAAACACAGAGGGGATGGTCCTGTTCAAATACATATTTTTTTTCAAAGTAATGGACTACAATTTCTAAAAAGGGAGTTTCTTAGTTTGTTTTATTTGTTTCTTTTCATTTGTATTACCAATGGTCCACATTCCATTCCACTTTTGAATTTATTTCCAACTTTTAAAAAATGGCCTCCAAGTGGGATCTGCAGAAGGTAAGCAGCATTTATTTGAACTCTGTTTACCTTTTGTGTTTGATACTGCTTTTGGCACCTCTGAGGCCAGGGGTTGCAAAAGCAGTGCTAGGGGCTCCCTGGGGCAAGCCAGAGGTTGGAGCTGTGACCCCTGTGACCCCTAAATGGCTTTCTTGATTGCTTGTTTCTCAAGCTTGAGCACTCTCTCCCGGCCTGGTCTCGCTGTCTGCTGGCTCATGTTCCTATTTAGGTGCCTCCAATTCTTAGTTTCACTTCTGGTAGTGGTATTCTTGTAGAAGATCAATAACGAAGTAAACAGAATACAGGATAAGCTATTTAATCTGCATGCTCCGTTAATACAGGATAAAGGTCTGCTCAGCTCCAGTGTCCCAGCAACTCTCACATAGAATGCTGGACAATAGACCACTTGCCTTTCCGAAGTCTCGTGCTCCAATCATAAGTATACAACATAACACAGCTGCTGTTGTAATAAGAATAAAACCAATATTAATAGAAAAACTTTATATCAAGTAGAATCTTTGTAATTGACAACTATTCAGTTTAATAAATAATCTTTCAACCATCTTGATAGTACTCTTCTTCCTTTTCAATCATCCAACTCTCTAGATGGTTCTGCACTTCCTTCTACTCTTTGTGCATTATCACCAACTGTGGTCTCTCTTCCATGATCTCCTTCTACCACAACTTCCCCAGACACCCTCTGATTATTATCCACCCCATCATCTGCTGTTGTATTCTGCTTATTACTACACTCTATCATTTCCTCATCCAACCAAAGAGCATTTTTGTTTAATTTTTTTTCTTCCATATCACACTTCATCTCTGGTTCCTTCACACACATTGCTATACGTTTAAGGTTCCATACCTTTCCATTCTTCAACCTGACATAATTCAGTAATGTTCCCACTATCTCTTCAGGATCAAAAAATTTGACTCCCCCCATACGAACTCTCATGGGTTTCTTCACTCGTACCCAGTCACCCACCTTTACCTAAACAGGTTTAAGTCCTATTGCCATAGTAACATTTACATTTCATATGTGTCTCCTCCATCTTTCTTTCACTGAATCAGGTGATGACTGTTCCACCTCACTGTCTGACAACTACACAGGAGTGAATTTACACCTAGGTTTCCTTCCTTTTATCGTTGTAAATGGAGACATGCCTGTTGTATCATTAACACTCACGCTATATGCCCATAAGGATTTCTTCACTGCAATTTTCCAATCACTCCATATGCTAACCACACCCTGAATGATTCCTTTGATCACATGCTTAAATCTTTCCACGGTACCATTTGCACAAGGATCATCAAGGGACACGGTTTTATGCTTTATCCCAACTCTATCAATTTTTTTTTTAACTGCAATGAAAGTGAACTGCACTCAATTATCACTAAAAAGAGTTGCAGGAATACCTTCTGATGTGAAGGTTCTATCCAAAAAATTCACAACTGTTGTGGAATCCACTCTCTCCACAATGTCAACCGCCGGCCATTTCGAGAAAATGTCCATCTCAGTTTCACAACTTTCAGTTGACGACAATGAGCTTGTACTTATTGACACACTTCAGGCAGCCGGTGTAGCGAGATTTCAACCAGCCAGCCTGCCGATATGAATTTTCATTTTTTGACCTTGGAATAAATGTATTTTGTAGGCATTGACACACAACAAGTTTACAATCTTAGATTTGAAATAATGAGCTGGGTACCTATGTCCACATTGCATTCACAAATGTAGCTTTGGATTTTTTATCCAAATGCCTTGTCTACTGGTTCTGTGTCCGGAGGAGAACCCTTGAACTGATGTAGAGTTTGAAACGCATCAACTCCACTTGCCAGAGAGTGGTTAAAAAAAGACTTAGAAAGCCCACAGGGAACATTTGACTTTTTTTTATTTTTATAAAAAGTGTCTCTGATGGATTTTTATTCTATACCATTGGTTGATTTCTCCCCCTCTGGTGTTTTACTATTGATAATGGGTTGTGAAATGAACTTGATGATGGGCCTTTGTGGAAATTTTACTTCAGGACCTTGAAACACCTGGGTATTTTTCATTAACATTGCAATGTTTACGATGTTGTTGTTATGAGAAATCTATTACTATTTGTTTACATTGTTGTGGGCTGTAAATAGTGATACATGTTTATCTATTGTTTATTGTAAGATAATTGTGGTTTCTTCTGTGTTTAGCAATGAGTTGTATGGAATCTTTGTTAAAGTAGGTTGCATAATGACTATTGTTCACTTTGATTTAGTCACATGATTAGAACAATTGTATATTAAAGAGCATGGTCAGCACTGCCACCCTTTTTGTTGAATGAACAGTAGAACACTGGTATGTCATAAGTCTCCTGCCCCAATCACAAGTATACAACATAACACTTCTATTCCTCTGGTCCCCTTCTCCCCCTTGTTTCTTTACCAGGGGCGGTTTCTGTTCAAGGGTGTTGGGGCTCCGCCCCCTTTATGTCCCATTCCAACTCCCTTCTAGGGCAGCTCAAAATAAAATCATTTTTGAAGCTACAACAGTGCTTCATAAAAATAAAATGGATGTGCACAGTCAGTCTTGCTGGCTAGGAGGCAGGGTTGCTGCACTCACCCCAGTCACGTTTGTTGTCTTCTGCAGCCTGCCTCTGCATTCCTGGCACCTGCCCCTCCCCTTGGCCTGAATTGTCTATTTGCTGGGCTGAACAACCTTACAGCCCTGAGGCCTGTGAGGTCGTTATCTCGCTAAAGGTATAGCTTGAATGAGTGATCCCCACCCACTGGCAACGTGAAGCTGCATTTAAACCCGGGCGTTTCAGGCTGAAGCCCTTCAGCACTGAGGCTGCACGTCAGTCAGGGAGCAGTGTCCCCACCCTTTCCCAACTCTTCACAGGGTGGGGTGTGTCCCCTGGCTGTGACGATTTGGAAAAGGGTGCGTAGAGGCTGCAGGTGGGAGTCTGCGCAGTTTATCATCAGGAGTTTTGAAGATACTCTGCGCAGATTCAAGGTGTTTCCTTCCCGTGCTGCATTTAGTACAGGAGCGAGGGGAACCTTTTCAGCTCTAGTGGAGCCAAAGTGTGCTTTGCAGGTTGCATCTGGGTGCGGCTCCAGAAGGGGCCTAAATTCCATCTAGATCGTACCCTGCAGCTCCCAGCTCTGTTTCCATATGTGTGGACAAAGTAAGTAACTAAACAAAGTAAAAAAAGAATGTTTGCCATTGCCGAAGTGTGTTTGAAGGTGACTTTTTTAATGGAGCAGTCAATGAAAAAAATGAATTTCTTCATCCGTGAGAAGGAGCACACTGCATAGATGCTGCCTCTTAATTAACAGAAGGCAAGTCTAAACTCCAGAGTTTTCAAGACCCTGGATTTACTGGGCACGGTTACCATTCTTTTATTTCATTGCGCTATTCATAATATCAGTATATGTATTTACAATAAGTGCCCAAACCCATGCTCACAGTGCACAGCAGAAGGCCTAGAAATTTTTCAACCTCAAAAGAGGTATTGAAATTTGTTGTCGGTATAGATGTTCATGTAGTGTGTTTTGTTTTACTCATTTGCATATAGATTTGGATTTAGACCGCAGAGGGACTTAAAAGAGAAAGGAACATATTCTATGTTACTCATGTTATACCTGCAGGCTTGCTTGGTGAGGGTGACATACCAAACTCTTCCACCACAACCTAGCCCTGATGCTTGGCACTGCGGGGTGTCACTGCATTTTGCATGCAGTGCTAACATGAGATGAGCACAGAGTGCCCCTGCTGGGCTTCCTTCCACTCTCAGCCAGCTGCACTGCACCAAATCGAATCTCTAAGGGTAAGAATCCAGCATAAAACCTGACTGTGATGCCGACCCCTGAACTCACGCTACTCGCTTTTTACTGCAGATTCAATATTTGAGCTATTTCTCCAGCCACCAAATGGACATGCAAGGAGGCTTGAAAGCTTGAGGACCGGGACACACAAACTGAGGTGTGTTGAGTAAAGTCAGCGTCCCTCATCCTTCCCTCAACCTGTGGTAAGAAACCTATGAAGACTCTGCTTCTTGACTCGTGGCCACAGATAGACACCATAACGTACATTACACAAAGTGTTCTGCAGCAGGAGGAACCAAGCCCACTGAGCTATCTCAACAACTAAAATGAAGACAGAGTGAGGGAAAATCACCTTGTGTAAACATAAGTATTTATAAACAGATGTTTGAATATCTGAATGCATATGCGTTATTCATATATATCTGTAGGAGAATATGAATGTCTCTAAACCTATGTGTCATCAAGTTGTGATAACATCAGAGTGCCTCAACGCCTCTGTGTGTGTTCGTTGAAGTGTGTGATTAGTATGTGTCTGTGTGAGTGGCAGTCAGTTTCCCAGTGTTCCAATGGTCTTCAGTCACCGGGGGATGTGGGGAAGTGAGACAGGTGTATGCCGCCTGTCATGCAGTATTTCGGATCGGGCAGTATTTGTGGATTTTTGGGGATGTTTTGTTTATAGCTTTTTTTTTTTTTTTAATACACCTCTTACAGCTCAAATATGAGACAGCCTCACAATGAGAGACCTAGGAAAGCTAAAGGCCTGTGGAGGTGGGATTGAGTCAGTCACAAGTGGCACGGCATGAATGAGTCTGACATATGTCAAACTCTTCAACTCATTTTTCATACGTTAGGGGGCTGGTGGTAAGTACATTATGAGTGAACACTCCATTGTGAAGGTCCTTGGTACATTTATACCCGGACGCTCCATGGATAGTTGATGCTTTCCTGTAGAGCTGGTAGAGTGAGAGCAGAACTCCATGCTGAGTGCAGCAGTTTATGAGCACTTGAGAAATGCCTGAGTTTTAACCCTAGTGGCCCCTGACACTTCTTGAGAGAGTACACAAATCACAACCACCTTGTGTTCCTCAGCTGTAGAGAACTGTGCTGAGTTTGGGTGCACAAACACCTTCCAATGGTGAAAATTCTTATACTGTGTGCCCCCTCTGGGCCACATGGTTCTGTGAACAGTGGGTTCATATGGGCGTGGGTGTGGGACAGGGAATGGTTTCTCTTTACAAAGGGGTATTTTACTGGTTACAATAAGCTCGAACCACAGCCTCCTTCCTCGTCCTTGTGAAAAGATAGCAGTCTGAATTTAGAGGGGGAATGTATACATTACACCTGCTGCCCTTCTTGGTACAAGGTGAGATACCTGACTTTTCAGCCCACGCCCCACCCTCCAGGGTGGCACTTTGTATGCAGTGCCAACATCACATGCACATGGGGGTGGCAACAGAGTGGCCCTACTGGGCTTCCTCCTGCATTCTGCCATCTAGAATGCAAGCAGGCAAAGCACTGAGGGTAATAATCAATCACAAGACCTCCACTGAGCTTATTTTTTTGGGTGTGTATGTAAATATATATATGTATATATATATATATATATATATATATATATATATATATAGAGAGAGAGAGAGAGAGAGAGAGAGAGAGAAAGAGAGAGAGAGAGAGAGAGACAGTTGTTTTCCCAAATGGGCTTTGGTATTGGAGAGACAGGCAGTAACTTCCACTTCAACTGTTTGAGAGTTGGAGGGCTCGCCACAATACTGCAGGCTCGTATGGAGGGGGGCTGCTTCGTCTGGGGCAGACAGAAGCCCTTCTTTTTCCTTTGCCTTATTTTAGGAGCGGTGGTAAGTTGACTATGCAGGACCACTGGCAGTATGTGACTTTGTGGCCGTGATGTCTTTTTGCATAATTGATTTGCCACATAATCCACCATCTGCTATGTCATTTGCAGATTTTAACCTAAAAATGTTTCAAGGTCAAACGGATCAAAAGTTGCTAAATAACCAGAGAGCACTAATCAAAGGTTGCTTTTTCATTTTTCAGTGGCATATTGCTCACGTGACCCTTGCCCAGCCCCACCAATCTCAAACTTCAGCAGCCGCCACTGTTCTTTACATCCCGTCCCATTTACCCCTGTCCAGTTTGCCACGACAAAGCCTATCTTGCAAAGGATTGCATTTTCATGATTTATTCCAATGTTTGCCCAGCATGATTTCTTAGCAGGCGATTTACTCAGTTAATATGCTTATGTATTTGGAGTGTGACCTTAAAACAAGTTTAAGATGTAGACAGCTATCGACTCTTTTCCTTGCTAATTGTGACATCCTAAAATCAATAAAAGTGCGTTTAAAAAAGACACAAATGCACCAGATACATGGCATCTCTAGACCAGCCTTCGAGAGAATGACTGAAGAGAGGAAAGTGTAGGTGCTTGAGTGCAAGTTAGAGACACAAAAGGAGGATGTAACGTGGCATATTGAACTTGACAGACAGGCCAAAAAATTAGGGCTGCTCTGTCACCAGTGTCCAAGATTATCCTATGCTATAAAAACATAAAACGGGGAAAATAATTCAACCAGAGCAATCTCAGGTAAAAAAACAATTAACATGAATGCAATCCCAGCAGAGGTGATGGAAAACTAATACCTGAAATTCTATACGGGCACAGCTAATACAGAGATCAACACGTAGGAACAGTGGAACCTTGGAGCCAGACAAACATCACCAATTTTTTTAAGTACAATTATTATTGGATAGTTTAATTGTACCTAAGGCACTATGGGCATAAAACATACATTCTTGTGTTTTCTTTTCAATTCATATCTTTTCATTCCATCTCCTTCCAGAGACACACAGCAGTTATAGAGTTAAGGACTTGAATGTCCCTGTCTTTAAATGTGCTCATATCAATCTACAAACCAACAAATTGAGTTGAGATGACGAAATAAACAATCAGGTCATGTCTGAACTACTACAAAATGGTTGATACCAACTCCCTAACAAATCTACCTAAAACGCTACAAAGTGTGCCTAACAGTGGGGGCATCTCATTCCTTGACATCAAAAGAACCGAATATTCGCCATAAAAGCTTTCAATTACCTACTGGTGAAGTGACAGATAAAATTCCAATTACATCTGCATGCACACTACGGAAGCCGTTCGGAAGTAAACCTAGAAACCTTCTCCTACTCCTACCTCGCCATACCTTGCTAGTGACCCAGTTATGTTTCAAACAGTTGACTATGGTGAAGAGACCGTACACTGAAATATGCTTGTTGTACATGTGAGAGCACAGCAAGAAAGACACCTAGGCCCCGATTTAAGAAGGGCTAATATCTCCTTGCGCCACGTTAGAGTAATTTTTTATGACGCTAATGTGGCTCAACAAGGCCAAATTCCTCCAATGTACTTCAACAGCATCAAAAATGACTCTATTTTCCCTAACCTGCGTCATGGTGCGGTGTATGTTAAATACAGCACACTCATGGTGGCTATAGGGTAAACGTCAAGGTTGTTATGTTGCGATGTGGAATAATCCATGTTGGAGGGGTTTCTACTCTGGGCTAGGGGGTGATTCTCCCAGCTTCCAAATTAAAGGTGGTGCGCCCCTGATGTAAGGGGCAAGGTAGTGAAGGTGGGCTGTGGTTTTGGCGCCAGCGAGTTTTGCTACAATCTATGAACCTGGTGGCCTGTAGTGTTTTCTTTCCGACGTTACCGACCTGTGCGGCCCTGTAATGCAACAAATTGGAGATCAGTGCGGGCGCCCCCAGCAGTGTCGCAAGGTGTCCTTCTGCTACGAACGTGCATATGCACGGTGGAAGCAGCATTGGTGGTATTTGTGCCCTGCCGCTCGGACCCGCCCCCCACGTGTCACAGTTTTGGGGGGGGTCTGATCAGGATTCTGGTTGGCGCACCCCTTGAGGTCACAGAATATCCCAAAGAGATAGTGTACTGTGGCAGAAAAGCAGCTAAAGGCATACATGGAAAAGGACAGCTATGAACAGGCACAGGAAACAGGAAAGTAAAAGCAGAGCAACCTTAGTGTGAACAAACAGGAAACCTACTGGACAAACACACTGGGGTTATCACTAAGGATGTACACAGAGTAGGGCTCAGAACTTCCCACAGCAACAGGGAACATCAATGCTTCTGTGCAGATTACTCTTACAGACAGTCACCCCGAAAGCCCCATAGAAAGGAGGCAGCAGAAGTGATTCTGTCTCTGGACCCTTAGAGCACAAACAAGGATTGTACTTACATAGACAAGACAAGCCCTTGTGGGTCCAGCTGGAAACACAGTGGCAATTCCTGGAAACACAGCAAGAGCACACTGTCACTGTTAGGCACTAAAGACTACGTATAACACTAGACAAAGGATGGGGGCTGGAATTGCCTCCTGAAAACCAGGAGCCAACCCCAGTACAAAGGAAACACTTATACACAGGTGAAGACTGATAGTAAAGTTACTAGACACAAATACCAAAAAGGAAAAGAAACAGAAGGAACAAACTAGGAGGCAGAGCAGGAACTGGGAGCAGGCTCAGGCTGAATAGCACTGGAAAACAGAGCGCAAGCTCTGGCTGGAACAAACCGAAACAGGAATGGGAAACAGAGAGCAGGCTCTGGCTGGAACAAGCAAGGACAGGACTGGAATACAGGGAGTTGGAACAAGCAGGAAACAGGACTGGGAAACTGAGAGAAGGTTCAGGCTGAAACAAGGCAAGAACAGGACTGAGAAACAGGGAGCAGGCTCTGGAAGAAACAAACAGTAACAAGGCTAAGAGACAGGGAGCAGACTCTGGCTGGAACAAGCAGGAACATGGCAGAAACAGAGAGCAGGTTCAAGCTGAAACAGAACAGGAGCAAGACTGGGACACCATCCAAAAAAGGGTCTGGAAGACAAAGGAATCGAACTCCAATGCACGATAAGGATCTTGAGGAAATGGCTGCTTATAAGCAGTTCCAGGCTGCCGCAAACCCCAGGTGGAATCACATGACTGGACTGCACAGGAGAGGTCTCAGGTGTGTGTAGTTTCAGACACTCGCAAGTCCTGGAGGAGAGAATCCAATAAAAAGGAGCAATTGGATGTCTCCCACAGAAAACAATGTACAGCAGAATACAGGCTTTCCTGACTACCATGCTGTGCATTATGGGATTTTCAGACCCAGGAAGCAAATGTAATCCTACAAAAGCATACCATAGCGAAAAGTGAAACAAACGGGAGTCAGAAAGCGACTCTAAATGACGGTCCAAGATGATTCCCAGGCTACAGACAGTCCCTTTACAGCGCCCCCTAGAGATGGGAGGACAGAGTCGTAACACTAGGTGCATTCCGCAATGTCATATCTCTCGGCCTGGGGCACTGTGGTGAAGATCCCTGCAGGGAAGCTCAGCATGTGCTTCATGGAGGATCAGGGCCCGGCCCCCCTGTGAGCATCGGGCCACAATGAGGCACGCCAGAGAAGAGCACACAGCCTGCCCTGCCTGCAACTGACAGGAGCACCCATTCTCCATGCTATTCGGGCCAGTTGATGGACGGATGTCCGCTAAGCTGCTGCTACTGCCCCTAAACAATGCAGTAAGTGTGTAAAGCATTCACAGCCTCGGGTGGCCTGACCATTACACTAGTGGAAGGGTGGTGGGAACCCTGGAGTACTATGTAAGTCCAATCCCTCGCACAGCAGCAATCCCTCAGTAAAGTTCACCCATTTTACCATCTGTAGTCTTCCCAGAGGTGAGCCAACTTCAAAGAACCTGTGCAATATGAGCAAAGTACAGGGGCCTCAGTCCGCTGGCCGGCAAACGCCTATTACAGGATAGAGCTCCAGGAAGGGCGCTAACATCGCTTGAGCATCGCAATGTCGGCCATACCGCCGTTGGATTCCTTCACAATTGACAGCCCACCATCAGCCCAGGCGGCTAGGTGGAAAGAATGGGTTGAAGGACTGGAGACATACTTTGCGGCCGTCGCCCAGGACAATGACCGACGCCGTCCCATGTTCTTACATCTGGGAGAAGCAGCCATCCACAAATCAGCAAGTCCATTACAGAGGACAGACCGCCTTTCACATACCAGTCCTTAAAGAGAGCCCCTGACCGCCTATTTTGAACCGCTAGCCAACCCGGACTGTGAAAGGTTCCTCCTGCATCAGGCTTGACAGCTGCCTGAAGAGGCAATGGACACCTTTTAAGCAAGACTCTGGGAATTGGCGAGCATCTGCACTCTGCTGGATGTAGAGGACGAGATTCAAGTGTAATTCATCCAAGGTTGTCACTCAGTAAAGCTGCAGGGCAATATTCTACAGGTACCGGGGATTTCTATGGCGAACATGCTTACACTGGGGAGATCTAAGGAGCTATCAAAGGTGCGTGCTGCTCATATGGAAACAGCCCTGCAAAAACCGGTAAAAACTGAACCAGTGAACGCGGTTACCACCACCCAAGAGGACCAAAAGAGAGCACGGCAGAAGGCGAACTCAGAGAACCGGACCTGCTACATGTGCGCCGGATCACATCCTCATCAAAGGCAGTGCTATGCCAAGGGGAAATGGTGTACGCATTGCAATAAACCAAATCACTTCACTAAAGTCTGCAGGTCCACCTCCTCCAAGAAGTCAAATCAACCCAAGACAGTGCAGGCTACACAGATCCACACATCAGACAACGGTGATGGAAATATGGATGACGACGAATCTGGAAGGCACAGTTCATGTGATTCATGCAATGCAACCGGGAGGCAGTCTCAGGAAACGCATCCCCAAATGCAATATACGAGTGGAGGGCAAGCCAGTTGTCGCCCTCATAGACAAAGGGGCCTCAATCAACATCATGGCTCTCCAAGTAATTAAGACTCTTCAACTCAAACCGATATTTCGTACCACCACCACAGGAGTGTTTGCATTTGAGTCATCTACTCCGCTTCCTCTGACAGGAGTATTCAGGACTGACATCACGCGCAAGGGTCAGACCATTAGCACCAATGTCTATGTCACCAAGAATGGTGCGGGCATGTTGCTGAGTTGCCGGATGGCTGAGAAGCTGGGTCTGGTGTCCTTTGCATTTAGTGTACATCAAGAAAGTATCAAAGGGCTAATAGCAGAACACTCCCAGCTGTTCCAGGGAATTGGGTGTCTGAAACAAAGACTAATACACCTCCACATTGATCCGTCCATACAGCCAGGACGGAATAGCACTGGAAAACAGAGCGCAAACAGAGCGCAAGCTCTGGCTGGAACAAACCGAAACAGGAATGGGAAACAGAGAGCAGGCTCTGGCTGGAACAAGCAAGGACAGGACGGGAATACAGGGAGTTGGAACAAGCAGGAAACAGGACTGGGAAACTGAGAGAAGGTTCAGGCTGAAACAAGGCAAGAACAGGACTGAGAAACAGGGAGCAGGCTCTGGAAGAAACAAACAGTAACAAGGCTAAGAGACAGGGAGCAGACTCTGGCTGGAACAAGCAGGAACATGGCAGAAACAGAGAGCAGGTTAAAGCTGAAACAGAACAGGAGCACGACTGGGACACCATCCAAAAAAGGGTCTGGAAGACAAAGGAATCGAACGCCAATGCACGATAAGGATCTTGAGGAAATGGCTGCTTATAAGCAGTTCCAGGCTGCCGCAAACCCCAGGTGGAATCACATGACTGGACTGCACAGGAGAGGTCTCAGGTGTGTGTAGTTTCAGACACTCGCAAGTCCTGGAGGAGAGAATCCAATAAAAAGGAGCAATTGGATGTCTCCCACAGAAAACAATGTACAGCAGAATACAGGCTTTCCTGACTACCATGCTGTGCATTATGGGATTTTCAGACCCAGGAAGCAAATGTAATCCTACAAAAGCATATCATAGCGAAAAGTGAAACAAACGGGAGTCAGAAAGCGACTCTAAATGACGGTCCAAGATGATTCCCAGGCTACAGACAGTCCCTTTACAGCGCCCCCTAGAGATGGGAGGACAGAGTCGTAACACCAGGTGCATTCCGCAATGTCATATCTCTCGGCCTGGGGCACTGTGGTGAAGATCCCTGCAGGGGAGCTCAGCATGTGCTTCATGGAGGATCAGTGGCCCGGCCCCCCTGTGAGCATCGGGCCACAATGAGGCACGCCAGAGAAGAGCACACAGCCTGCCCTGCCTGCAACTGACAGGAGCACCCATTCTCCATGCTATTCGGGCCAGTTGATGGACGGATGTCCGCTAAGCTGCTGCTACTGCCCCTAAACAATGCAGTAAGTGTGTAAAGCATTCACAGCCTTGGGTGGCCTGACCATTACACTAGTGGAAGGGTGGTGGGAACCCTGGAGTACTATGTAAGTCCAATCCCTCGCACAGCAGCACTCCCTCAGTAAAGTTCACCCATTTTACCATCTGTAGTCTTCCCAGAGGTGAGCCAACTTCAAAGAACCTGTGCAATATGAGCAAAGTACAGGGGCCTCAGTCCGCTGACCGGCAAACGCCTATTACAGGATAGAGCTCCAGGAAGGGCGCTAACATCGCTTGTGCATCGCAATGTCGGCCATACCGCCGTTGGATTCCTTCACAATTGACAGCCCACCATCAGCCCAGGCGGCTAGGTGGAAAGAATGGGTTGAAGGACTGGAGACATACTTTGCGGCCGTCGCCCAGGACAATGACCGACGCCGTCCCATGTTCTTACATCTGGGAGAAGCAGCCATCCACAAAATCAGCAAGTCCATTACAGAGGACAGACCGCCTTTCACATACCAGTCCTTAAAGAGAGCCCCTGACCACCTATTTTGAACCGCTAGCCAACCCGGACTGTGAAAGGTTCCTCCTGCATCAGGCTTGACAGCTGCCTGAAGAGGCGATGGACACCTTTTAAGCAAGACTCTGGGAATTGGCGAGCATCTGCACTCTGCTGGATGTAGAGGACGAGATTCAAGTGTAATTCATCCAAGGTTGTCACTCAGTAAAGCTGCAGGACAATACTCTACAGGTACCGGGGATTTCTATGGCGAACATTCTTACACTGGGGAGATCTAAGGAGCTATCAAAGGTGCGTGCTGCTCATATGGAGGCAGCCCTGCAAAAACCGGTAAAAACTGAACCAGTGAACGCGGTTACCACCACCCAAGAGGACCAAAAGAGAGCACAGCAGAAGGCGAACTCAGAGAACCGGACCTGCTACATGTGCGCCGGATCACATCCTCATCAAAGGCAGTGCTATGCCAAGGGGAAATGGTGTACGCATTGCAATAAACCAAATCACTTCACTAAAGTCTGCAGGTCCACCTCCTCCAAGAAGTCAAATCAACCCAAGACAGTGCAGGCTACACAGATCCACACATCAGACAACGGTGATGGAAATATGGATGACGACGAATCAGGAAGGCACAGTTCATGTGATTCATGCAATGCAACCGGGAGGCAGTCTCAGGAAACGCATCCCCAAATGCAATATACGAGTGGAGGGCAAGCCAGTTGTCGCCCTCATAGACAAAGGGGCCTCAATCAACATCATGGCTCTCCAAGTAATTAAGACTCTTCAACTCAAACCGATACTTCGTACCACCACCACAGGAGTGTTTGCATTTGAGTCATCTACTCCGCTTCCTCTGACAGGAGTATTCAGGACTGACATCACGCGCAAGGGTCAGACCATTAGCACCAATGTCTATGTCACCAAGAATGGTGCGGGCATGTTGCTGAGTTGCCGGAGGGCTGAGAAGCTGGGTCTGGTGTCCTTTGCATTTAGTGTACATCAAGAAAGTATCAAAGGGCTAATAGCAGAACACTCCCAGCTGTTCCAGGGAATTGGGTGTCTGAAACAAAGACTAATACACCTCCACATTGATCTGTCCATACAGCCATTGGCCCTAAACATCGGAGGATTGCATTTCACCTGCGCCCTAAGGTGGAGGAGGAGTTGTGAAAACTGGAAGCAGCTGGCATATTTGAGTGAGTGGAGGGCCCACGCCCCGGGTCTCGCCAATTGTGGTCACACAGAAGCCTGAACAGCCTGGCGAGGTGAGGATCTGTGCAGATATGAAGTTGCCCAATGCTGCTATTCGTCGTGAGCGCCACCTAACCCCAACCATTGATGACATTGTGGCCGAGGTGAGTGGATCGAGGTGGTTCTCAAAAATGGACCTCAGGTCAGGCTACGACCAACTCATGCTCGACCCTGAATCCAGAGCCATCACCACTTTTTCCACACATGTAGGGCTCCGGAGGTAAAAACAACAAGTGATGGACGGAATGCTGAACATTGTCAAACACTCACCCCCAGTCATAGATCTGGGTTTAATCCATCGTTCTTTTGCTCACCATGCCACCCCAGTTTTGGACCCAGCCATATGCAAATCAGTCTTGACCCTGTTCCTCATGGGAACAGTCCAGACCGAACTGCCAAGCCAGGTCCTCACTGGACCGGAAACAAGTATCCTGGGACCGGTTTCGGGGTTTCACCCCTCATCAGCCAGGCTAGCTTGAATCCAGTGGCATGGGAAGCTCCGGAGGTATACCGGTCTCCGTTTTGGGATCTCCAGTGCTGCAGAGGTGTTTCAGGATACTATAGAAGGGGTACTAGCTGGACTGGAAGGGGTCATCAGTGTAAGTTATGACATATTGGTACATGTCCCTACCATGGAAGGACATCTGGAAAGACTTTGTGCATTTCTACAGACTCACATTGCCTTCTTCGGATATCACTTCTCTGACAAAGGAGTAATGCCAGACCCGGAGAAGGTACATGATATCCAGACGGAGCCTACTCCAACCTCGGTCACTGGTGTAAGGAGTTTTCTGGGCATGATCACATACTGTGGCAGATTCATTCAGAATCTAGCATCTCTCACTGCACCTCTCTGAGAACTGACAAAAACTAAAGCTACCTTGGAGTGGGGACCCGCACATGAAAATGCCTTCCATGCCACTAAGAACACATTATCGGATCAGACCACTTTGAGATACTTCAATCCAGCCAAAGAGTCTGAGCTATCTGTGGATGCAAGTCCGGTGTGACTTGGGGCCATTCTGTCTCAACGCAACGAACAAGGGGAATGGGCACCAGTGGCCTATGCCAGTAGAGCTTTGATGGTGATGGAACAACGCTATTCCCACATTGAGAAAGAGGCCATAGCGGTCCACTGGGGTTGTTGTCTTTTCACCTCTATCTACCTATATGACCTCTATCTACCTATATGGCCAGCCTTTTCACTGTGGTGACGGATCACAAACATCTTGTGCCGCTCTTCAACAGATCCACGTCCGCTTCTTCCCCTCGGATAGAAAAGTGGATCTTACAGTTACAAGACTATCAGTTCAAAGTGGTGTATCAACCGGGATCCCAGAATCCCACAGGCTATCTGTCGAGGCACGCTCGATCGGCCTCAACCCAGGAGGAGGTTGAAGTAGACGTTGTGGAGGATTACGTCTGTATGGTGGCAGAGCGATCATGACCATTACCGATGTCAATGCAGGAGTTCATGGAGGTCACTCATGGAGATGAATGTATCCAACATGCAATTACAGCTGTCCATACAGGGAGGTGGGATGAGATGGTACATAATTTGTCTAGACGGACTAAGGAGGCTAGACACACCTTGACTACTCTGCATCACGTCGGTATCATCAGAGGGGTGTTTGCTCCGGGGCTGCGACTAGTGGTTCCCCAGTCCCCGCAATCACGAATAGTGCGTTTGGCACATGTGGCTCCCCAAGGTGTGGTCAAGACAAAGGCCTGACTCAGCTGCAAAGTATGGTTCCCAGGGCTGGATCAGCAAGTGGAAAGAGTGGTGCGACACTGTCACCTTTATCAGGCGGTAGGACCATTGGAGCCTCCAGTACCTATAGTCATTGAACCAATCCCTTCCCGCCCATGGAATTGGGCTAGTGCGGACCTTGGTGCCCTACCTGATGGCAGGCACTTGCTGTTGGTCTTTGATGACTTTTCCAAGTATCCTGAGGTGGAGATACTAGACACGACCATGGCTGGACAGGTCATTCCTAGGTTAGAAAAAATAATGGCTATGCATGCCATCATTCAGGAACTCAGAACGGACAATGGCCTTCCATTCTCCAGTCAAGAGTTTACAGAGTATCTTGCCATGCATGGAGTTGCCCATTGAAAAATCACACCCTGCTGGCCTCAAGCCAATGGTGAAGCCAAGTGTTTCATGCGAACCTTGAATAAAGTCTTGAGGATCACGGTGGCTAAAGCACACAACATTGACTGTGCCCTGTATGCCTTCTTGAGGAAGTATCGACTCACACATCACACCACCACAAAGATATCACCAAGTGCTTTGTGTATGAACACACAAGTGGAAGACACCATTCCGCAGTGGGACGCTCCGACAGCCTTGCAGGAGCAAGTGAGTGAGAGACTGTGTCAGCGTGGATCTGCCATTGATCGAGTGTCAAGAAAAAGGAGGGCGAGAGTTTAACCTCTTCAAGTCGGTGACAAAGTGTTGATCAAGAACCGGCTACCCCGGAAGAAAGTTTAGACTCCCGTTTGAGCTGATGCCGTGGACTGTCATGAGGATTCGAGGTACCATGATCACTGCAGCAAAAGGCTAGGTGTATGTGACTCTGAACATTTCATTTTTCAAACACTTTTGATCCGAAGACACTATTGCAGACGCTGATGCACACACACCACCCCCTGATTTTGACAGCAGGGAATCTGGGGATGATTGCCTCGATATACTGGAGTCAGGGGTTCCGACACTCCGAGGGGACTACCCAGAAGACAACATGGCCACTCCAAGGGTCATAACTGATGGACAGGAGGGGCACCACCAACCACAAATACTGAGGCTGGACGGTACTGCAGAGACAATGGTGAATGTTCCTCTATGGGGTGGAGCTGAGAGATACCACCTCAGGCCTCGGCTGGTGCCGTCCAGTAAGCTGCAAGATATCATATTAATGTTTTAATTAACTATGCTGACATGTATTAATGGCACTATGGATGATCCGGTGTTTGAGTTAAGAGATGCCTGTCATGCGGGGGTCATCGCATTTGGGGTTTTGTTTAGTGTGTAATTCTGTTTTCAGATTTTCATTTTTTGGGGGGTGAAGGAGGAATGGTATGTTGTGATCTGGAATTATCCATGTTGGAGGGATTTCTACGCTGGGCTAGGGGATGATTCCCCCTGCTTCCAAAATAAAGGTGGTGCACCCCTTATGTAAGGGGTGAGGTAATAAAGGTGTGCTGTGGTTTTGGCACCAGGGAGTTTTGCTACAATCTACGAACCTGGTGTCCTGTGGTGTTTTCTTTCCAGCGTTACCGAGCTTCTGTGTGGCCCAGTAACGCAACAAAGGGGTGCAAGAAAATTGGCTATGCAATTAATGCAGCGTCACTTTTCTTAAATTTCGGCCCCAGTCATTGAAAAACAACTGAGAGCTGCCTCATTACAAGAAATCCATGACCAAGTGACATTGTCATCCATGAGTCTTCATATTGAGCGATCTACGCTGACACCAAAGCATGGCTGAAGTGACCATAATCTACTTCTTGTACATGTTTGTTTTCCTTCCCATATCTCATACCTAACTGTATGGTAACCGGGCATCTATACTTATTTGTAACAGCACACAAATGTTCCACTGGGAAATATATTTGCTACTATTTAAAAATAAATAAGGAAAGCTTCTTACTTCTATTCCTTTAAAAAATGTCGTTTTCTTCTCGAACCTTTCCTGAAAGCACTGTTGATACATTTCTATATATAAAAATAAATAAAATGTAAGGAAATTGCAATATAGTGTGTTTTTCTGTCAGTAGTAGATTCCTTGAATGCATTTAATGCAGTTGATTTGCATCTCCAAGGCAACAGAATATGAATGCACATTCTTCCCAAAGCAGTGTTTCTTGCGGATCGCCTCATCGCAAGATGACAGTTACCAAAAACATCAATTTCATTTCAGTTTCCCACCTTTAAAAAGTAGATTGGCTTTTAATGTTTGTGTCAGATGAGATGAGGTTGTGGATGTAAATTAGGCATAAAATATTTTCTTTAGGGTTTTCCTTTCTAGGGATTTGTTCACATTTTTGCCTAATCTTTCACATTTTTTGTGTTTTAGGCAAAGAATCCCCCTGGATATTATCAAATCAAATTGAAGAATGCTTTAAAAGCCCTTAGTCTGCTCCAAGGAGACATCTCATAAAGAGCTCATGCTTTCCATTAAAAATAAGAAATAAAACATGATTGGGCAAAACGCCCTCAACTATTTTCGAACGCTTTCAGTCTCTCTTGTACCCTCCTCGGCATCACTTTGTTGTGATTTCATGCAACGTAAGTACTACTTTAATTTCTTTAATTATAACACACCTGGCTATTTGGGGCTTTATTCCAACCAGACTGGTCTCCGAGGGTACCTAAAATTGCCTCCTGCTGATCCTTAACTATGCCATTATTTAGCAGAACTTATAAATGCTGCCTATTAGTATTCGAGGAAGTAACAAAGAATAACAAATAGAAATTCCGTACTGGCAACTTGGGAGCACTTGCAAACTACATTTAAGCTGGAAAGGATCAGATTCTCAGGGGGTAAGAACAACATTGCACTGCCAGGGGTTTTCCTTCAACTATGAAACACTTAAACTGGAAAACACACGGATTGAATTTAAGTTCGATTAGAATTTTAAAAAGTTTGATTGCAAACTTAACAGCAGATCTAGTTTGGTTGCCACTAATTGACATCTGTGTACATAGTCAAACAGTCACAAAACAATTGTTTTATTTGTCTCATGAATAAATGCAAAGTGTACCTGTGATTGGATAATTAATGAGAATGATGTTACTGACAAAATGTATATCACTCATCCTTGTCAAATGGCTTTAGTTCATTTAAGAAGCCTGCATGCATGCACCAATCTGGGATTTGTAGTTCTGCTTTTAAAACAGTAAGAATAAAGTCAAAAATTCCATCAAGCAAAGTGTCACTGAACAAAGGGCTGCCTATGAATGAGAATATAGAGAGAGAGATGTGCAAAGTTCTTGTGCAAGCGTGTAGCTTGCAGATGTTTTGTCAATAAATAAGAATATGACTTCTTCCAAGCTAACAACTTTGAAACTGGGCGCAGTTGTTGATCTTTTTTCCTCACAGCAACTTAAAGTTGGTGCAAAATTCCTGATTTTAATGTGCACATCAACATGCAGAAGACTTCACAAACTGTGACCCATGTTTAAGGGCTTTTGGCACAGGGTAGCACAGCAAGTCACAAAGGGAAAGGGCAGAAATGCATCTCATCTATGGCATATGGTGCATTCCTGCCCTTTCCGACTGTGCAGGCGCTGTTTCATCAGCCTTGCTCCAACATGGTGCCAGTGTACCTGCGTTGAATGCAGAATTGTTTTTGTGCACTTTGGGGCACCTTCCTGCACAAAAACAATCCTGGGAAGCTTTTTCGAAATAAAGATATTTCTCCTTGTTGCGCCTCCCCTGTGAAGGCACAAGGTTCAGGAACATTTCGAGGTTTACAAGTTTGTGTAAATCTGTGGATCGTCAAAATCCATGGGTGCTGCATGGGATCACCCAATCAAATGCACATGGAATGCCTCCCTAAAGCACAGTAAGGCAATACAGCTATTTGCACTGCCTTGCCTTACTCCATATCTATGAGGCCATTTAGAGCCATAAAAAGGGGCTTTGCGTAGCCTCATAGATGTGATTTAAAGGTTTACATCACCGTTGCGTCACAAAAAGTGATGAAACAGCGGTGAAAGGTGCTCATGAATATGTCACATGATGTCACACATAATGTATGCAAGACGTTTCTCAAATGGAATAAAAACCATCACTATAAAATGGTATGGGAAAAGCTACAGCTACACAGTGTCAACCTGCAACAGCAAATCCTTAGGCAGAGTAAAACTCAAAGACAACTCAAAGTTTTATAATAGGCCAATCACCATCTTTGTGAAGAGTAAAGAGGCCACAGGAAACAAAGAAATATCAGTTGAACAAAGGTGAGACATGAGAAATAGCATCTTAGCTTGAAATGAACGCAGAATGTGTTTAAAATTCACAAAACAAAGGTGATTGAATAAAATTGCTACTAAAAACCGACCGGCATAGCTGCAGATCATTACAGAATTGTGCAGAAGGTAGAATGACCTTCATTAACTGAAACTCATGACATGTTTTCGTGCATTTCAGCCTTTGTTTTCATATACCTAAGGATTTGTTGTCATGCGTGTAAACTGTTGTTTTGACACACTGAATAATTTCTTATCAAATTAATCTTAGCACTGTCTTATGCACCATTTAACAGTGTTACTATTTCATCTATTTCATGTAGGATAGAAGGGGCAGTTGGTTTAGGTTTCCTCTGTGTTGCTAAGTGATTTTTTCCCTAAAACGTTTTATTCAGACATTTAATGCATTTCAATTTATAATCTACTTTAATAATTTTTTTCATCAACAACTTGGCCTTTTTAATGTGGGAATCTTTTCTGCTTATTATCTATGAATTTGAGTCAAGGTGTTAAGTTGACCTTGCTTCTTTTCTGCACTGTTTGCACATTTGTTTGGTGACTGGCATAATAGGGGCAGGAAGGGTCATAGCATCTATAAGTGGTTAGCACTCTAGATGCCCTAGGGTGGGGATAAAAGGAATAGTACTATGTGGATGCCCACCTCTAAGGGAAGTGTTTATGTTATCAACAAGATGAACTGCTGCATAAAAAAATCTAATTTGTGCTTTTTATGGTTTTTTTTAAAGAGGGACTCTTTCCTGCTTTTATCTATGAATTTGTGTCATTGACCCTGCTTTTTTTAACACTGTTTGCACATTTGGCCGGTGACTGTCATATTGGGGGCAGGTGTGGTCATAGTATCTAGTAGTGGCTAACCCTTAAGATGCCTCAGGGTGAGAATAAAAGGTTGAGTGCTGTGTGGATGTGCCAGGGGTGTGCCTCTGGCATGCCTGTCTGTACATGTCTGTGCCCGACTGGGGCCAGGTGCCAGACACTATGCTGTTTTTTGATCTTATTCTGTGGTCCAACTGCTCAGCCAGAATTTCGTAAATACTATACCTTCTCCTGAAGGCCCAGAAACACTTGCCACCTTAGGGATACTTAAACATCAGAGATGATCTTAAATTCTGAGATAAGAGCATCAAGGAGGAATAGCCCAGGGGAAATCTATGAACATCTTGTATTTAAACACAAGGTTTATGATTGAACATGGTTTAGAATTATTTGAAATTCTGTCTTCTATGAAACCTGATTGACTATTGTTAACAGAAACGTGGGTGGCTGACACCTCAGTAATGTCAATGTTGGATGCATTACCAGAAGGCCACTCTTTTTTAAATGCGATTCGCTTAGAAGGCAAAGTAGGAGAGTGAGTAGCAGCTGTAATAAAACAAGTATGGAAAGCAAAAATGTTATATGTTGAACAATTTACTGCTACTGAGCTTTACTATATAACTTTACATGTAAGTAAACAGTTTTGAGTGTCTTTCCAGATCTTTTCTATGAATTTATCTGCTCATTGTTTATTAACCATAAGAAACTAATTATCCTCAGTGATTTCAATTACTAGGCAGAGCATAACGAGTCCTCAGAAAAAACTTCCAATTTATGGAGTTGGTTAATTCTTCAGGCTTAAGGCACTATCTAAATAAAGACAACCAATCAAAAGGGACACACTTTGAATCAAGTATGACGCTTTGCTAGCAAATTGAGCAACCAAATTACCAATCAATGGCCTTGGTATGATCACCACCTCATTCAGACTGATTGTGCCTTCCCTGATCCCATGGTGATTGAAACATTAGCAGCTAGAACTGTCAGAGAATGGGATAAAATGGAAATGGGGAAAATGGCAGAGATGGATAAGAAAACTAAACTAGTTTTAGTAAAAGAATGAAATAAAGATATCCAGTTATTTATTTTATGATTGGCTGAATACTTCTGGGAAGGGTATGGTCTCTTCGAGTGGAAGATTTAGTAGGAGAAAAAGGCTGTCTGCATCCTGGTTGTCCCTGGACTTAATGAAAGCTAAGTGGGAGTTAAGACAATTTGGAACAAAAGTGGTGAGTAGATTAACCATTTGACTGGAAAGACAAATACAAAAATCTCTATTGAACTGTAAAAAATTTATTGTTCAAGCCAAATAGACTTATTTCTCCAAAAGGATTTGTGAATCTCTCAGTCCCCACAGGAAGATGTTTAACTTCATGCAACAACTTTCCTCTGGGTCATACCATTGGCAACAATATTGCAGGATCACTTTGTTTAGCTAAGTTGTTTTTTTCATTGATAAGATTATATGATCAGAGAATCTGTGGCAGATACTCCTCAAATTGGACAAATGGACATGGTAAGGGAGATGGAGAATATGCACTTAGGAGGTAAATTCTCCCTTACGCAGGATGATAGTACTCAAGTCAGACATATGGGCACGAAGAAGGACAATATGATTATATTAGATACATTTTTCCTCTTGAAGGAAGACTCATTAATACCCTTCATGGCCGGAAAAAAATCAGGATCATCTATTCATCCATGTCCCTCCCTTCTAAATATGTCTCTACAGTCTGATAGTATTCCTGACATGTTCAAGAAATCTGCAATCGTTCCACTATTGAAAAAACCTAAGGATGATCCTGATATATTGTAAAACAACAGACCAATATCTTTGCTGCTTTACCACACTACAATTCTGGATTACCCATAGTCCAGGAACTATGTACACATTTCCAGGTCTCACAATTCTTACATGCTCAGTGACTGAGGTTTTAAAGAATGAACTGGACAAAAATGTTGTGGTCCTAATATTGCTTGATCTGTCAGCAACCTTTGATACAGATGATCATGAAATCCTATTCTGCCACCTCAAGCCTGCTGGGATTTGAGATGTTGCATATAAATGTCTACAGTCATTCATTAGTGAGAGAACTCAAGCAGAAGATATGGCTCCTTTTACAGTCCCTGAGGTAAGAGTCACTTGTGAAGTCCCCAAAGATCAGCTCTCACCTCACCTATTCAACATCTATATGCAACTGTTGACAGATAATGAAACCTGCTAGCAGAGGGCATTGCATCTTTAATTATTTGGACAATTCCCAGATTATGTTGAGTTTGGCGAATGAGGAGTCCTTCCAACCTGGATTTCAAGACGCTATGCATTTTATACACAGTGGAAGAAGACATTTAAACGCTGACAAGAGAGAAGTTGTTGTCTTCAATGCTCACTCAAATCTGGTCAGAGCGCTACTGACAAAGGGAAATGGGATCAATACCTACACCTAACTTGGAGGAAAAAAGCATAGACATAATAATCACAAACAAAATGGATGGCATAGCTACTTGCAAAATATCTCACTGGGGAGGCTAGCTGGTACATGTTGATGACTTCCCAGGTGTGCATATGCTTAGCGAGGAGGGCTCTAGGTGATATGACCAAAGACTGACACATTTTCTAAAGCCTGCTTTAAACGTTGGTTGGCTCAGGTTGTTAGGCCAGAGCTCTTTCACATTCAATAATTGCTGGCAGTCTTGAAGGAAGCAGTGCCCCACAAGAGCTGATTTTAGTCCATAACAATGCTTTCAGGCAGCCCGCTCGAGCTCCCCGTAACTTATGAAACAGGTTGAGGTATGCACTGGCACTGGCTTCCCATTGGTCAGGGATACCACATTCCAACCTGATCTGGGCAGCAGATGAGGACTTTGGCAACAGGAAAACTCTGTTGTATATCTTTGTAACTAGATTGTTCAACAAGCAACTATCCCTGCCGGGTTGAATTTCCCAGCCGTAGGTCAGTGAAGGAGTGATCTTAGCTCATCATTTCCAGCAAAGGGGAGGGGCTTGGCCCCATAGTGATTTTGATCATTTTGATATGGTCACCTGGAGGGTCATGGGCCTTTGCTTCAACTTATTTTCACTGCCTCACAATACAATCCCTGGCATCAATATGCACGCCTAGGTATTTATAGGTTTCATCCAACATAATTTTTTTGCTGTTATAATATCAGCTGCCAACCTGATATTTTTTTGTGCCAAAAGTGAAGACCTTTGTTTTCTTCAAGTTCACCTCTAGATTGTTGGTGGTCATGTAGGCATCTAGTTAGTTAAATAGACGTTGAGGACCTACCCTTGTGAGATTGAACATGGCAAGGTTGTCGGTATACAGCAGGTTACTAATCTGTGTACCAGCAATCTTTGGGGAGTGACAGTTTTTGGCATCAAGCAGCTGTTATAGGTCAACAATGAACAAATTGAAAAGCACATGGGGTAGCACACACTCTGTTCCACTCCCTGGTATGTGGGGCTTTCCTAGACAGACTGACACAGTCGCCTAGTTTGGTGCAGATGTAGGTATCAGTGTGCAATTGGATTACGGCCTCCAGAAGATAGAAAGGTATTCCCCATTTCTGTATCTTGGCCCACACGGCACTGGTTGGTAGCCGGTCAAACACTGCCTTAAAGTCCCCAAAACAACAATGCATCATGTGATGTTACCTTGTCTATCAGGACTGATGTTGTCATTAAGTTAGTCAGCATGCCACAATTGGGCATAAACCCTGTCTGGTTCATTGGAATTAGCCTATTTTGCTCAACCCACAGGCACAGGTCCCTCCAGAAGCAAGCTGGCATAGTATTTGACCTAATTGTCGAGGAACGCTATTAAGTTGCTTTAGTCGGATCATGAGCCTCCTTTATGTATCGGGTGGATTATGCACCACGCCATGATTCAGGTATTCTTAAACACCCCAGGAATTAATCAAAGAGCTTTGTGAGTTGACCCGCCCAGAATGTTTTATCCTATTCGAAAAGTGCCTGAAGCAAGCCGTTGGGCTCTGGCTTCCCGTTTGATCTTGTTTTAAATATTACACGGTCTAAGCGGCGTGTTACAAGCAACTGTATCTCAGGATCTCGGGGTAAGGAGTGGGTTGGTGCTGCAGTGATACTTTTCTCTCCCCTAACTAATGGATTACATCCTCCTCTTTGGCAGAAAAATATCTGGCAAGAAAGGATGCCCATTCTAGTTCTGCTATATTTGCTCTTGGTCCATTCATTTGCTTATTCACTAGGGCCCCAAAATTCCTGGAGTTGGAATCTTTCCTAGCACAGAGAAGTTTTGTCTAAAAATGCTCTGAGTGTTTGTCCTCAAAGATTGCATGCCTGCAAGTTTTCTGTGCTTGCTGGAATGCTTTAAGTGGTTCCTTTGATCCTGGATTCTTTCGGGCAAGGCCTTATTGTAGGCTGTCTTAAGATCCTTGACTACGGATGAAGTAACAATGTGTTTGGAAGAGCCATACCAACAGGTTGGCTGTTGGAATTTTGTCAGCAATTGAGTGATAAGGCACACCGATTTCCTAATCGGGGTACTCATTGCCAGTTCCAGCTGTACCAAGATAATCAATACATTCTGCCATTACAATATCACTGAAGGAGCCACTCCATTTGAGGCGTTTATGGATCTCAATGAGCATTCCTCTGCATGTGACTCTCCCCAAGGCATAGTGAGGTCAATTAGACATTATAATAGTGGTCTGTGGGCAGTAATAGCTCTCTGCCTGTGAGACAAGGTAATCTTTTTCAATAAAGGGGAACATTTCTGATGGTATAGTTAAGAAAGGAGCAAGTTTTACCATCGGTTCTCAACCAATTTGGTGGGATATCTTGCAGGAAGAGGCTGTTCAGTACTTTGAAAGCTATGCTACTGAGCTGCGAAACCAGGTATTCACCCAACAGGCTACATGGACTGCTCCTTGGCTTAGATTTTTTGATGATGGACAGGGCACTCCCTAAGTAGGACCCCTTTTGGTCTCAGGGTGTTCTTGAAAGAGTTTTGCATTTAAGTCCCCTGTGATCAAACAGTCAGCCTTTGGATAGTCGCAAGCTAAGTCACCCATAATTTGGATAAAGCAGCTTAATTTTGACCTCTTTTCTTTTGTACCAGGGTTAATCCAGACATTTATCAGCAGAAAAGGTGTGCTGTGGTCTCCAGTTGCTGATCTTAATTCCTTGCAGTCAGTTCTCCTGAAACCTTAATGAAGTGATGGTCCCTTTCAGTTTAACTATGGAATATATAGATTCCCCACATTTTGGTCTACCATGTCTATATACACTCAGGGCGGGCTTCCAGAATTCAATGTAGCCTGTTATCTGGCAGCTTGACTCGGCACAGGTTTCCTACAGAGCTATAATTTTTTGGGTATTTAAAAATTTAGCTAAGCCTGAGGACTGTAGTTTCTGAGCCATACCATTGATGTTCCAGAAATGCAGGGATATCAGTGCTGGATTAGGCCACGGGGGTGCCCAAGGCAAATTCAGTCAGAGTGCTGATGGCACAGCCATGAGCATTTTTTAGCATTGAATATGATTTTTATCCACAAACCATTCTGGGGGTTTGCTGCCCCATGAGTAAAGTATCTCTGACTTTCAATAATATTGACTGCGCTACGGTTGGGGAAGCAGCTGTTGCCAGTGTGTATTCTGCAATTTGGATGCCTTTGGGGGAGAGAAATTCAACTGAAGCAATATCACACAACTCCATGCCGCTCAATTCTGGGATTGCCTTTAGCATCCTTAAGTTGTTCCCCCTATTTGAAATATCATGCAAGTTATACTACAGGCAGAATAGCGGTTTTAGTGTCTAAACTTTGTGGAGCTGTCTCTTGCTGTTTTGTAGGCATCACTTGGAGGGTGTCTGACCAAGTCCTTACCAAGTTGGTGTTGGCTATGCTGGGAGGGTCAATTTATTCAGCTGGGGCATCTCCAGTGGTTGCATCCCTTTTGTTCATGAAGGCTTGCGGTGGCTTTTGTTGCTGTTTCTTCTTTATTGTATTTTTGTGTCTGGGTGATTCATCCAGCTCTTATCCACTCAGGCCTACAAAAGAAGACCTCGATGTTAAGGCCCCTTTACATAGGCCTGGTTGGCCAGGCAAGAGACTATGCCCAATGTCATGAAGGCATTGTAAAGGATTTGGGCTGATGGGTGCTGTCAGCATAATCAGTGTTGGAGTGGATGGTGGGTGCTTTCTTCACTTCTTCACTGTTGGATTGAGAGGGTTGTGTGCTTTTATTTGTGAACAATGAGAACAAGTTACAGGCTGCAGAGGAGATGGCACTAGTTGTTTTATTTCACTGTTTTCCCTCTTGCTGAGGAGACATTGTGGTGAAGGAGCTGTACTAGACTTTTCCCCCAGGGGCTGACTTGGTCCCTAATGATGAAGCCTTCGCTAGGAGCACAGGCCCTAATGAAGCCCCTGGTTGCTTAGAATTTGAGTTTGAATACCCAGTTTTCAGGTTACTGGGGTAGCAGGGTGATTGTGCTTTATCCAGGTTTGTTACTCCTGAGGGGCAGGTCGGAAGGCATATTGGGCTGTCATGAGCTGTCCTAGTAGGTTCCTAGGTGCTATGATTTGACTTGGCAACTTCTGATTCCATGTTGAAGATAAAATATTCATCCAAAAGTTTTACTATTTGGTGGTGTGGCATTTCGTAGGGAGGCTATGCTCACTGATTGTTCAGAATGGCTTGAACCACCGGGAACCTCTTGATTTCTGCTAGGACTTAGCTGAGAAACATTGAGAGTGAAGGCAATCTTTCTATGATTGCGGAGCAGCAGCATACTGATTGAATGAGGTTGATGTTGCTTGTGCTCAGATGATCAACTTGTTTAGGTTGCCAAATTTACAGTCAATGCCAATCATAAAGGTTGCTAGCAAATCCAGAAGGTCAACTTGCACATGCAGTTTGTCTGAATGATAGTTTTGAGCAAAAACTGTGGATTGTAGTCTTTGCAAAGTTGCAGACAGACTAAGCTGGAGAAATCTGTTGCTTTATGAGGAACAGCTTTGGAGTGCAAACCCAGACTCCCAGTGGGCTTTTTATTCAAAAAATATAGAACCAGAAGGGATTGATCTTTGGGTTCCATACCGCAAGGTTCATGCGGGGGGTTACCTGGGCCATCCAGGTTCAGCGTTTTCATAGGTGAGCACAGTATTATGCTGCGTGTTGGAGCCCAACGAGCATTCCACTCTTGTTTCCTAATGTTAATTGGACCGTAGGTGGCCACTGTAATAAGGGCCTTGTACGTTGTGTTGGAGAATTTCCTTAGAGAGAAAAGCAACTTTTAAAGCGGTGAATGAGTTGTTACTATTGGTGAGATGTTATGCCCATGTGGACCCGTCCGAGAGAGGGACCTTTGTCTAGACTAATGATTTGAGACTGGTGAGGCAGTAATGGTGACTTTATTATTTTACTCTGCCAGTTAAGCAACCGCACCCACAACCTTTTGGCAGCTGATGGAACCATTGTAGTCCAAGGACAGTAACGCTGACGGGGGGAATGTACCATAGTTTGGAGCTTAAAACCCTAATCAATATGTCAAACGTTCCCAGGGACAACTTATCCCACCTTTGCAGCACATTCTGTTTCCTGTACTGTAATATATATCATAGTGCACTATGTCCAAGTCAGGGTTATGTTTAGGGAAATTAGTAGTCACCATCTTCCTCAATCCCATCAGTCTGGAAATGGAATCAGCTCTCCATCCACTGGGCTACTGCCACGTTGGCTACAATTGGCTCAGGGAATGAGGACTTCTGTTCCCCAAGTCTCCCTTTACAAATGACAATGAATGCACAGGTCTCACCATGGTACATTTCAAGTTAATGAAGTTCTCACGAGCTGACCTTCCTGAGCTGAAAGGCTTCACACACCTTTTAACCAGGTCTTCTTACCTGAAAGCCTAAGACATTTTTCTGCTCTGGGAGCGGTTTTCACACATCATAAGGGGCATACTGACAGAGACCAGCTGCTAATGAAGCTAATTCTAATCAGCCTAATGGAGGTTCAGGAAGACAGAGTCAAGCCTTTGAAAAGTTAATTTTCCTAAACTTTTATCAGAACTCTGACTTGACGTTGTAATAATTATTAAAAATATTGGTGTTAATCCAGTAGTGGGATAAAGTCATCCTTTTTGCCCTGATCACCCCCATTTGTTGACTGATACTGGTGGTTACTGACTCTGACTGTGCCCTGGGCTCATCTAACTAGGCCTGGAGCTGTGTGGAGCTGTGTTTAAAAGGTATGTGGTAAATAGGCATAATTATAATTGGCTCTGACAACCTACCTGTAACTCCCTAGTACATGGTAGGGTGTGTAGCGTTAGGGACCCTGGTGTGGTTAAGGCATTTATGGGTGCACTTCTGTGGTGTCTGCTGTCCTTTTAAAGGGAGCTCTGCCCACCACGCTTTTTTTACAGTAAAATTAAGCCCAAATTAGACTTTGGAATTATAAGTACTTCCAAAGTCTCAACATATCTTATTTTTAGATATATCACACCTAAGATTTGCCCTAGGTGCCCCAACGGTGCATTGTATTTATAAGCAGGAACATTATAAAATATATTTTATATGCCCTTGTGAGGGAAAAACTGCCAATGCATTTTTCCCTATTGTAGCTCCAAAGGCTAACATGGGAAGGCTTTACTTAACACTAATAAAGTCTATCCCTTGATGGGAGTAAGCTACAAATGTGATTAAGAGTGTCAAAATAATTGTTAAGATAAACCAACAACTTGTCGTTGTTAGATTTATCATAGGTATAACAGGGACAGTATTTTAGAATGCTTTTCCAAAGCTACCTAAAATTAGCCATGTATCAGCCTCTCCTGAATGGTCAGTCTTTGGCAGGCTTGCCAGGCTTCTCTGATAAGGTGTAAAGTGGCCTGGGCTGAGACAAAGGAACCATCTGGTGGGAGAGGAACTGCAGCAGCAGATGTCACAGCAGAAAGGGGACTGGGTAGCCAACCTGGTCTTCAAAGGGGAAAAGACAGTTTGGACAGAAACCAGACCTCCCCTATTTCCAGCATCTCCAGCCAGGTGGTATCCTCTTCATTAGACTAAAAGAAGGGTTGCAAGGGGTGTGTAGGCAAAAGTTAGCCACACCTGTGGGTGGGATTAGCCAGAGCAGAACCTCTGGGAGAGATTTTCTCCATTTTGGATTTTTAAGAAACATTTTTTTCTGGGACAAAAATGTGCCACACTTCTAAGGAAGATGTCATCAGAGCGGGTGGCACCCTGCACCCCATTGCCAATCCAGGAACCTGGCTAAAAGTAGGAGAGCTGTCCAGCAACTCAGATACTTGCTGGGAAAAATCAGAAGAAGAAAGACTGTCCTGTTGAAACCGCGGTCTGCACCAAAAAGGACTGCACTCTGAAGGACTACACTTGCCGCACATGTTGGGCTTCACCACAAAAGGACACTGCCTTGCTTCTAAAGATCCAGGAGTGGACTCCTGATAAGCAACAGGTACAAAAAGTCCCCTGTATCAATTCCTGCAAGAAGAGCCCAGCTGACCAGCGTCCAGTGGACGTTTTAAAATGTGAACAGGTACATTGTGGTAATTGTAGTCCCAAATATACCCTTCAAGACTCCAAAGGGACCTTCTGGAAGGAGCTCCAGAAGCTTGCATAAAGTTCCATAAGGTGACTGACCTGTTGTCGAGAGTCAAGCCGGCGATGTCAAACCGTGGCCTCGCCTGAATTTCAGGTTTGCACCCCTGAAGCTCTGGAGCTTTTGGTCATCAATGACGAGAACCAAGACCTCCAGAATTTCACCAAGGCCTTCTGCTGAAGCAAGCAACTAATATCAAACCACAAGCTGGCCTGTGGAGGAGCCTCTCACGACATTGATGGAAAAATAACCAAAAAAGAGACTAAAGGCCAAATGTATCAATATTTTGCTTTGCGAGTCTCATATAGCGAATTTTAAGAAATCGCTACTTCCGGCATGGAAAATGTGATGTATCAAAATTGCGAGTCGGAAATAGCGATTTCTTAAAAATCGCTAATGCAATTTGCGAGGTCTAAATACCAAATCGCAAATAAAATTGCGATTCGGTATTTGGACCTTGCAAATTGTGAAAACGGTTACCCGGCACAGCCTGATGACATCACAAGCAGGAAGTGAGTCAGCCCATGCTGTTTCCAGGTACCACATCCACAGGAGCAGTCAGAGAGTCACAGACCAGCCCCAGGGAGGCTATTGTGGGAGCAAGCCAGGACCTAACACCAACATGGCCAATGCTGGCAATGGGAAGGAGAAGGGAGACAGGAAGAGGAAGCTGAAATTCAGTGAGCAAGAATTGGAGGTGCTCACTGAGGAGGTGGTCAGGAGCCATGACCGGCTCTTTGGGAAGAGCTCACTCCAGGTACCAGAGAGTGAGAAGCGGAAAGTTTGGGCTGACATCCAGACCAAAATCTGCGCAGTGGGGGTTGCGCAGCGCTCGGTGGAAGAGATACGCAAGAGGTGGTACGACCTGCATTCCCATGCCAAGGAGAGGGTGGCCAGCAGGCTAAAGGAGGCAAGGAGCACAGGAGGCAAACCATCCACCCAGACACCCTCCACCCCCATGGAAGACCTGGTGGAGTCCACACTGCTTCCAGAAGCTGTCAGTGGGGTCACTGACATTGACACTTCCGGCACACCCGGCACCAGCAAAGGTAAGTCCAATAATGATGTGTATCCCCATATGTGCATGTACAAATGCCCCTTAGGAAATAGCAATTAGTGCAAATCATTGTGATAAGTAGTTCATTCCACATCTTACATGCAGCACAACAATGCTTTATCGGAGTGGTAGTCCACAACCCTGAGCTGAAAATAGCACATAGATAGCAATTAAGTATAAAGACACACATAAGAACAACACACACACTTCACAGTGATACGATGTAAGTATGCATTTATTACCATTGTGCAACATTTGGTGATACATTCATAAATGACATCCTGCACATTGTTGTTGCAGATGGCTCAGGCCCAGCAGCAGCAGAATGTTCTAATGTGGGTGATGCAGAAACACAGCCACTGTCCGACTCAAACACCAGTGAGTCATTGTGTATAGCAGCAATCAGACGCAGGGCAAAGGTGTTACCTCTCCACAAGTTGAACCTGGACTCCAATGAAATGCCGGATGAAGGACACACACCACCCCCAGAAGCTGGATCCACAGGAAGGCAGCAGTCCCTGCCCCAGCGTCACTCAACTCCCCGCAGGAGGCCTCATGATGCAGGCACACAGCACACAGATGAAGGCAAGGGCCCATCATTTTTTGGCGGCCTTGAAGCATCCATGCTCAAAGTGCAGCGCCTGCCTGCAATGCAAAAAAATGAGGGCAATGCACAGGCAGTTGCAGTCACACAATGACAATATGGGAGGACTGCACAAGCAGTTGGAGTCTCTGAATGCAAACATCTTCAAGCTGCATGAGGGACAGCAAACAGCTGCAGATAACACGAAGGAACTGACAAATGCCATTAAGGAACTCATACTGAGATCAGGCATGAGCGTGTGACCCACCGCAGGCGCCAATGGCAATTCATGGGAATTTTCAATGGCTTTTGCAGATCCGTAAATCGGCTCGCTACTTCAACTGCCCTGATATCACGGCGTGCTGTGGCCTCACAGGTGGAGGCAGCACATGGCAGTCAGGACGTTGCACAGGGATTGGTGCAAATAACCAGCGTTCTGGATGCTATGCTGACAGCACGCAGTGCTACATCCATCGAACTGGGTGTTGGGGATACTGAGGAGTCATCTAGCCTCAGCAGTCTTGCAGTCCCCGTGATGGATCCTAGGCATCGCAGTGCCAGGCACAGTACTGCCTACGACCTTGATAGAAGAGGTGCCGGTGAGGCCACTCCGCACTCAAGTGGAATGCGTGGTCGTAAGAAGTGACATTGAGGGCTACAGGGGACTACCTTCACATGTAGCAATACAGTAAAACTATGATGGTAATAGTGTGACACTGTTAATGGCTCATGTCTGCCTATTGTGCATTGCTTTGTCCTTGTGACACATATGTTACCTGAAGTCAAGGTAATAAAGGTGCTAACTACCGGAATACATGTCAGTGAGGTGGTGTTTTCATTATTTACATCTGAAATGGTTGTGGATGATGTCAGCATGCCTTCCCTGCTGCTGCACTGGTCCTGTCTGCTGGCTTTAGGGGTGGTATGGGATCATCATCCTCATCTGAGGCTGGCTCCGATATTTCCACAGGTATGCCCCTGGTGGTAGCTATCTTGTGCAAGATCGCACATGTGACCACTATACTACAGGTCGTGTCCGGGCTGTACTGTAGTGCCCCTTTTGTGGATGCCCCGGAAGTGACTCTTCAGCAGGCCAAAGGTGCGCTCCACCACATTGCGGATTGCCCTGTGTGCTGAATTGTATCTCCACTCTGCTGGTGTTGCAGGATTTAGGTAGGGTGTCATCATGTAGGTGCGCACTGTGTAGACACTGTCTCCTGGAAGGAACAGAGGGTATAATGAGTAGCTGTGCCATCTGACGTCACACTGTCATCAATGCAACATTGTAAAGTTGGAAATTATCTAGTAGATATCCTTCACCAAATTCCCCAGCTAGCAGTCTTGTGTGAATCCTGATGTGGCAAAAGATGCACGAATCATGTGTGCTCCCTGCGTACCTGGCCACAAGATCAGTTATGATGTAGGAGGCATTGCATATCACCTGTATGTTCATTGAATGTTGGTTTTTACAGTTGCAATACACATACTCTGTGGCCGATGGTGGACAGATGGAAATGTGTCCCATCTATGGCACCTAGGACATGGGGGGACTGTGCTATCTGTTAGAAATTGATTTTTGTCTGCTGTATTTCCTGTGGGGTGTTGGGGAATCTGATGTACTGGTGTATCCTGCTCAGCATGGCATTTAGAAATGCATTGAAAAATCTAGAGAGGGCACTCTGTGATTCCCCTCCAGCTGCTGCTATGACTCCTTGATAGCTCCCTGAGGCAAGTAGGTGCAGGGAGCATAATACCTGCACATGGGTGGGTATGATATTGGTCCTGTGTGTTGTGCGCTGCAGTATGGGTTGTAGCTCAGCTATCAGGTCAAGTATCATGGCTGAGCTCAACCTGTACTTCTCATATGTCTCCTCCTCAGTCTGGTCAAAAAGGGTTATGTACACTCTGAAAATGCGTTCCTGTCTCCTCCTCCCTCTCCTCAAACCTGCCAAGATCCTCATTCTCCTCGCCTTCACGTAGAGTGCAGGCATTGTCGAAAAGAGGCTGAGGCATTCTGGGTCTCTTTATATAGGTTGCACCTGGTTACCACCTGGTTCCAATTCGTGGTAAATTGCATGTGCAAAAGGCTATTCTGCGAATATTCGCAATTTGCGAATTTTTGATGCATCGCATAGCGACATGGTTTTGCGTGTTGCCATCTGCGTATTGCAATTTGCGACATGAAATACTGAATCTCAATTTGCGAGTCGCTATCCGAGCTTGCAATTTGCGATATGCAAATAGCGATTTGTTTTTTCATGTCGCAGATTGCGACACGCAAAACCATGTTGCTTCGCTAAAATTCGCAATTTTTGCGATTCCTTGTTTTTGGCCTGTGAATGCCTTTCATACATCGCAAACCAAGTTTTTGCATTCACAAACGGCCAATTTTTCCGATTCGCACCGTTTGCGAATGCTAAAACATTTGATGCATCTGGCCCTAAATCCTACCACTCAGTGTATCTGACCTGTGCTCCTTCGTGGCCTGCCTCAAACTTTGACTTGATCCTGGTCAAGCAAGACCAGATAACTGTGTTCGGAGCTGCTCATTTTTAGGCACTAGAAAACATATTTTTTATTTATTCTTTAAACATTAATATCTCTGCTTCCCTACAGAGGACTTTTGTCATTTTAGTATCATTTTTAAGTTTTTAAGATGAAAATATTTCCAATTTGTAAAAATTAGTGTTGGTTTTTTATTGTGTGTTGTGTTTAGGATAATGAGGGCTATCCTAGTGTTAGGGTTCATTCTTTGGGGGGTTGATTCAAGCAGCTGGGAGGGGTAGTCTCCAGACCCTGAAGAGATGTCTGTTCTGGAAGTTTGGTCTCACACCAGACTAGTATAGAATGAAGTTCAAGGACACACAGAAAGTCAGTTCCCAGTCCTGGATTGATGTTGTGGACACCTCAGTTAAGACACTAGAGGACAGGATACAGGGTAGCACTGTAAGTACTTATAGGGGGCTATATAATTTAGTTAGGAAGGAGCTCATCTTGAGTAATTAGATCACAAAGAATTTACACCTGTTCCTGGTTGGCTCTAAGATGTCTAGCCCTAGGGAACTGGTTGAGACAGCTGATGAGTGTTTGTGAACCAAGGTTTCCAAGAAACACCAGGGGCGTGAGCCAAAGAAAGGAGGACATTTCCCCTCCCTGGGGAAAGCCCTGGGTAACCAAGATAAAAAACAAAAGAATCCTCTAAAGATCCACAAACACCTGCACAAGGAGGGGGCCCCTGAGCCATTCCATTTACAAGGGAAGGGGTATCAAGGGAAACACTTTGATCCTGAAAATGCGGGGAAAGCTTGGACCCTTCAAAGGCCAGGAAATGTTTTGACTGTTTGCAGCCAGGATACAAAAGAGGAGCTGCTGCCTGCTCAAAAGAAGCCCCACCCCCAGTGGGCAGTCCCAAGGGATTGCTAGTGTAGGTGTGGGGTTGGAAGTTGGTCCAGAGATGGGGAAGGTATACACAGAGGTAACCCCAGTGTTCGTGGGTGGGTTGGAAGTTGTAGCCCTGGCAGCTTTACCTCCAAACATGGAGTAGTACAGGCAGAGACCACAAATCAATAGGACTGAGGTTGAGCCTCTGAGAGATACAGGAGCCAGTGCAACTATGGTCAAGAACACACTCCAGAGCAGTTCATTCCTAGTGTGTTTCGCCGGGTAACTTTGATAGATAGCAGATACAAGCTCCATCCCATGGCAGTGGTGAGTTTGGAATGGGGAGGTGGGACTGATCCGAAGAAGGTATTTGTGTCTCCTCGACTCCCAGTAGAGTGACTATTGGGAAATTATCTTGAAGCTTCTGAATAGTCAGAGGTAGAAGATGCCAGACCTCCCCAAATGGGTATGTGCTTTGACCAGGTAATAGACCGCACATCAGGGAAGTGCTGGACCCTTGGACCCTGAAACAATGGACCATGCCTCCAGAAGCAAGAGAAAGGGCACAGGGTCTGGTCAGCTAGCCCAACGAACTCCAGAGAAGCAGGAGAAATCTAACCCTGAAAGGAAGGATCTGATCTCTGAGGTAGGAACTCCACCCCTGCAAGGTCTATCCAGCTTGGCAGAATTGCAGGGAGCCAGTGGGCCCACCAGAGAAGAGTTGTGTGAGGGCCTAAGGCAGACTACCTCCTGGCAAGAGCAGGGTGATGTCAGTGGATTCCACAGAGTCTACTGGAGGATGGAGTCCTTACTGAGGCCAGTAACCCTAAATCAGGAGAATGGCGTTCCCCCAGAAGTACAGAGAATTTCTCCTCACCTTGAGCTATGACATCCCCTTGGGAGGACGTTTGGCTTAGAGTAAGACATGGAATAGGCTGGTCAACCATTTCTATTGTCCAACATGTCTGCAAAAGTGAAGGAGTTCTGTAGCTCCTTTGTTAGCTGTCAGGCATTTGGCAAGAAAGGGGGCAAGCCAAAGGCTTAATATCACTGCCAGCGATTGGGACTCCCTTTGAGATGGTAGGGATTGATATTGTTAGTCTGCTAGACTCATCAACTGCCTCAGATAACAGATATATCTTGGTGGTAGTGGACCATGCCACTTGATATCCAGATGCAATTCCCCTCAGAACAGTGATTGCTCCTACAGTGGCGAGGGCCCTACTTGGTGTGTTCACCAGAGTGGGTTTCCCAAAGGAGTTGGTCTCAGCTAGGGGCACAAACTGTATATTTGCCTTTCTGAAGGCGATGTGGGATGCATGTGATGGTACCACTCCATATCATCCCCATACCAATAGCCTGGTGGTGTAGTGGATCCTCTTTGTTTTAATGGGAATCAGGAGTTTAACTTAGCCTTCTGGCTTGCAGGCCTTTGTCCCCTTCACCTAGTGACTTTCAAGCTACCTAGCTTGCTCTGTTTTAGCACATTTATTTAATTATTTCTTCCAAGATGGCTACCATGTTAATAGTTAGGAAGATATTTTAGTTTCACATTATCAGGGCCACTCTGTAAAGGCGTCACTATCAGCATCAAAGATAAATAAGACATGTAGGAATTAACATCATGTACTTTCCCACTCTCGTGTGGCAGTAACATAATGTACCTTTTCAGGGAATTGTGTATATAATTGCCGCAAGAAGCATATCTTCTTATGAATTGTTTGGGAATATTCCTGCGTCAGGGGTCCTACACAATCTGTATAAATACATCTCACACAGACATAATTATCAAAGGGATTCCTACCAGATGCCATCAACGCTATCTACGCCACACGTCGCCTTGATGCAGACCCAGCCTTTGTACCAGCACAGAGTCTGATCTAGAAACCTCATTCCATGGTACCACAGGTTGGGGGGCTCTTCTCATGGACATGGGACTGCCAGATTAGGTTTCACATACCTACCTCTCTTTAGGTTACAGATTAGGTTTATCATGCTAGGGTATTTGGGCTTCTTTCACACCTACTTTACATTTTTTGTCATTGAAAGATGGTGGGGGTCTTTGTACTCATGATTCTAATTTTTACAAATCTGTTTCTTGCTTTGTTCATTATCCTAATGATTGCAGCCCATGAAACTTACAGTAGATTGCAGTCTTGTTAATAAAACCTATTGGAAACATCACTGCATCTTTTTCATTCCCTGTGTATGATTGAGACATGTTGTTCATGTAAGAAAAGGGTAATCTCAGTTTAACCACGACTCCCCTGAGATGTCCCACTCTTGAGTCCATGCGTAAAGGCTGCCACAAGCATCTTTTACTTTTTGGGTTTTTGCTGAGGTACTGCTTGTGAGGCGGGAGTGTTGGGCCGACAGTTGTGACTTGTTGTAGGATTTGTCTAGTTGCCTACAAACAAAAGGACTATCATCCCTAAACCAGCAGTCTTGCCTAGAGCAAGAGTCTAACTATGACAGTGGAAAGATTTATTAAGACCCTGAAGTGCAGGATGATGGGGTTGTCTGACAAATGTAGGAGGAGATGGGATGCTCTCCTCCCATGACTGCTGTTTGCAGACAGGGAGGTGCCACAGAAAAGTTTTGGCTTCAGCCCCTGTGAGTTACTGTTTGGAGGGTCATTTTGTTTGGTGAGAGAGTCCTGAGAGAAGCATCTCAACGAATCCAAGCAGAATGTGCTTCACTTGTGAGAGGCCCAAGGTCTCACATGGCAGAGAAAAAGAGGAAGGCAAACAGCAATAGTTCATGAACCTCTAGCATGACCAGAAGGCTACTTTGTCTGGGTACCATCCAGGTCAATTGGTGTGACCTGGATTGGTGTGGGTTTTGAAGCCTGTGACTCCCGGGGCCCTCTTGGAGACATGGACTGGGTCATACCCCATTTTGGAGAAAAAGAGTAAGGTCACCTAATTAGTAAACCTTGACACCTCTAGGTATCCCCACCGGATCCTGCATGTCAGTAGACTAAAACCCTACCAAAACAGGGCAGACATGACCATGCTGATGGTCACAAATGAGGGAAGAGAGGAAGAGAGTGAGCCTCTGCCAAATCTCCTCTCCACCAATGTGCAAGATGGGTCAGTGGATGAAGTGTCACTATCTCCCAAGCTGACAGACCAGCAGCAATTAACTGCAAACAAGTAATAGCACAGTTTGCTGGACTGTTCTGCCTGACCCCTGGACTCACCACTTGGTGTGTCCATGAAATTAACACTGGTGGCGGCTCAACTGCATAAAATGAGCTGTACAGGTTGTCTGACCAGGACAGAGACAACTTTAAAGCTGAAGTAGCTAAGATGCTGAAACGAGGGATAGTCCCTGGGCCAGTCCAGTGGTGCCAGCGCCCAAGCCTAATCCCTAAAGGGGAAAGAAGGTGTACAGATTCTGAGCTGATTACAGAGGTTTGAATACAGTCACCAAGATTGGCGCTCACCCTAAAACTAGATCTGATGAGCTCATTAATAGGTAGGGAACTGCAAAGTACCTCAGTACATTTGATCTGACCTCAGGATACTGGCAGATTCCCCAAAGTCCAGGGGTAAAGGACAGGTCAGCATTTTCCACTCCAGAGGGCCACTTTCAATTCAAGGTGATGCCCTTTGGTTTGAAGAATGCCCCTATCATCTTTCAAAGATTGGTGAACAGAGTCATGTCTGGGCTGGAACCCTTTAGTGCAGCATATCTTGATTATATAGCTGTATTCAGTTCCACCTGGGAGGATCACCTGGTCCAACTGAAGGAAATGCTTGAGGCCCTGCAAAAAGTAGACCTGATTATCAAGGCAAGCAAATGCCAGATACCATAGAGTTCAGTGGTGTACCAGAGCCACCTTGTTGGTGGAGGCCATGTACAGCCTCTCTGGCCCAAAATCCAGACCATCCTGGATTGGGAGACTCCTAAAACCCAGACCCAGGTCAGGGCCTTTTTTGGTCTAAATAGCTGTTATCGAAGATTTGTAAATAATTATGAGACCATTGTGCCTCCCTCCTACAGACCTCAATTCAAAGAAACAGCCCAAAAATGTCATGTGGACCCCAGAATGTCAGAAGGCCTTTGACACTCTAAATTAGGCTATTTGTTCAGCACCAATGTTACTGGCCCCTGACTAGAATAAGGAGCTTATTGTACAGACAGATGCTACAGCCCAAGGGGTTTGGGCAGTGCTGGCACAAGCAAATGGAGAGGGACAGGATCAGCCACTTGCTTTCATTAGGCGGCAACTATTCGCAAGAAAATACTGATGAGGTACCATAGAGAGGGATGGTCTGGTCCCTGAAGAAGTTGAAACCATAACTGTTTGGTACTCACTTCCCTTTTCTGACCACAGACCTCTCAGATGGCTCAAATCCAAATCCATTGAGGTGATCCAATTCCCTATAGGGGATGGACTTTCCAGTGGAAAACAGACCCTGGAGTGCCCATGCCAATGCATAATGACTTTCTAGGTTTTTCTACTTAGGTAACGAGGACTACCAGGATGTATGTCAGCTACCAATCAGCTTTTGTCTGGGGTGGGCAGTGTGAGATTGTTATTCTTTTTGCCCTGATTGCCCCATTTTTGACTGACACTGTTGGTTACTGACTCTGACTGTGCCCTTGGCTCTGCTAACCAGGCACAGGGTTCTGTTTGAAATGTATATGGTAATTAGGCACAATTATAATAGACTGTGACAACCTACCTGTAAGTCCCAAGTACATGGTAGGGCATGTAGGTTTAGGGACCCCCTGTAGAGTTAAGGCACTTATGGGTGCACTGCTGTGGTGTCTGCTGTTATTGTAAAGACAGATCTGCCTTGCAGGCTACGTTTAAAATACAAATAGGCCCAAATTTGACTTTGGAATTAAAAGTAGTTCCAAAGTCTCAAAATATCTTCTTTTTACATATAGGTCACACCTAAGGTCTGCCCTAGATGCCCCAAGGGTAGGATGCATTGTAATTATAAGCAGTGACATTCTAAAAGATGTTTATATTCCCTGGTAAGGGAAACATTGCCCCACTGAAGTACCTTAGATCCATAGGCTAACATGGGAAGGCTTTATTTAACACTAATAAAGTCTATCTTTTGATGGAAGTGTGCTAAAAATATGTTTCGAAGTGTCAAAATAATAGTTAAGACACACCCAACCACTTGCCAATGTTAGATTTATCACAGGTATTACAGGGAAAGAGGTTTAGAACTCTTTCCAAAAGTTACCTTAAGTTAGCACTTTAGCAGCCTCTACTGATTGGCCAATCTTTGACAGGCTGGTTAGGCTGCTCTGATGAGGTGTAAAGTGGCCTGGGCTCAGACAAAGGAACCATCTGGTGGGAGGAGAACTGCAGCAGCAGATGCTAGAGTAGGAAGGGTGCTGGGTAGCCAAACTGGTCTTCAAAGGGGAAAAGACAGTTGGGACGGAAACTAGACCTCCCTCATTTCCCACGAGTCCCAGCCAGGTGGGAGCCTCTCTCAATTAGATTAGCAGAGGGGCTTGGAGGGGAGTATAGGGAAAAGTGAGCCACCCCTGTGGGTGGGCTTAGCCAGACCTAAACCTCCAGGAGAGATTTTCTCAGTGTGTTCTGGGACAAAAATGTTCAAAACTGTTAAGGAAGTGGTCATCAGACAGGGTGGTACCCTGCACCTCATTGGTCAGAGGTGCCCCATGCTTGCCAGCAAAGGAACCTGGATAACAGTGGGAGAGCTGCCCAGCAACTCTGGCCCATGCTGGAAGAAATCAGAAAAAAGACTGCTCTGATGAACCCTGGTATGCACCAAGGAAGAATGCACTCTGAAGGACTGCACCTGCTGAACACTTTGGGCTCTACCACACAAAGGACATTGGCATGCTTCTAAATATCCAACAAGTACAAAGGAGCTACCAAGAGCCCCCTTCATCAACTCCTGCAAGAACAGCCCAGCTGACCAGCATCCAGGGGACTTTTAAGGGGTAGGACAGGTGCATTGTGGGAATTGTAGTCCCAACTCTCCAAGGAGCAACTCAGAGCATCTGGAACCTCAACTGGTGTTGTAGACCCTTCAAGACCCCAAAAATACTTTCTGGAAGGAGATCTGGAAGTTTGGAGAAATTTGGAGAATTTTTGGAAAAAAGCTTTGTTAGAAATGGGGTTTCTGGTTGGCTAGGGTATGCACCTCAGGCATGTAGAACCCACCACCTTAGTCAGGGCTATTCAGTTACACACCAAAGGTAACCAAGTGGAGAAGCTGAAGTAGGGATAAACAATAAAATGACCAATGAAAGAACAGGAGAAAATCAACAACACATAGTGGTCTAAGTGCTGAGTTTGAAGTGCAAAAATGAGTCACTGTGGTATTGCGCATACGCAAGTTGTATCCTCACCACTGATCACCAATGTTAGAAATGGGGTTTCAGGTTGGCTAGGGTTTGTACCTCTGCCAGGCAGAACCCACCACTCTAGTCAGGGTGAGTCAGTTACACACTTAAGATAACCTGTGCCCACCCCCTGGAAGCTTGGCACAGAGCAGTCAGACTTACCTTCGGAGGCCATGTGTAAAGCCTTTGTGCAACACACCCACTCTAGTGACACAATAATCATACTATAAAAGATACTCCACACAGGGTTCAGTAAAAATAGATGCTCCTTATATTGTAATTATCATAGGTCTACACAATGACATAAATCATACGGATGATACACCAAATGCAGTTACTATAGTAAAGCTCAGTATTATGATATTGTAGAGGTTGCAATGTTATACATTAGGCAACACCAAGCAATGCAAGTAAATTTCTCTTCTGGCAAAGGAACATCAATTATGAATATTGTACATATTATGCTTATACTGAAATAGCACTCATTATCCTAATCATGTAGGGTGAAAAATGACATAGCTAATGACTTCTGTACATACTATGCAGTCATCTTTAGTAATATTCATTAACCAGGGCAAGGTATGGCAAAAATGGCACACATCCTTATGTTAGTGCTGGGAATGCCACAGATAATGAGCAAAGCACATAAATCACCCAATATCATCCTCACGCACCGGGTGCAGTGTACCTGCACTGCTATTAGATTTTATGAATTAATCAGGTTCCAAGCTTGAGACCTAGCAACTCCTGTGTTCCTAATATGGTAAATACAGTGTCTGGAGAAGGCAAGCTTGAGACCTCCACTGAGGGTTTGCCTGTCGTGTCAACAGGATCCAGTGACACCTAGGTATGAGCAGCATGGGGGTTGCACGCACTATGCTATCCCCCAAGCAAGATTCCTCAGAGGCAGCTACCCGTGGGCATGCAGGGCAGCTGCCACAGCTTCACCCTGTTTGCAGGGAGAAGGTAAGAGAGCTTCTCCTTTCGAGTGTTCACAAGTTATAACCCCCGTCCTGGTTCACTTGGTAACAGGAGTGGGCCAATCAAGCATGCTGGGGCCAAGTCGTGCTGAAATGCTCTCGGCGGCGGCTGGGGAGAGGCAGAATACTGAGAGTTGGTACCCTCCCCCACCAGGGCCCATGTAGGGTTGAAATCTGTGCTTGGATTGGCTTGTCTCCTACAACAGAGGCCAGGCCATGCCAAACGATCCATTGCAGCGTGACTTCGGGACAAGGTGAGCTCTACAGGCTGTGATGTTTAAGTCGGTGGGGGCTCATCACTCAAGGCACATCTCCTGACCTGGCACCTCCTCTTAAAGTCCACTGAAGCCACCTGACATGGCAACCTGGGATGATATGGGAACAGCTAAACCCTGTAGTTGTGCTCAGCTAAGTAAACATGAGGATCCTTAACACACACCGCAGTTTCTGGGTTTTCCCATGAGGATGGCACTGGGAAGTTAAAAAAGCTCACAATGCTCTAAATATCCAAATAAAAGTGGGAATGCAAAAAGCGCTCCCCTTGAGCTATTTTTTGAACGTCTGTCAGTCTCAGCCCCATGTCAATCCTGGTGGTGCAGGGGCTCTTAGGAAGCAGGGGCTAGTCAGTAAGTCCCTGGAAAACACTTATGCGCAAAGCAGGCAGGCCAGCACATCCGCAAAAGTTCTCCAAAACAGCAGTCCCTCCTGGCAATCCAACAAAACTTATTGACTTACACCCAGGGAGCAGCCAGCAACATGGCAACAAGCAGAAAAGCAATTCAGTGAGACTTTTATGCTACCTAACAGCATCAGGTGGCAGGGCAACAACAGAAGAGCAGTACAGAGGAGTCCTTCTGGCAGAGGTTTAGTCCAATTTCCCAAAAGTGCCTTAAAATCATGGGGTCTGAGCCCCTGTACTTATACTCAAAAATGCCTTTGTTCAGGGGGTGATTTCAAGGGAAACCTTTCAAGTGAAGCACAACCCTGTTCAACCCAGCTCTGTACCCAGACATCAGTGGGGGGTAATCAGCCCATTGTGTGAGGGCAAGGCACAGCCTTCTGACATGCACAGAGTAAATGACCTTCCATCTCCTCAGCCCAGGATGACTATCAGTATGCAGATGTCTCTTCTGTCACACCCGGCACCACTTGTGTGATGGCTGTCTGGAAAGCATGCACCAAGTGTTGCTGTCACTCTACTCCAGATGTGGATTAGAGTCAAAGTGCAAAACACTAAAGTTATAAGCTTACAATAATGCCAACTTTATAAAAGTGGGATTTCTAAAATAATGATGTACAGTCTACCTTCAAAAGGTAAGCAGGATTTCTCACTATCGTTCCAAACATACCAAACATGCCCACAGTACTCCTTACAGATCAAATATTACCACTTAGACCTATAAAAGGGAATTCCCAATTCAAAGGTATGAAAGGAGCAGCACTCACAGTAGTGAAAAACAAAATAGTCTGCTTGTCACTGACACAAAAAAATATATGTCCTACTTTTTATATATATAGTACCCTGCCCATAGGGCTATCTAGTCCTTACCTTAGGGCTTACTTATTCATACTAAAAAGGGAGTTTAGGCCTTAGCAATTAGTTTGACTTGCCAAGTCAATGTGGCAGTAAAATGACCACGCAGACCTTGCAGTGGCAGGCCTGAGTCAAGTTTGAAAGGCTACTTCTGTAGGTGGTGCAATCACCACTACAGATTCAGTAGTACCCTTTAATTTACAGGCACTGGATATATGATATACCACTTTACAAGGGAATTACAGAAAAGTTAAATATGCCAAACAAATGTACGCCAATTGTACCAAGTTTTAGGGGAGAGAGTACAAGCACTTTAACACTGATTAGCAGTGCTAAAGTGCCCAGAGTCCTAAAGACAACAAAAAGAGGGTCACAAAAATAGGAGGAGAAAGACAAAATGTTTGGGCATGACCATTCAGAAAGGGCCATTTCCAACAAGCTCCATAAGGTGACCGATCTGTTGTTGAGAATCAACCTGGCCTGAATTTCAGGTTTGCCTTGCTTGACATTGAGGGAAAAAGAACCAAAAAAGAGACTAATGTGGTCATTACGAGTCTGGCAGTCGGACAAGCCCCTTTGCAAGATTTCCACTGGGATGACTGGCGGAAACCAAGGTTTCTGCCAGTCAGCCGAGTGGAAACTGTGCGGCGGCATTGGTCTTGGCTCCACATGGAGCCGAGGCCAATGCTGTCGCTCGGGGGCCACCCAGCACCCTCAGAATAAGTACTGCCTGCAAAGCAGATAGAGCACATTCTGACTGAGCTGGGCAGGGGGGCTATTACACTGCTCATGCCATGAGCATAGGCAGTGCAGGAGCCCCCCTTTGGCTCCCAGTACTGGCTTCCCGCCAGCATTTTCCATTGCGGTCAGACCAACATGGAAAGGCCAGTGGTAAGTAGAGTTGTAAGTAGCCAGACGGCACTGGACTCAGTGCTGCCCTGGCTGAGTACAACTCAGGCCGCCACCAGGAACCATGGTCCCTGTGGAGAAGGCGGTCCCCTGGTGCTCCGACTGCCAGGGTTGTAATGTGCTAGTCCAACTGCTACATTTGCAGTAGTCCGACCGTCACTGTGAGGCTGGTGTTCCTTGGAACTAAGGCCCTAAGTCAGAAAGTAAAATTTCGAATGAGGCATACCATTCTGTGCATCCGACTTGGGCTCCATCGCAGTCTGACTAAAATTTTGACTTTGACCTGGTCAAGTGCGCTCAGATAGCCGTGGTTTTCCTTTAAGCACTAGAAAGCTATTTTTTTTTATTTACTGTAAAAATGTACATCTTCAGTTCACTACATTTAATTTTTGTTGTTTTGGTGTAATTTTAAAGATACAAATATTTCCTATTTTTATAAATTGGTGTTGGATTTTTATTGTGTATTGTAATTTACTTTTGCATTGTTTTGTTAATAATGAATGTTTTACACACCTGTCTCCTAAGTTAATTCTAACTGTTTGTGGGCCAAGATACCAAGGGTTGAGCAGGGATTAATTTATTGTGACCTCGACTGGACTTTATTTATGATTGTGACGTTATTACTAAGTGTAGGTACCTACCGCTCCTTACTAATAAACCACTTTCCAACAAGTAGGTTATCCCAAGCCGGAGTTAGGGGCACCTTTTAGAGTGAAAATAGTTCTTGGGACTAGTCACTGGAGGTACAGGCCATTACTAAATTCCTATATCTACATCCTATACTAAGTACCCTATACTGTGGGCTAACAAGGCCAACATACTTGTGTTTTGTTTAATATTTAAAAGTATGGTTATTTTGACAGGTTGGCCTGCTGGTTCAAAATAGCACCATGGTTTCCATGTCATCCTTGTGGAGGGCAGAATATGTGCTGTGGTCCACAGATGATATTTAATTTCCTACGCCATAGGTTTATTTTCCTGCACCATATATTATGGCCTTTCTGGAAAGTTCAACATTTCAAATAGGGATTAAACAATTTTACCATGTTTTACGGGTCGGAGCACATTTACTGGTTTCTGGACATCTGTGCCCCAGTGTGCAGAGTTCCTAAACTAGCAATATCAGTCAGTAAAAACATGGGACTAATCACGCAAAAGAGGGATTTTCTCACATTTGCATAGATAGATAGCTATCTGACAGTAGGAGTTCTGAGGAGCCACCAAGAGTTTACAGAAAGTGAGTGCACAGAAAAGAATTCACATGGTTATGTGACTCTTGGTATATAAAAATATGCAGTAATCTCAGAAATGCATGATCTGTGTAATAACAAGATAGAGCGATAAAGCCACGGGGACCAATTCTCAACTTAAACCATCCAATTTTATTACAGTTCTTTGATGAAAGTTCAAAAGTCACTGTGCTATGTTAAGATTTTAATATATGAACTGCAAATAATAAAAGGATCTCTCTGTCAAAAACAGTAACCCATTGAGCTATCTGCATACAAACAGTTCTGTGATCTGCGTAGTACTGTTCTTTCTCGACTACTTTATGATGAGTCAAACTACCCTTAGATTAAAATTTCTTTACAGCAGCAACATTAATCACCAGAGTTATCTTGATATTTTTATTGTTGTCTGCTGCCTGCTGGACACACAGGAAACTGTTCAGCAGGTGCTTATAAACTCATAAGTTATTTCAAAATCAGCCCCTCCCCCCACATAAAGGTCAGCCACAGGTGCAACTGCATTGGATACACAGCAAAAAAGCCGGCCCTAGGCATAAAAATATGATACCCTTTGCACTAATAAGTGTAACTTAAGATTGCAAAAAACGCCATCTGCCCGCATAAGTGCCAGATTCTTGAAAATGGGATCTCTGAAAATTTGTGCCCACAAATTGGACCTACTTTCTGATAAAATCAGCACTAAACCCACCTTGAGTGAAGACAGAACTAAATGTGACTGAGAACCGTCGCTCATCTATTAAAAGTTATCTTGTTCTCTTTCTGTATTCCATCTAGTGCTCTGAAGTAAATAAATAGAGATAAACAGCAATTAATGAATAACTTGAAATACAATAAAAAAGCAAAGTTATATTGTGAAGAATATGTGTGTGATCACGAGCAAGGGCAGATGAGCATGGTCATTATGAATAATGGAAAAACAACAAAGGAATACTATTATTGGGATTCATCAGCATTCCCAATGTGTCACAAAGTATATATAATTAATATTTGAGTAAAAAAAGTCTGGAGTAAGAAATAATTTGGTGAAAATATCCTTCCTTACAATTCCAAGCTTTTGTGAGAGAGTGAAAAGTGTTTTATGACTTGTAAAATAAGATTTCAACTGACCACAAAAGATTTTAAAAAACAAGGTGTTCCATTTGTATTTTGAAGGAAAAATAGGATGGGAGGGCATTGTCTCACATCTCAGCACTCAGTTTGCCCTGGTGCATTATGGTAAATGCAGTGCAAGACGTCACTTACTTCAGTGATAGCCTTCCGTTTTTCATCCTTTCTGGTGCACCTTGAGCAGTTATCTCTAGACAATCTGTTTCAGGATAATTGTCCTTCTTCAGTAGAGAGCAACACATCATTTTGGGGGTGCTGGACATGCTGCCCAAAGTCTTCTCAGGTCTCTGTACCACCCAGTGTGGCAAAGGTGAGCAACTAGAGCTCATCAGCTCGTTAGCTCAAGGGAGCATTATAAACAAAAAGTGAGTGGGAGCAAACTGACTCCAATCCCAACACTCAGTTGGCCTCAGTGCATTATGGTAAATTCAGTGCTGTGTGCTCCCACCCACTTTTCATTTGCATTTTGATTCTAATATAATCTGCAGTTTCAATTTACATCTATATGCACAGGTATTTTTGTGAATTTTTGAAAAGTATCAACTTTATAGACATAACCCTATCAGTCACTATTAACATGATTCACCAAGCTAATTCTGGCAGTAGTTGTGCCATATTTTGCTGGGAGTAAGCCATGCTTGCAGCTCTGAGCCATAAAGCTTTTTCCATGATCAATTAACTGCTACTCATAGGAATTCATGAGTAAGTCATATATAAGTCTGGTCTAAGACACTATTAGGTCGGGACAATGCTGCATACCCCTTTCACGAGTACCTAGGAGTAAAAATTGTTTAATTCAAAAGTAATTGAGAAGTCACTTACATGTAACATAAAACTCACAGAAAATCATTTTGAATTTGTCCTTCAATGCTTGCTGAACATCCCTATATAATTTATTATCTTGCTAACATTGCTGTAGCGTCTTCAACAGAAAGACACAATGTTCTGGAAGATACACTATTTGTGCATCATTCTTTTGAGAGCCTGTGAGATAGAATGAATAATTGCATTTTATTAGCACACTTAAAGATCTCTGCCTCTAGATGGTGGTTATATATATATACCAGCCTATCAAGAACCAAAGGATTGTAGGAAATTGTCCAGACTTTGGAGGGTCAGATGCACTATTCTCATTCAAATGTGAGCAAAAGCAGAGAAAGTGTTACACTTTGGAAGGGTTACATTTACCATTTACACTCGAATCCAAGGGACAATAGAGAAAGGGCTGACCTTTGGAGGAGTTAATTTATTTATTTCTACTCAAATCTAAACAACAGTAAGTAAAGTGTTGGAGTTAGAAAGGGTTAGATATACTACACCAATTCCTAATTAAAAACTAAACATTGCATCAGTCAATTGCTCATAATTAAATAATATTTCCATTGCACAACCTGGAGTGCCTGTTTCTTTTCTGCCTGCAGAATCTTTGACATTCATGGCCCTGGGTTTCATGGTTGCAATGGAGCACCAGCAAGTCTGGTGTGGTGGAAGTGGCTGTTCACACAGTGAAGAGTTGAGTGTGTATAAATATATATATATATATATATATATATATATATATTCACTTAAAAAACAAAAGGTTAGATGGACGTTATAGTTAGGCGCACATTTCAAACATACAAAACCATAGATATTAACCTGTTATAGTTAGATTAATCTCACATAACTATAACTTATGCCCCAAGGTAGCTATGACTCGTGCCTCTGCCATGCACAGCTTTTTCATCAAAAATTTCAGTGCAGATATTATCAATGATGTTATCGAAAATGTCATGAGTGTGTAATTTGTGGGGTAATTAGCAGTGTACGGTGAGGGCACAAGTTAAAGTTACCATAGGACACAAGGTATAGCTACTTGAGATAACTCTAACTACAAAAGGTGAATTTCTTTGGTTTTATACATTTAAAATGTGAGCCTGACTATAATATCCCTGGTTTTCTAAATTCTATTTCCCAACTACAACGTCCCTGTAACTTTTCACTTTTTTCTGTTACGTTCTAATTTTTTTTAACATAAAGTATTTTTCATTACTTTCCATTAATCCAACCACCATTGTGCATGACCTGTAGCCAGGCCCTGTAGCCAACGCCTATAGCAACCCAACCCTGAAGGCCCCTGTGGTCCCAGCTGGTTCCCCACCTCTTGTGGGGGTTGGCATTTCTGTCAAAGAGAGGAGTTTCCGCTGTCTTCCTGCTTGCAGGCAGGGAGACAGAGGAAACCTCTGCTCACAGCAAGGGAGATCTGTTTGACAGCTGTCCCTGACTGTGAACAGAGTGTTTGCTGTGACCTGGTCGGCAGCTGTCAAAGCTGCCATCAAACCACAGCAAACAGCTATGTCCTGGGGATGCGCACCCCAAGACATGCCAGGAGCTGGCCCTGAGACGTGGCGGTACATAGGGCCCTCATTGGTGGCCCCTTCCAAAAATCAATAGCCCACGGGAGGTGGTGGTTCCTGGGGCTGCGGGGTGGCCGCGCAGCTTCCCATCATTCTTTAAGTGTTTAGCCCCAGGGAGGTTGTGGTCCCCGGGGCTTTGGGGGGGGGAGGGCGGCATGGTTCGCCGCATAGAAAATGTGAATGCCCCTGGGACGTGCCCCACCCAAGGGCCTTGGTTTTTTAAAACAATTTCTGTGGCATCATTGTGAAATCGCAACAAAAATTTAAAAAACAAAAAGGTGTTTTTTTGCCTGGGGGGGTTCCCTCTGGAACCCTAGCACCAGAGCTAAGGTTCAGGGTGACTCTACCTTGATCTGATTATTTAATACTTATTTTGTGGGACTTCCTGAGTTGAAGGGTTGGCAGCCAATCAGAGCTCTGCAGCTCTGTGCACGAGAACCTATTAATCGCAAAGTCGTCGAGGAGGATCCATGGCCCTAGATATACCAAGTAATTTTCCCTTTATTATCTCAAAAACTACTGAATGGATTTACACCAAATAAGCAAAAGCACAATCATCGTACTGAAAGCTAGCTAGCCAAAGTTGGTGTAAGTCCATCCAATGGTTTGGGCTGTGGGCTACAGTCATGTTCAAAGGTCCTATGGGACTTGACAGGGTAAATATAATCTCCCCCCTTTTTCTAAGCCCCCGCTTGATGTATCACCCCAAAACTTTCCATGTGCAACAAGAATCCCTGGCACACTTATTTGGTAAACCTTTGTGAAGATTCGTCAAACGGTGGCAAAAATATAGGCAAGCCAAGCGTTGGCAGCCAGTCAGAGCTCTGCAGATCTCTGAATGAGTTAGTTATTATTTTCAAAGTTGTCGGGTGGGAACCATGGCAATGTTGGTTTTCCTTTATTTTCTCTTAAACTACTGAACAAATTTACACCAAGTAACAAGAAGTGTAATCTGCTGACCAAAAGCTAACTTTCTTCAAACTTTGGTGTAATTCAATCCATTGATTTAGTCTGTAGTCGTGTTCAAACATCCTATCTGAATTAACATGGGAAACACACCTATTTTACCACCCTTATTTTTGGCCCCTTTTTGACAGATCACCCTATAACTTCGCATTCACAACAAGAAACACTGACACACTTTTTTCGTCAAACGGCACCAAAGAGGTAGCAAAATCAAAAAATGCTTTTTCTTTGGAAACATATATAAAACAAAATTTAGGCAACATTATAGTTAGGTGACATGTTCTGAAACAACAAAGTTTTAAACTTAGAAAATCACAGAAATTCACTAGTTAACGTTATCTCAAATAACTATAACTCATGACCTAAGGTAACTATAATTCACGTCCTCGCCATGCACAGTTTTCACATCAATGATTTCATTGAAAATGTTTGAGTGATATTATCTTTGATGACATAGAAGAGTTCATGAATTTAATGAGTCAGCAGTGCATGGCGAGGTCACACATATTTTTTTGTTTAATCATCAGATCTATAAACAAATCTGCGGGACAGCAATGGGAATAACTTTCTCCCGAGTTATGCGAATCTCACAATGGGTTGGTGGGAAAGTTGCGTAGCTTGGGTTCAAGAGAACGATAGATACATGGATAAGGTGATCATGTGGCTTCGCTACATAGATGACCTGCTCCTGATTTGGCATGGAACTGTAAGAGAATTTGAGGAATTCTTTAGCACACTAAACAACAACAACGTAGGACTACAGTTTACATACAAAATCAGTGATAGCTTGATTGAATTTTTAGATGTGCAAGTATATATTGTACAGGAACATTACAGACCACATTATATAGGAAACCTACAGCAACTAATAGTATTTTACATGGTACTAGTTTCCACCCTAGGTCTCTGATTAGAAGTATCCCTTATGGTGAATTTATTCGTATTAGAAGAAACTGTTCAGATGAACAGGACTTGAATGACAAATTTAGTGAGACCAGATAAAGGTTTATCAATAGGGGCTACACCTTGAAATCTATCAAGCAAGGAGAATTGAAGGCAAGGGAAAAAACCCGTGATCAGGTGTTGGCTAAAATAAGTATTGTGTCAGAACATTCAGAACAGAAAAAGAATGAGATTAGATTAATTTTGGATTACAGTAAAGAAAATCACCAAATTATAAAAGTATTGAAAAAATATTGGCATTTAATTAAAAAGATAAGGATATTGGACAACGGGTTGGTACCTGTCCCTCAATCACATATCAGAAAGTACCATCTCTAAAAGACATGTAAGTAAAAAGTCATTTTGAGTCACCCAAAACCTTCAACCGGTTAACAGGGGGTAACAAAGGTTTTTTCTGTTGCAGGAAATGCAAAGCATGCAAAATTGGCTGTGATAAAAAGTCCGTAACAGATTTTAGAGGTAGAGAATTAGTGATCAAAGAGAAAATTACATGTGAAACTTCCTTTGTGGTATATGTTTTGGAATGCCGATGCGGTCTGAAATATGTGGGCAGTACCATATGCCCCCTAAAAAAGCGCATCCTAGAACATATAAGGGCGGTACAAAATGAGGATACTTCGTATGCTATAACGAAACACTTGAAAACTCACTCAGACTCAAATTGGATGCCCATGATATATTATGGTATTGCAACTATACAAAAACATGAACAAGGGGGCGATAGGGTTCAGAAATTAAGACCTTTGGAGTCTAAATACATCATCAAATTAAAAACAAAGATGCCATATGGAATTACTTACGATGAGGAGCTGTATTGTCATTTATGATTTTGAAATAATAAGAAGATCTTACTGTCTTTGTATAAAATTAATAACAGTCTGTAACGATTTAGATGTGGGGTAAAAAGAGGGATAATCATCCCTGTAATGAATTAAGGCATAGATAGGTTTTGATGTTGATGAATAATCATTATGAATTTATAAGAAGCAAAAGCATTGACAGTAGAACCTTACATACAATGAAATATGCATGAGCGTAGCAGGTATCATAGTAGTTATGATCTTGTTTTTGGTTGTATGGAGATATCATATGGCTGTATTTATTTTTCAGGTGCACATAAATTCACTTGTTTATTTGTTATATTAGTAACACTTTTGGGGTAAGTTTTATGTTATTGGTGGTTTGTTGTAGCACAGGACATGTTATATAAAACTACATATCTCAGAATGCCACATAAAGGCATGGCTTAGTGGAAGAGTATAAGTAGGACATGGATTGGATTAATGAGTTACCGTGATCAAGACCTAGAATGTCGAAACGCGTTGGTGTTAATTGGTGGGGATTTTTCTTATTGAATAAAAGAGGACTAATCATAATTCTGTTAGTGCGGCATCTTTAACTTGAATGTTAAGTTGGTAGAATGATATATATATATATATATATTTTTTTTTATATATATATATATATATACAATGTTTTACTAGCACGTCATCAACATATAGTCATACTACTGCTAATGTAGAGAGAATTATATGTATTCCTCTGTCAGTTTTAAATATAGCTAGTGTAGGCCGAAATTTCAAGATGAGTTAACATTAGTTAACATTAGTTGTCATCTTTGCTTTCTGACATGAACATTTTATTTCTAGGCAAGCTTGGGTTCTAATTTTGTGAAAGTTCCTTTTCCTTCTTTTCCTGTGAAGGAATGTTTTCTTTTCTTTGTGATTATGGAATCTTGTTTATTGCATATCACATTCAAGGGACACAAACTGCAGTGTGCAGACTAGTCTATGGATCTTAACTTGTCACAGAGGGCTGACCTTTTCTTTGTTTTTGTCTTCGAGCCGACCCCATGCTGGTTTGCCCCATGCTTTGCAAGATTTAATTTACTTGATTGCCTAATAATCAAAGGATATGCATTCTAATTATAAAGTGCTGCAAATCGTATTTTGTCTTTTCAAAAACCTTTATTGTATGATCTTAAAATACGCTCTGCCCTTTTAGTGAACCTAATGTAATTCACATCTGAATGTATTGATTTGTTGACCAGGCTGAGATATTGAGTACCAACATCCTGAGAGGATCAGCACCTCTCCTGGTCCATGCAGAAAAGCACTTTATGGCTCTCATATTTTCATAACGTGCATATAACCACATTGCTAAATAATCAGGGAAGAAACACTAATCAGCATGATTCATCAGCAGCATCCATGTTGGAGTTGGATGTGTTGTAGTCCATGAAAATGAAAGCAAGCATGAGGATATAATGACATATTTAGAAATACTGAAAACGTCAGAAACGTGTTGTCTTTCAGTAAATTATATGTGATTTAATACGTGAATGCACTAGTGAATGTGTTTATACCGTATACAATTCGCTACTGAAAAGCATGCTCCTGTAATTGTTTATTTTGCTAGCGATAGAAGGGCAAACATCTAGAAAATTGCCTGCAAGCTTTCTTGCTGCAAAAGATATACATCTGATTTCAAGGTTGCATTCAAAATACAGAACAATTAGGATATTCCACCAGGGTAAAGTCAAAACGCAAAGACATCTTGTGGTTGCCATATCATGGGAAAAGTAGAGGGTAAATAATTGAAACTGTCAAGTTTCTCAGAAATAGTGTGTATCAGTCTGAAATGAGTCAGAAGCTTGGGCTCTGATGAGCTGCATTAGCGTATGTTGACGACCCCAGGGCAGAGACGTCAGCCCAGTGATACATGGATATATAGAAAGATCTCATCAAGACCACCTGATTGTGATTAGATGCGACTGTAATGTTCTGTAAATTAATTAGATACTACTTGTGACATTAAATTCAATGGAGTTCGAAAGACTCCTTTGTTTGAAATAGCATGCGTTCAGGCAAGTGCAAGATTCATCGTGCAACATCGTTTCCTAGTGTGCTGAATATGTTAGCAAAATGAACAATCAAATAAATGCTGTGAATATTTTTAAATCGATATTAAAGCTGCTTCTATTTAGAAAGTCAGTGTTTTTGTGTTTGAAGGTGGTTGCAAAAATGAGAATTGTAGTTGTTTTGTTTTCTACTTTTAATCTAAGGGTCAAGTACGAAAATTATATGATGCAGTTTTAAGTCCTTATTTAATTGAAATAGTCAAATTCTATTTCATTGCAAATCCAAACCGTGCTAAATGTATCACATTATTTTATAGATTTAGAAACATTTGTGTAACTTTTGTAAGTAGCATGAATGCTTACAGTGGTCACAGCATAGACTTGACATAGGCTGGAATTTGTTTGCGGTGACCGTATTTGCAATACTTCTCCTATAGGATTTGTGGCAGAGGCTGATATACCCTCAGATTACCTGGGTGGATCTCAGCAGGAATACTTTAAATTGATATTTTGTTATCTTGCAGAATATGATGTGTGTTCACTTGTCTTACAAACCTATATAGATTTATTTATTATGAAGCTCTATTTTTACAGTATGTGAGGTCTTTTCATATTTAAAATGTCCTAAAACGCTTACTTGCTTAAATGTGCGAAGGAATGTCCCTACTGATACTTTCTAATCAAGACATGATTTTCCTGTCTTTGCAAACTGGGATTGATTCAGAAAACCCTTTCCTTGTGACAACCGGACATATTTCTATCTGAGACATAAACTATTGTGCTATGCATGTTTGTAGTAACCTCAATCAAACTTTAATTACGGACATGGCCATAGCTATTAACAGTGCACCAGCTGCTGGCGTGCCAGAGCATTGATGTCTGACAGGCCCACTGCATACCAATTCTACCTTTTTTTTACTACCGAACCAGGGGATGTGTGGCCCATTTTGTTGCTTGCATTTTTTCCCCTTGGCACACTTGCTCTGACACTGACTATGTACTGATAAAATGAAACTCAGATTGCACCACTGAACATCGTAGAGGTGTGTTAGAAGAGTGATCAAATAAGTCAACAACTCCATGGTTTTTCACAAATGTTTGTAAATGCATATGCCACTCCTTTCAGCACACCCATTAAGACCTGCATGATCAAGGTGCAAATGCTGCTGAAAATTTGAAAGTTTTGTAAAGTTATCCAAGTCCTTTCCTTTTACCAGAAGGCTTTTAAGAAAAAAAACTTATAGAAAATTCAGACTGAATGTGTAAATCAGAAACTCTTGTGTTTTCCTAGCCCTATGAATGCACCCTCAACACAACACTAAGACACTCATTAGGAATGGCTGCTTAAGTATGTTAGGGGGCTGTAACAGCAGTTACTTTAATTAAATCACCTGCAGTCTTTCTACAGGTCTGTTTATATTGACAAAGAAATGTTGGCAGCCAGAATCAGCCAGAATCTTTGTGTGAAAATCTAACGGGAAATGAGGAATTACATAATTACCCCCTAATTTCTCATTTCTTAGTGGGCTCTCAGGATCCAACTTGAAATATCTCAGATTTCCACACCCTTGGAATTACTGATGCCCCTGGCTTCAGTAAATTGAGGGTGGGGAAAATCCCCACCATCCCTACATCCGATCTCTTGTCCACTCAATGAGCCGGTGAGGTCATTCTTTCTCTCAGGTAGAGTTATGGATGTTCTGCTGAATGATTGTTCCATTAAATATAATGGAACTGCTAGTTAGTAGCTAAATTATTATCCTCTCACCTGACTTTCTCACTTGCCAGTTGACTAACTGCACTCACTGTGTCTTTAATCGTTTTGAATAGCTGCAACCTCAAGCTAAGGTGTTAAGGAGTTAAGAGAGTAGCGGAAAGGGGTGAAGGTAAGACAAGGGAGGGGCTAGCAGAGCACTTTCATTACAACTTTTAAGGGTCCAGGACTGGGGTGGCACCACTTGCAAGGGAAGGACCCACAGAAGATGAAGTCAAGGAGCTGGGTTCAAGGTTGATAGAAGCCTGTTATGTTCATGAGGCTTCTGATCAGGAGGACAGCGAATCAGCCCTTGCAGTCACTCTGGGATCCCAGGTTTAAGATGCAGGTCCAGTCATTCTCACCCAGGCCAGAGGGCAGCAGAGCAGCAGTCCTTCAGAGCACCAGCCTAGCAGAGTGGCAGTTCTTTCAGCAGTACAACACTCCTTCTCACTGGCAGAGTCTCAAGGTCCAGAAGTGTAGTGGAGAGTTGGGTCTAAGGGTCTAATATTTATACCTGGTGCCCATTTTGAAGTGGAGGAAGCTTTTAGAGATTTCCATCCCCCTGATGTATCAGGCATCACCTTCCTCTGTGTCCTGGCCTTTGCTTGTCTATTGTCATAAAAGTCTAGTGAAAACCCTTTGTTAGATTGCTCAGCCAGGATCATTGTGAAGTGCAAGTGGGCTAGGTGACAGCTCCTCCCCTTCATTAACTCAGAGTGGCGCATCCCTCCAAAACCTATCTTGCCTTTGCCTTACTGACTGGGACCAATACACAAAGTCCAAATCTCAGCTACAACTAGTCATGTGACCCAGGATCAGGCTGCAGGCATCAAATTGTTAGGACAAGCAAATGCCAACTTTCAAAATGGCAGGATAAAACTGCACCACAGGCTGCAATGGCAGGTCTGACCTAAGACCTGTTTTGAATCCTACCTAAGTGTGTGGCACAAACAGGACTGCAGCTAATTAGTAGAATTTAGTTTACAGGCCCTAGGTACATCTAGTCCCCTTTTACAAGGGACTCACAAGTACTCTACGTATGCCAATTGGGTGTAAACCAATGTTATCATGTTTTAAGGAGTGAGCACCAGCACTTTAGCACTTTGTGATAAAGTGTACAGAGTCCTAAAGCCAGCAAAATGAAGTCAGCAAAACAGCAGGGTTGAAGGCAAAAAGGTTAGGCTAGAACCACGTCCATGGTGCAAGTTTAACACACCACATCCCCTCTTCCTATGCCTCTCTTCTTATGATGGCTTGTCGGGCTCTTGTCTTGAAAGATGATCCTACTTTGTTATTGGTTTTGTTTAACCACTTCAGGTCTATGATGACGTTGCTTGTTAAAACCGTTAGACCCTACCATTCCCCTTGAGGCTGAGACCATTGACTATTTAACCATTCATCAACTGGTCCCTTGTCTCATCTTGCATTTGGGATCAAATGAAGACAAAGAGATTGGGGGTGACTGAGATGTTTGCAGTAATTAGTCTTATTGAACAGGTTTGGCCCTTTTTTCAAACTGCATTTTGTAGTACAGAAAATTGAGCAGTACTTCTTGCTTACTTCTTCCTTACTACAAAATTAAATTCCCAGACCTTTGGGTGGAGCTATCCATCACCACCTCTTCTACCTTTTCTACAGGGAGATCTGCACACATTTACTAATCAGTAGTAAATGTGGGAGAGACCATAGGGAGTGGTGGCACAGTTATCTGCAGAGAATTGATATGTGATGGCTAGCTAGCTTTTTTATGGTCACATATTTTGCAGTCTGTGTGCAATATAACTGTAGCTCTATTTTATATATTTTAAAATTTGACTTATGCTGTGAAATACTCCAGGCACAGATGTGATATGCAGCTCCTGTGAGCTACTGGAGAACTATGCACCTGTCTTCTGTCCACCAACAGAAATGTGCATTGGGCATGGATAGTTGGACCTTCACCCTGTATCTGTACTAACGTTGTTCTGGGCAAGGCATACAGAGTGGCTACACATGGAAGTGCTTCTCTTTTACAGTTAATAATGTCCTCCAATGAGAGGTGGCCACCTCCCTGCAAATACCACTTTATGAATAGATGCATCTGATAGGTGACAGTGACTTCCATGTGTACTGGAGCTAACATCATTATGAATAGGGTTATGTATATTTTACAGATGTTTTAAGATTAGCTCTGTTGTGCAAACCCATTTTTCTGAGGAATCCTACCATGAGTAAAAAGTATCAGTATGCAAGGGGGTCTCAGCAAAATGCATGAAGTGCAATCTGTGATTTTTTCATCTTTGATTGGGTTTCTGGAGAGATTTTGCCACTCTACGACACTACACACCACAATGGGAGCCCACAACAGGATTAGCGAAATAGAGTGATTTTTAATAACTAAACTAAGACCAAAACATGAAAAATCCAATTAGTAGAACTGGGGATATTGAATTTTAAATTTGTAGAAGAAAATAATAGCAAAAGGCATTAAGCACCACTTGTGGTTATCTGTTCATGCCAGATCAGCACAAAGTCTCAACTTAAGGGCAATCACAAAGGAGCACCGACCAGCTGAAGGGACCAGTTAGGACTGTTGAAAAAAAGTACCTTAGGTCCTAAGTTTGCCAGCACTGCGTGGATCCACGTCGAAGATGTGTCACGCAGCTGAAGAGATGCATCATTTCCAAGATGCAGAGTGGCTGCAGCAAGAGATCCTACTGAGTCAACATCAAGGATCCTGTTGACAGAGATTGCAATGTCTGGTGTTGGGGAAACAGTGCACAGTCTGGGTGATGCTTTGGTTTTGAGGTGTTACAAGGCTTTAAAGCAGAGTCCAGCATAGTCATAGAGGCTGTCGCTGATGAGGGTGTAAGAGCCTGCACCAAGGCTGTGCCACACAATGGTAGTTCCAAAAGTGATGTGGGCTGCGGCAGTGATGCAAGTCTCTGCGATGGGTCCAATCCACACAGCGGTGGAGATGTGTGGGTTCTGCTTAAGGTTGTGCTGTGCAGCAGAGGTGATGCATCAGTTCTTCTTGATCCACAGAGGCTGGCAAATCACCTTCAGCCTGCTTCCAAGGTTCCAGGATTAGGTTGGCACCAATTGCCATGGTACCTTTATGGCAGAGTACTGGTGAAAATGCAAGGTTGTTGAAAGCTAGTTACATCTCTTAAGCTTGAGATCAGGAGGCCAGCCAGCTAGCTCTTGGAGCCACTCTAGAGTCAAGAGAGGCAGTTCCAGTCCTTCTCACTCAGGCAAGCGGGCATCAGGCAGCAGCTCAGCACAGCAAAGCAGGAGTCTAGCAGAGAACAATCCAGCAGAGAGGCAGTCCTTCAGTAGCACAGCAGTCCTTCTTCCTGGCAGAGTATCTACAGATGTCTGAGGTCTGGTATGTATATCTAGTTGTGCTTTTGCAGTAGGGTAAAAGCTTCTAGAAGTTTCGATTGAAGTCCACAGGCAGCCTTCCTTCCATTCCCTGGTTCAAGTCTAACTTCAGGGGCTATGCAGCCCTTTGTGTGGAGGCAGGAAAGTACCTATTCAGGTGTAAGTGAGACTGTGCCTAGCCTCTTCCTCCTATTCTGCCAGTTATTAACCATCCAGGCACACCTAAGCTCCCTATTGTGTGTGGCTGTCTAGGAGGAATACAAAATGCTCCACTGGCAGCTACACCCAGGTATGTGTCAGAGACAGGCTACATGCACTAAATGGCTAAGGCATGAAAATGTTAATGATCTAAAAGTAGCATTTTCACAATAAGTTAAGATTTAAAATTGTGATTCCAAAGACTCTTAGGGCCTGATTTATATTTCAGAAGATAGGTTACTCCTTCATAACAGTGACTTATATCCTGTCAGCCGAAACATAAATCCCAGAGGAAATTTATGTTTCAGCAGATGGGATATCTGTCACCATTGTGACAGAGTAACCCGCTCTTCAAAATCTATATCAAGCCCTCAATACAAACTGATTGTACCTTACCATTTGGACATTATGGGGGTCATTATGACCCCGGCGGTCGGCGGTAATATGGAGGAAAGTACTGCCAACAGGCTGGCGGTACTTTCCTTCATATTATGACATTGATGGCTTGGCTTCTTGGCGGTTTGGCTCAGGCCAAACCGCCAATTTATCACACCGACCACCACAGCAGTAATGTCTGCCGGGCTGGAGACTTTAATCTCCAGCCCGGTGGCCATCACTTGTCCACCTGTGGGATTATGACCCCTCCCACCGCCATGGTTTTCGTGGCATCCTTACCACCACGAAAACCATTGAGGTAGGCACTATCAGTGACAGGGAATCCCTTCCCTGTCATTGATAGGGGTCTTCCCTGCCCCTCTCTCCTCCACAGGTTTCCCCCCTTCCTCTCCAGACCCCTCTTCATACATGCCCCTCCCTTCACACACGCATACACACACCCATTCCAACATTTATCCCTGCGTGCATACATCCATTCACACACACATCCACACACACTTACATACATACACGTAGACACGCACTCAACATACATGCACTCACACTCCCAAATCTGCACACACATAAAACACGCAACACACACCTGCATACACGCACGAACAGTCATACACACACACACCCACACACACACAACACCCCCGCTCCACTGTCGGAGCACCCACTTACCTGGATCCAGGGGTCAATGGTTACATCCGTGGCTGCGGCGCTGAGGTGCAACGGATGTAACCGTTACGTCCTGGTATCGGTCCACGGGGAAAGCGCTAGTGCTCCCTCCGAGTGCCAAGGTCAGGGTTGGAAGGGGAATCGCTTCCCCTTCCACTCTCGCCACCCCTCAATGACATCAGCACTGGATCACGCACGGACATCATCAGTGGGTGCCGGACGCACTGGAAGTCATTTGCTTCCAGCGCGTCGAAAAACAAGGAGGTGCTTTTTTTTCCGGACGGGGGAGAGATTACATAAAAGGACACTTTGATGGAAAGGAAAGGGTTTTTCTTTTCCTCAATGTCTTTTTCAGCATTCCTGCTGCCCCATCGCTATGCGATCAGGCAGCAGAAATACCAACTAGACCCCAGGGAATTTGTTTATGTGTGTGTGTGTGCTTTGTGTTGGGGGTGGCGCCTTGGGCAAGGGTCGCCCCCCAAAGGGGGCAATATATTCTATGCCATTTCTGGGGGCAGATTGGCCTATTTGTTTAGCCCTATCTGCCGCTAGGGGGGGCAGAAGCCATAAAGATGCCAGGGATTTTTTTCTTCTTTTGTTTTGTTTGTGTTAGGGGGGTGCCCCCTTTGTCAAGGGTCACCCCCACAAAGAGGATAAAGCACTGTTAGGTAGTTCTGCCCCCCTTGGGGGCAGATCGGCCTATATTTTCTAGGCCCTTTCTTGGTGGCAGTATCCACATAGCGCCAGGGATCCTGTGTGTGTGTGTGTGCTTTGTGCGTGGGGGTGGCCCCCCAAGGAGGGTAATATATTCTATTGGCCTATTTTTATTAGGCCCATTGGGCAGAGAACACTAGACACCAGGGAAAATTTGTAAATGTTTGGTGGCAGGGTGTTTGTCAACTGGCGAAGTATTTGCATTTGTGATTACAACAGTTTATTTCTCCTTTTTGTTCTAGTTCAAAGCTTCTGCTTCCTTTGCTGTGGCTTGTTGCGGTTTTGGCAGTGGTTGTCCTGCGGTTTGCGTAGTTGCATGTTTTAGGTAAGTAAATAAATTTACTCCAAAGGAGTATTGTTGCCATGCATGAATGACATGTTTGAAGGTGGTGTACTAAATGCACAATTGTGTGTGAAATTGTCCTTAGATTTATGCACAATGATATATGTGTTGGCTTATGTCTAATTTGTTTATCTTTTTTCTTTTTAGTGGGACATCATTGGTGATTGCTGTGGCTGTGTAGAGTAGTTGCCGGTGAGTCAAGCTTTTTCAGGCAAGTGAGTGGTATAGTTTTTGAGTTTATAACTCTTATTGATAAAGCTATACTTTGTTTATTACTTATGTTACACAGTGCTGGTTGTTGGTGGTGCATTTGTCCAGTTACATTTTGTAGGAAGGATCATGCCTAGCCATGGGATGACCACTCAGCAGGTTGTTGGTGTGCTTTTTGAGTCGTTTTCTGACGATGATTATGAGACTGACTCTGCATCTGAGGCAGAGGAGGAAGTGCAAGATTCTGGAAGTGAATTTTCTGTCAGAGAGGAATCATCTGATGATGAAGCCACTCTCAGTGCTGATGAAGTGCCTGTTTTTGAGGAGGACACTAATATGTAAATGGTGCACCAGCCAGCGGCTGAAAGGCTTCCATTGGAAGACCTGACACGTGGGTTGCACCAAACATGGAGCAGCCACAGTTGCCTGCGTTTACTGGTTTCCCAAGGTGTTGAGTAAATACGGAAAACATTTTGCCTGTCAACTTCTTTGAGTTGTTTATGGACAATATATTTTTGGAAGAGATTGTTGATCAGAATAATTTGTAAGCAGAGCAGTATTTGAGGGACAACGCTGCCAGACATAGGCCACACTCTAGAGCTATCCAGTGGATTCCCACAAATCTGGAAGAGTTGAAAAAAGTTCCTGGGTTTAACTTTTTTTGTGGGGCTGATAAGGAAGCCTTCACTGTTTTTATATTGGGCTACGAGTCCCTTGATGTAAACTGCTACATTTCCTGCATTCATGAGTCATAACCAGCATGAGCTTCTTCTTCGGATTGCATTTTGTAGATAATGCTTTAGCCTTGCCACAACATCACCGTGATTCTGACAGTCTTTTTAAGATCAGACCTGTCCTTGATCATTTAGTAGATCGTTTTTTCAGAGATCCATGTTCCAGGCAAAGAAATATCTGTAGATTAGTCTTTGGTCCTGTTCAAGGGCTGTTTTTTTTTTAGGCAGTACATTCCTAGCAAGAGGACACTGTATGGAATTAAATTGTATATGCTGTCTGAAGGTAGTACAGGATATGTTTATAATTTCCGGGTCTACACTGGTAGGGATTCCAGTACTGACCCCCCTGATTGTCTGACCACTTTTGGAGTTAGTAAGAAAATTGTGTGGGAACTTGGTAGACAACTGTTTAACAAAGGTCTCGATTTTTATGTGGATGACTTCTTCACTGGAGTTCAGTTATTCAAGGAATTTGTCAGAGTGGACACTGTTGCTTGTGGCACAATCCGCTCTAATCGGAAACGCTATCCAAGAGAGCTTGTCTGTAGAAACCATGAGAAGGGACAGTGAGGGGCCTTGCGGAATGATGAGCTGCTAGCTCTGAAATTTGTAGACAGGAGGGATGTGTACATGCTATCTACCATACATGATGAGAGTACTTCACTTGTGGCTGTTTGGGGTCAAGTTGTAGAAGTGCGCAAATCTGTGTGCATTTTAGACTACAATAAGCACATGGGTGTTGTTGATAGAGTAGATCAGAGGTTGGAACCTTACACAGCTGCTCATAAGGTGCATGTTTGGTATAAGACATTAGCGGTTCACCTGTTCCACTCAGCAACTTTTAATGCTTTTGTTGTGATCAAGGATAGTTCTCTCTGGCGGTGTGAGTGGGGTGGCGCTTGGCTGGGGGTGGGCATGGGGTGACAGTTGGCTGGAGGTGTGTGTGGGGTGGTGCTTGGCTGGCGGTGTGCGTGGAGTGGTGCTTGGCTGGCGGTGCCAGCCAAATGCCAGTCCACACACTCCCATCAGCTGGTGTGATTGCTGTATCAGGTATGTGGGTGTATGAAAGTGATGGGCCCTTCAATGGCACTGTCTGTTGATGCGAGTGTTGTAATTTGCTGAATGGTCTTGTGCATGTCATGAATGAAAGTGAATGGACTGTAAAGCGGTTGTTGCCTTGACACGGCTTTACAGCTCAAGAGCTGTGAGTCATTGGTTCAGTTTTCCGCCTTTCAGTTATTAACAGTGCATTTCACTTTTGTGAAATCTCTTGTTAATAAAATTAGATCTACTGAACCATCACTCACCCTCTTTCCATATCCAACCAGTATGTGTGGTAAAAATGACAAAACCTGCTCCGCTGTAATCAGGCGTCGCAGCACACCTGCAAAATGCTAGGTGTCTCGGGGGGACCCCGATGATGAAGCATACCACCAACTTGGTTGGTGGGTGAGGGGTCTTTTTAACATAACCTAAGTGTGTTTCTTTTCATAATTTAAGTGTTTGGAACATCACAGATGTACATGGACACATCAAAATGATCTATTGCAAAACTACCTGTGTTTGGGGGGGCACCTATGTTTTTGGTCCCGGGTGCGGCCTTCATCTATGGAAACCTACCAAACCCAGACATTTTTCAAAACTAGACACCACAAGGAGTCCAGGGAGGTGTGGCTTGCCTGGATACCCCAACATTTTCTTACCCGGACTCTTCTGCAAACCTCAAAATTTGCTTAAAAAAGCATATTTTCCTCACTTTTCTTTGTAGGATCACCGCTCCGGCACACATTTCCTACCAAACAGCGTTCCCCTCAGTCTCCCAAGTAAAATTATACCTCACTTGTGTGAGTCCCCAAAGCAGAGTCAGCCTAAAGAAGTATAAAAGAAAAATATGTGTTTATCAACTCGCTGTGCTATCCTCTCAATCTCTACAGGTTTGTGGGATTTTATCAGGAGACTTGGGAGAATGTTGGGTGGAAGGAAATTTTTGGCTTCTCTCAGGTTCCAAAACTTTCTGTTGCCGAAATGTGAGGAGAAACTGTGCAAAGGATTCTGGGTAAGAAAACACTGAGGTATCAACACAAGTAACACCTCCCTGGACTCCCTCGGGTGTCCAGTTTTCAGAAATGTTTGGGTTTGGTAGATTTCACTATGTGGCTACTGAGCCCAGAACAGAAAACGCTGGTGCCCCCCCACACAACAAAAATAGTCAGTTTTGTATTTGATAATTTTGATGTGTCCACATAGTGTTTTGGGGCATTTTCTTTCGTAGGAACTAGGCCTACCCACACAAGTGGGGTACCATTTTTGACACAAGACTTGGGCGAACACTGGGTGGAAGCAAGTTTGTGGCTCCTCTCAGATTCCAGAACTTCCTGTCACCAAAATGTGAGGAAAAAGTTTTTTTTAGCCAAATTTTGAGGTGAGCCCCACAAGTCACCCCATCATGGATTCCCCTAGATGGCGTCTTTTAAAAAATGCACAGGTTTGGTAGGTTTCCCTATGTGCCAGCTGATCTAGAGGCTAAAATCCACAGCTAGGCACTTTGCAACAAACAGCTCTGTGTTCTTAGAAAAAATGTGATGTGTCCATGTTGTGTTTTGGGGCGTATCCTGTTGTGGGCACTAGGCCTACCCACACAAGTAAGGTGCCATTTTTATTGGGAGACTTGAGGGAACGCAGCGTTGAAGGAAATGTGTAGCACCTCTCAGATTGCAGAACTTTCTATCACCGAAATGTGAGGAAAAAGTATTTTTCTTTGTCAAATTTTGAGGTTTGCACAGGAATCTGGGTAATAGAACCTGGTGAGAGCCGCGCAAGTCACCCCATCTTGGATTCCCCCAGGTGTCTACATTTAAAAATGCACAGGTTTGGTAGGTTTCCCTAGGTGCCGGCTGATCTAGAGGGAAAAATCCACACCTAAGCAGTTTGCAAAAAACAGCTCTGTTTCTTTGGGAAAATGTGATGTGTCCATGTTGTGTTTTGGGGCATTTCCTGTTGAGGGCACTAGGCCTACCCACACAAGTTAGGTGCCATTTTTATCTAGAGACTAGGGGGAACGCCGTATGGAACGAAATCCGTGGCTCTTTTCAAATTCCAGGAATTTCTCTTACCGAAATGTGAGGAAAAAGTGTTTTTTTGCCAAATTTTGAGACTTGCACAGGATTCTGGGTAACAGAACCTGATGAGAGCCCCGCAAGTCACGCCATTTTGGATTCACGTTGGTGTCCACTTTTAAAAAATGCAGAGATTTCGTAGGTTTCCCCAAGGTACTGGCTGAGCTAGAGGCCAATGTCCACAGCTAGGCACTTTGCAAAAAACAGCTGTGTTTTCTTCGGGAAAATGTGTTGTGTCCACATTGTGTTTTGAGGCATTTCCTGTCACGTGGACTAAGCCTACCCACACAGGTGAGGTACCATTTTCTTCCGGAGACTTGGGGTAACACTGGGTGGAAGGAAATCAATGGATCCTTTCGGATTCCCAAACTTTCAGACACGGAAATCTGACAAAAAAGTGTTTTTTTATCGAAATTTTGAGGCTTGCACAGGATTCTGGGTAACAGAACCTGATGAGAGCCCCGCAAGTCACACCATCTTGGATTCACGTAGGTGTCCACTTTTAAAAAATGCAGAGATTTGGTAGGTTTCCCCAAGGTTCTGGCTGAGCTAGAGGCCAACGTCCACAGCTAGGCACTTTGCAAAAAACAGCTGGGTTTTCTTCGGGAAAATGTGTTGTGTCCACATTGTGTTTTGAGGCATTTCCTGTAGCATGCACTAAGCCTACCCACACAAGTGAGGTACCATTTTTTTCGTGAGACTTGGGGGAACACTGGGTGGAAAGAAATCTGTGGCTTCTTTCGGATTCCAGAACTTTCAGTCACTGAAATCTGACAAAAAAGTGTTTTTTTGCCAAATTTTGAGGCTTGCACAGGATTCTGGGTAAAAGAACCTGGAGAGAGCCCCACAAGTCACGCCATGTTGGATTCCCCTAGGTGTCTTACTTTTAAAAAAATGCACAGGTTTGGTTGGTTTTCCTAGGTGCCGGCTGAGCTAGAGGCCAAAATCCACAGCTAGGCACTTTGAAAAAACAGCTCTGTTTTCTTTGGGAAAATGTGATGTGCCACGTTGTGTTTTGTGGCATTTCCTGTCACGGGCACTAGACGTACCCACACAAGTGGGGTGTCATTTTTATCTGGAGACTTAGGGAATGCTGGGTGGAAGAAAATTTGTGGCTCCTCTCAGATTCCAGAACTTTCTGTCACCGAAATGTGAGGAAAAAGTGTTTTTTTGCCACATTTTGAGGTTTGTACAGGATTCTGGGTAACAGAATCTGGTGAAAGCCCCGCATGTCACCCCATCTTGGAGTCCCCTAAGTGTCTACTTTTAAAAAATACACAGGTTTGGTAGGTTTCCCTATGTACCAGCTGAGCTAGAGGCCAATATCCACAACTAGGCACTTTGCAAAAAACAGCACTTTTTTCTTTGGGAAAATGTGATGTGTCCACGTTGTGTTTTGAGGCATTTCCGGTTGCGGGCACTAGGCCTACCCACACAATTAAGGTACCATTATTATCAGGAGACATAGGGAAACGCTCAGTGGAAGGAATTCTGTGTCTCTTTTCAGATTCCAGAACTTTCTGTCACCGAAATGTGAGGAAAAGGTTTTTTTTAATCCAGATTTTGAGGTTTGCACAGGATTCTGGGTAACAGAACCTGGTGAGAGCCCCGCAAGTCACCCCATCTTGGATTCACCTAGGTGTCCACTTTTAAAAAATGCAGAGATTTGGTAGGTTTCTCCAAAGTGCTGGCTGAGCTAGAGGCCAACGTCCACAGCTAGGCACTTTGCAAAAAACTGCTCTGTTTTCTTTGGGAAAATGTGATGTGTCTACGTTGTATTTTGGGGCATTTCCTGACGCAGGCACTAGGCCTACCCACACAAGTGAGGTGCCATTTGTTTATCAGGCCACTTGGGGGAACACTGGGTGGAAGGAAATTTGTGGCTTCTCTCAGATTCCAGAACTTTCTGTCACCGAAATGTGACAAAAAAGTGTTTTATTTGCCAAATTTTGAGGCTTGAACAGGATTCTGGGTAACAGTACCTGGTGAGAGCCCCACAAGTCACCCCATCTTGGATTCCCCTAAGTGTCTAGTTTTCAAAAATGCACATGTTTGGTAGGTTTCCCTATGTGCCGGCTTAGCTAGAGGCCAAAATCCACAATTAGACAATTTGCAAAAAACAGCTCTGATTTATTTGGGAAAATGTGATGTGTCCACTTTGTGTTTAGGGGCATTTTCTGTCATGGTCACTAGACCTACCCACGCAAGTGAGGTGCCTTTTTTATCTGGAGTCTTAGGGAACACTGGGCCTTCTCAGATTCTAGAACTTTCTGTCACTGAAATGTGACGAAAAAGTGTTTTTTGATCCAAATTTTGAGGTTTGCACAGGATTCTGGGTAACAGAACCTGGTGAGAGCCCCGCAAGTCACCCCATCTTGGATTCCCCTAGGTCTCTACTTTTCAAAAATGCACAAGTTTGGTAGGTTTCCCTAGGTGCCGACTGAGCTAGATGCCAAAATCCACAACTAGGCACTTTGCAAAAAACAGCTATTTTTTCTTTGGGATTGCTTACCATAATATTGTGCTCCTTTACTTATAATGCTGCATTCAAAAATATCACAAAAAGCACTGTCATCAAAACATAGACCAAAAATGTTTTAATGTGAATGGAGTTTGTGGTAAATGCTAAATATGTTATTATGAAAATATGATATGATGTAAATTAAATATATGTTACTAATATTTAATACTATAAACACAAAAACACATAGTTATATGCACCGATTGTATTCATCTATTTATATATGTATGCATATTTATACACAGATTTATATATATTTATATCTATCTATCTATCTATCTATCTATCTATCTATCATCTATATATATATATATATATATATATATATACATATACATATATATATATATACATATATATATATATATATATATATATATATATATATATATGTATATATATATAAATATATATATATATATATATATATGTATGACCTAGAGGCAGTCGCCCTAGGTAGTTATAGTTAGAACCTAGTTTCCATATAAAAAGCATTTTTTACTTATGTATATCTTTGGCGTCGCTTGACAAATCTTCACAAAACTTTCCAAAAACATTTGCCAGTCATGTCAACTGCTGTTTCAAAGGTATTATGGTGATCTGTCTGGGGAGTGGGGTGGGGGTAGGAGAAAAAAGCGGGGGTCCAAAAACACTTTTTCCTCATTCATTTTTCCATAAGAAAAATTGAACAGCGATAGTGCCAAAACTACTGGACAGAATTATACCAAATTTGGGAGAAAGGTAGGTCCTGGTCCAGAAACCAACATTTTTTTTGTTTTGGTGTAAATCCGTTCAGTAGTTTTAGAAAAATTGGAGAAAATCCAAATTGGTATATCTAGGGACGCAAAGGATTTGCGATCCCTCCCGATCTCGTGCTTAGATTCAATTGGCTGCCAACACTTCAACAAGAAAGGTGTTGAAGTGTTGGCAGCCAGCTTGGGACTCGACTGAAGCCAAGTTCCAAAAATAAAAATAATAAAAAATACAAAAGGGGCAAGGGAACCAACACTCTTAATCCTTAGCTCTGATGCTGGGGTTCCATAGGGACCCTCCCAGGGCTAAAAAGCATTTAAAAAAAATAATTGACCACACATTTGTGACATATACATACCTATATATGTATATATTCAGTTAAAAAAACAAAGGTTACAGGGACATTAGAGTTAGTTTCTGAATTTATTCATACAAAACCATAGGAATTCAGCAGTTATAGTTAGTTATTTCAAGTAAATATAACTTTTTCCCTAAGGTAACTGTACCTCATGCACCCATCAAGCACAGTTTTTCTTCAATAATTGGCATCCTCACCTTCAGCCATGGATGACCGTGCCTGGTGGGGATAGCCACAGGGACAAGGCCACAGGGCCTGGCTTACGGCCAGGCCCTGCGGCCAACCCCCTATCATCACACAACCCCGCATCGCACAAATTTAAGAGGTTGCACAAGTCTCTGAATGCGTCTATGAGTGAATACATTAGTGTCTAAATGAGTGAATATATATTTTTTAATTTGTTTCCACCAATATACGCACTGCTCGTGATAGTTGTTGGCACAAGGCTGACTTTCTCTGTTACATTCAGATAATGCATAGTGCAGTTTCAGATTTTGCCCCCCTCCCTGGGCTGATTTTGGACTTGGGGACCCCATCCCCTGGGAACCGGCATTGCTGCTGCACAGAGTGAGCTGCTTGAAAGGCAGCTCCCTTTGTGCAGGAGCAATTTTTTCATCTCTTTTCCTGCCTGCATGTCTGTGGGCCGGGAGAGAGATGAAATCTCCGCTTCCAGTGGGTGGGAACACTGTCAAAGCTTTCACTAAGTCAAAGCAAACAGCTGTGTCCCAATATGGGCACCAGGGACATAGCAGTTGCTGGCCCTGGTTGGTGATAGTCCCTATGTATGGCTGCAGAAGGGGGGCATGCAGTCCCCCTCTTTCTATTTGTACGGGCTGCCCTGGGAAGTGTATGGTCCCTGAGGCCAAGTAAGGCCTATGAGGGGGGTTGCATGGCCCTCCTTTTTTTTTTTTTTTACAAATATTTAACTTAGCCCTAGGGAGGTGGTGGTCCTAGGGGCTCGGATGGGACAGGTTGCCCCCATATCATTTTAGATTTGTGACCCTGAGAGGTGGTGGTCCTTGGAGTCTGGAAAGAGGTCCACACAGCTTCCTGTTTACTATTAAAAGTAGCCTCAGGAATGTGGGGATCCCCAGGGCATTTTTAAGTCCTTGGAGGTGGGTCCAGTGCACCCCCTCCATTTTTCCTTAAACCTGGCCCACTTGGGGGCTACAATTGAAAAAAGAGTGGGATCCAATGCTTGTTTTTATTAAAAATAAATTGCTGTGAATTTGTGTCAATTTATTTTTAAACAAATGATTTTTTGTCCTGCCAGATTCCCTCTGGGGCCCTTAGACCAAGGCTTGGGGTACAGGGTATTCCTACCCTGCCACCTTTTCTTTTTTTCAGTTTTTTTGTTGAACTCGGCTGCCAAAACTTCCTGGTTGAAGTGTTGGCAGCCAATAAGAGCACCGCATTCCCCTGCATGAGCTTGTTCTTCTTTGTGAAGATGTTTCAGAAGAACCACAGCCCTTATGTTTACAAATTTGGAATCCCTTAAATTTCTCAACAATTACTGAATGGACTTACACCAAATAACAAAAAGCATAATCTGCGGAAAAAATCTACCTTTCTGCAATATTTGGTGTAATACCATCCAGCAGTACCGTAGTCGTGTTCAAATTTACTATGGGAAATAACAAGGGAAACACACCTCTTTTGACTTCCTTCCTTTTCTCAGCCCCCGCTTGACAACCTTGTAAATCCTCAAGAAAGAGTCAGACTCCTCAGTGCAGTGCAAATGTGGTTTATTGGAAACTGTTTCACCAATGCCTTTCAGCTGTAGCCTTGGTCATAGGCAACAGCTAGAGCTTCAGAACCAATCATATTGTGTGCTCAAAATAAAGTAAAAACAGACTAATACACAAAACATTCAGGTATTGTCTATGGTATACCCTTCCCACCATCTTTGGCACATATAATACACAGGTTTGTGTCATAAATATAATTGCTTATCGGTCCAAATAACATTTCTAATATGTTTAATAAGTAACAAATAGACAAGTATAGTACAAATGTATCCAAATAGTTATTGCGTGGGTGTGTATTCCTTACTGTAGAAAGGATTACACCACATATATAAATAAAACTTACCCACCAGTATACGTCTGGGCAATGCTGATTCACAGAGTTCAGCGTGTTCCTGTTCTAATACTATCACCTCACGCAGGTGACCCCGCTATGCGCATGTCACAGACAACTAAAAAGATTACTATCTGACAGTGCTCTGGTCCTAGTGTACTGCCATAGTAACCATAATGAATGCCACAGTACTGCTCCCACCTATGAACCAAATAATGAGATCATCTGCATCAAAGGACAACTCAGGTAAATCTCAATGCCCAACATCCCGGTTCCCTGACTCAGGGATGAACATGATAATATATGTGGGCAGATGACAAAATGGAGGACTCAAACTAATTCCCCCACCAATATGCGTATTGCACAAACATATGTGGATGATGAGACAAGTCAAGAAAGTTCAAGTAGTACTCCTTTTCATCATGTCATGGACAAATACAACATGAAATTCAAACCCATGTGGGCAAAAATCATACCAATCCTGTGCTAACCTATCTTACCCAAGATATAAATCTAGACTTTCTGTTACCGCTGCATATAGCTGATGCCTGAATGGAAAGAAATAAAACATACAAAACATACAATCAAAATCTTCAACCATATACTACAAGTTCAAGGTGCAAAGAAAATTAAGAGATTGTATATTCACTACATACATGTCAAAATTGAGACTAGCAACCTAAATGAACGTAGAGTTCTTCACATGAGTTCAGGCCCTTAGGTACTAAAGTTTCAAAATCAATGATATACTTAGATTCAAGAATGGATAACTTCTTCTCCTTGTCACCAGCCCTGATGTCTACAGGTAATGTGTCAATTACAACAAATCTCATAAAGGATGTATTGGACTAATGTACATCAGCAAAATGTCAGGCTACAGGATATTGTTTGTCAAGGTGTTTAATGGCTGTCATGTGCTCTAGGATTCTTTTTCTGACCTTGTGTACAGTGCTGTCCACATAACGTTTGCCACATGGACAAATCAGACAGTAGACACAATAGTCTGTATACCGGTATATAACCTCCTGATCTTAAAATGTCTAGAGGTAGCAGAGATCAGCAGTGTATTGCAATTGGTGCTGTGCGTATAGGCTTCACATTTCATACAGCAGAAAAAAACAACAATTGTCTGGCATATAGCTCTTCCTGTCTGACTGGTCACAATGTTCTTACTGCGGTGATCATGCAAAGAGGGTCCCCTGAAGTATTTATTTTGAGGTATGTCATGTACAAATTGTGCAATTATCTCATCCATTTTAAGCATGTGCCAGTGCTTATTAAATACCTTCCATGTATGATGTGATTGATGAGGAAAAGAGGTAATGAATCTTACAGTTTCAGACTCTATAGCATTTCCCCCTGTTGGGTGCAATAGTTGTTCTCTGATAACCAAATCCACCTGGGTAACAGCCTGCCTGATGGTTCTATTACTGTATCCTCTTTCTCTGAATCTCTCAATCATGATATTCATTTCATATTCAAAATCTTGAATGGTACAACAAATCCACTTAGCCCTAAGTAGCTCCCCTTAAGGGATGCTGTAAAAGATGCTCTTGAGGTGTGAACTTGCAGGAAAAAGCACACTATTACTGCTTGTTTTCTTGCAGAATAGTTTAGTACTCAATTTGTTCCCTTGGACCTGAACCCCTACATACAAAAATCCCATGTGGGTTTGACTGATTTGTTCCAAGAATTGTAAATTGCATTAATTCATAGTCAATGTATCAAAAAATGTCTTGGCTGAGTTAACATCACCTTTCCAGGTAATAAAAACATCATCAGTAAATCTCATCCACATCACCAAATGGTATTCAAAGTCAGTGAGGCTACTGGACACCAGTTCCTCCAGCCAATGGAATGATTTACATAACTGGGGGCTAAACAAGTGCCCATATCTGTCCCCTGTGTTTGCTCTACACTTGATTATCAAACAAAAATAAGTTACTGTGTAGACAGAAATAAATCATGTCTAATCGCATCTCTCAATGGAGTAAGAGGGAGATTGACCTGACCCTGAGAATGTGTCTAATGGCCTGAATACCAAGCTCATGTTTAATACTTGTATATAGACTGGCTATGTCCAAAGTCATAAATAAAAATTATGCTCCCAGTCAATACTATCAGTCAAAGTCAAATGTGGAGTATCTTTCAACTAAGCTGAGAGTGATGTGACAAATTGCCTGAGATAATGATGAATGAATTGAGATGTGTTCTTGAGAAGCAAGCCTATGGCTGACACTAGGGGTAAACATGGTGGGTTGATAGAGTTTTGTGTAATTTTGGTAAGAGGTATAGAATGGGGGCCCTATGATGTTCACACTTTAAAAATTATTATTCCTCCTACACCAAAAGTCCTCTCTCCCTCCAATCTCTCAGCATATCACAATATTTCACATTTGTATTCAACATCTCCTGCTTGGTAGTACGTACATAGTAAATTGGGGTCCTGTAATTGCCTCAAACCTTCAGCAAGATATTTCTCTTTAGACATAACTTTCACATAACCCCCATGCCAGATCATCTAATAACTATTGCTGTATCTGTTTTTAACTTTTCTAGAGCTGAATATTGTGTTGGGGTAAGATTATAATTGATCGTCCTTATGAATCTCAGCTTTTTCAAATCACTAAGAAAGCCTTTCTCAAAAACATCTAGTGCATCACAGTGTATTTAGAGCTAAAATACTGACTTAGGTTTGAAATGACTAGCCACAGTAAACCCCACATCAATATCAAAATTCAAAATATTTAATACTAGATAGTCGCGGTAGCTCACAGTGTCATCTAGCATCGACATGGTATGTGATACTTCAATATCGCTAATACATAAAGTATTCAGAGAACGAGAGTCAATAGTTTGCACATTTTGTTTAGGCTGTGTATGAAACCCTTTTTTAAATTTAAATTTCCTCATAAAATAAAATAAGGCAATTCCCTTCTGAACAAAATTCAAATTAACTAAGAAGCAAAAAGACAAACCTAAGAAGAGCAGGTCTTACTCTTCTTCGGATGAAGGACGATCAGAGAAAGTTACCATGTTCACTGTGTTTGCTGCTTGACCCTTGTTTTTGTTCCCATGGGTGCCAAATTTCCATTGCTTGGCTCTTGCCTTTGCCTTTGTCTCTTTGTTCATTTAGGTCTTCCTCTTGATCCCCTGTCTCTGCCTCTCTGCTAATTTTGATTTGCCTGCCATTCTGTCTCTTAATTCAGCAATTGGTGCTGCTTTAAAAAAATATTTCTTTGATTCAGTTCCAGCTGGGCACTCTGTGCTAAGGTGGCTCAGATACATCTGAAGCTTTGCTATCAGAGACATCACTTTCCTCCATTTCTGAAGCTGATTGTTAGTACTTATTTGACATCTGTATCAGTTGGCTCAAATTGGATTTGCTATATTGATGGTAATATTTCTTATGAAATGTTAAAATCCTTCCCAACTGATAGTCCTTGAAGTCTCTTATAAACTTACCTTGTAGCTTACCTATTTCCTGCTCTGTTCTGACAAGTCGGTGTCATCTACTTCCTCTGTCCACAACTCTGCTCCAGACTACTCAAATCTATGTTATTCCACTTTACACCACTCCACTGTATGCCAGTCAAATATATGCTATTCCAGTCTATGCCATTCCCCTCTGCCACTCCACTCTATTCAATTCAACTGTGTGCCACTCCACTACATGCTACTCCATCCTTTGCCGCTCCACTGTATGCCACTTCCCTTTTACACCACTCCACTAAATGCTGTTCCAGTATACTCCACTCTAAAGTATCCCACTATACTGTATGCCGCTCCACTGTACAACACTGTTTCACTGTATGCAACTTCACTATGCCCCACTCCATTCTATACTGATACACTCAATCCCACTAATAAAAATCAAACACCAAATTAAATAAATAGATTATAGTTTTATCTTTAAAATGACACCAAAATGAGTAAAATCTGATAAGGGGAACCAGAGATATGAATTTGCAAAGAATTAATGTTTTCCAGCGCATAGAAGCAACTAACGCTTGAAGGGTTAAAAAAGTTCACACTGGACAGGGACAAAGTTCAGAGTTCAGGCCACCCCCGAGGTAATACTGTTACAATTATTTTCAGAAGTGTTTCTTGATACAGGAAGTGGTCCACAGCACCAGCCAAAGGTTCAGAGGCTCTGGCTTGCCTCTTGGGGTCTGGGACTACAACTCCCACAATGCACCTCTACAGCTTATGGAGTTGCTCCAAATGTCGCCAAACTTCTGTATCTTCTTCCAGATATCCTTTTTGTACCCTTGAAGTGTCCAGAACTTGATCCAAGGTTCTATAAGCTCTGAGTGGCTCTTTGGGAGTTGGGACTACAATTCCCAGAATGCACCTGGTCAGAATCCTCAAATGTCTACTGGACGCTGGTCAGCTGGGCTCTCATTGCAGGACTTGATGCAGGAAAATCTGGGCAGCTCCTTTGTACCTGTAGCATACAGGGAGTTCCTTCTTGAAGCAGTTTAAGACAGGCAAAGTCCTTTTAGTGGTGAAGCCCAAGTGTGCAGTTGGTGCAGTCCATCAGAGTGGAGTGTCCAGGTGCGGGTCAGGGATCCAGCAGGGCAGTCCTTCTTCTTCTTTGTCTTGTTCCTTGTAGGAATCTGTGGTGTGGGTGCAGCTCTTCCATATTTATCCTCGCTCCTGGAGTGGAAAGCAGAGGAGCCTGACTGTCCAATCACAAGTAGGCTTCTTCCCTCTTTGATGATCACTTCCTGGGAAGTGTGGCAAAAATCAATCCCAGAGGAACAACATTCTTGAAAAATTAATCATGGCTGAAACTGATTTTTGGAGGTTAGATCTGGCTGAGCCCACCCACTGGTGTGGATAAAACTATTAAACACACCCCTCTCCTGCCCTCGTCGCATCTAATCAAGAGGGCTTCTAATTTTCTGGGGTTGCAGGAAATAGTGGAGGTCCTTAGCTGCTCCAAATGTCCTTCACTGCCTTAGAAGATCAGTTTGGCTGCTCTCCCCGCATCCTGATTCACCATCTGCTGAGGCATATCTCCTCCCCAGGCACATCCTTTGTGTTGTGCCCAGGCTACTTCACAACTCATCAAGGCGGCCTGGCCAGGCTGCCAGAGGCTGGCCAATCAGAGATGGACACTACAGATCTGATGTTGAAAAATTGCAGTTAGAGTTTCAAAACTCTTTACCTGACTAGTTATATTACATTCAACAGTGGCAAGTTGTGGGATTTATTATAACAATTAATTTGATACTAAACTCAAGGTATCTGTCTTTTATGGGGACTTTGTGAATCAAAATAAAGTCTCCCCATTTTAGCCTATGGAGGCCATTCACTACTGTGAGAGAAAAACAAAATTGTCTATTTTACCTCACCATGACTTACAAAACATATTTTATAAGGTCCCTGCTTCTAGGTACATAGCACCCCAATCCTAGGGGCACTTAAGGCACACCTTAGGGGTGACTTATATATAATAATAAGGTAGTTTAAGACTTTGGAAGTACTTTTAATTCCTAAGTCGAACTTACATGTAACTTTAATTTAAAAGCAGACAGCAAGGCAGGCCTACCTTCAAAATGACCCTGGGCACCTCCGCAGTGTACCTATGGGTGCACCAACTATGCTGGGGTCCCTAAACATGCCCTAATATATACTAGGGACTTATAGGTATGTTGACATAGACAATTATAATTAGTTTAATTTGCATACTAATTTCACACAGAGCACAGGCTCTGTCACTGGTTAGCAATATAATATTGAATTTTTAAATAATTTTGCTTTCTGGGATTGATTTTTGCCATACTTTACAGGAAGTGGTCACACCAGAAGGAGTTGGCCTACATCTCATTGGACAAGAACACCCCCTGATTTCCACCCACAGGAGCAAGGATAAATATGGCAGAGCTGCTCCACAACTCAGATTCTTGCTGGAAGAAGATACTGGAGAAGGACTGCCCTGCTGGGCCCCTGGCCTGCACCTGGACAGTGCACTCACAAGGACTGCACCAGCTGCACAATTTGGCCTTCACCAAGACTATGATTTTGCCTTGCTTCCGAAACTCCCAGGTGTCACCTCCCTGTAAGCCACAGGTCAAAACAACCTGACCAAAGTCCCCTGCATCAAGTCCTTCAAGAAGAGCCCAGCTGACTATTTAAAGATTCTGACCAGGTGCATTCTGGGAACTGTAGTCCCAACTTCCAAGGAGCAACTTCTAGAACCTTGGATGAAGTTTGTGGACACTTCAAGGACCCAAAAAGAACCTCTGGAAAAAGATTCAAAAGTTTGGAGAAGTGTGGAGCAACTGTTGTAAAAATCTCCATAGGTGGAAGAGTTGCATTTTGGGAGTTGTAGTCTCAGACCCCAACGGGCGAATCAGGGCTTTGAAACATTGGCTGGTGCTATGCAACTTTCCCAAATCAAGAAACACTTCTGAGAGTAAGTGTAACAGCATTACCTCATGGGTTACCTGGACTATGGAATTTGTCCCTGTACATTGCAACCTTTTCTAACCCTTAGAGCGCTATTTGCCTCTAAGCGCTAGATTTACTTTTAATCTTTCATAATTCACATCTCTATTCCACTACATTGGATTTTTGTGGTTTTGGTGTCATTTTAAAGATGAAAATATTTCCTAGTTATTGTGGGTTGTGTTTTACTTACTTACTCTTTTGTTGATATTAAATGCTTTACACACCAGTCTCTTAAATTAAGCCTAACTGCTTGTGCTCCAAGCTACAAAGGGCCAGCCAGGATTAATTTACTGAGACCTTGACTGGACCTAGTGGGGGTTTGTGGCCTATCGCTAAGTGTAAGTACCCACCTGCCCTTATCAATAACCCACTTTCCAATATTTGTTGGTGTGCAGTGGTGGGATCCAGTACTTGTGTTTGATATCATCATACAGTTATTAAGTGAAGCAAAGTAACAATCCTCCAAATTGACTTAGAGCAAAGTTGTTTTTGCTTTTACACAAAGCACTGGCCCTGGGACTGGTTAATAATGCCCAGGGCACAGATACAGAAAACACCAGTATCAGCTAAAAATGGGGGCAAAAATTGAGGGGGCTTCTGCAATCAGACCAGTTTCTCCACACAGCCCCTCCAACCAGCACTCCCAAGAGCTTCAGCCCAACCCTGGGAGAGACGTCCTGGCTTGTCAGGCAAGGAATAACGTGAGGAAAAATGGCTGTCTTATTGCATGGCCTACTGTGCCTTACCTCCTGTCAGTGTCACTCCTGCTGGCCAGTTGACCCATCCCAACAATGACCGGACCCATTTTACCTTGCAACCTCACTTTAGGGGTGTCTTTCTCCTTCGCATCTGCTAGGTTGGGTAGTTTGGGTAGGGAGGTTTTGATGAATCTTCACAAAACGTTCCAAAAAATAACATCACTTCAGCTGCTGTCTAGAAAGTTTTAGGGTGATCCATCAAGCAGGGGCCGAAAAAAGGCGGTCTCAAAGCGTGTTTTCCCTATTCATTTTCCCATAGGGATTTTAAACAGTGATAGCGCAGAAACAACTACATGGAATTACACAAACTTTGGAAGAAAGGTAGCTCTTGGTCCAGAAAGAGGCTTTTTTTGTTATTTGGTGTAAGTCAGTTAAGTAGTTTTAGAGAAATTAAAAGAAATCCAAATTTGTATATATATGCACACAGATTTGTCATGGCACCTACGCGGAGTGCCATGGCTCCGTGCAACAGAAGGTAGTACTGTGATGGCTGACCAACCTGTGGAGAAAGGTACGTCTGTCACCCTATCGACAGGTGCATGGCCCAGGGTAGAAGTACTCAGACCTCATGAGGTTCACCTATGAATGTATGAATGACCACTTATGAGTTTCAAATGGTTTAAAACTCTTATTTCCATGTTTGTGGAGTCACGACTCCATTGCGTCTCCCTTCACAGCCCCCCCGTGTAACGACACTGTACTTGCGAACCCAGGCAGAAAAACAAAAAAATACACATTGACACACACACATACAGAGACACTCATGCATTCACTCACAAACCCACTCAGACACTCATGCACTCATTCACTGACCAACTCAGTCACTTTTGTACTCACTCACACACCCACCTTGATCATCATGAATTCACTCACAGATCAAATCAGACACTCATGCACTGACTCACAAACCCATTCTGGCTGTAATGCACCGAGTCTCAGACAGACTGAGACTCTTGTAGAGCCATTCACATACCCAGACAGACACTTGCCTACCTACTTAGACATCTGCTGAGTCACTCATACACCCATTCACAGACCCACTGACATCCTCATGCATCCATTCACAGACCCACACAGATTGCTTTGCACTCACTGACACTAAGTGAGACCATGTCTCTCACACTCACAATCTTACTCAGATACTCATGCACTCCCTCACAGACCAACTCAGACACTGATGCACTCACTCACAGACCAACTCAGACACTCCCGAACCCACTCACAGATCCACTCTGGATGTTATGCCCCCACTCACAGACCCACTCAGACACTTGTAGACCCATCCACAGACCCAGACAGACACTTGCACAACCTCTAAGAGACCCAGTGAGTTACTCATATATCTACTGACAGTCTCACTCAGATTCTCATACATCCAGTCAATTCCCCAAACAGAGACTCATGCACCCACTCCCAGACCAAGACAAACACTGGTGCACTCAGTCACAGACTGACTCTGACACGCATGCACCCACTGGCACACTCACTTTGACTGTTATGCACCCACTTGCAGATTCACCCAGACACTCACTCACCCACTCACAGACCCACTCCAGCTGTTATGGCAAACTCTATTAAACTTCCACTGAGACTCCAATACACTTCCACTGAGGTTTTAAGAAATGTACTGTGAATTGAAGAGATGTAAAAGAGAAACATGTGAAAAATATGGTTGTGTTGTGCATTGAATATGTACTTTTGGTTCGCAAATCTGCAACTAAGTGGCAACACTTTAAAAACAAATCTGTTTTTTTTTCAATTCAATTTCAAGAGTGCTTGGGGTATAGGGTGACTCAAAAAAGAGCTTTCTGTGTTTGTTGTGTGGATATGTTTAGTATACATAAAAGCGGAAGCAGTGTCAAGTTGATGAGAAACACTTTGTAGCCTGCATCAGTAAAATGCACACAATCTCATCTATATATACCATTCATGTGGAACTGTAGGCTATTATTGTAGACAAAATAATTGTTAATAATTGATATTGTAGATACAACCCACGTTATATGGTGGCTCAAAAAAGTGCTTTTTGTGCTTGTTGTGTGCATATGTTTAGTACACATAAAAGCGGAAGTAGAGTGTCATGTTGATGAGAAACACTTTGTAGACTTCATCAGTAAAGTGCACACAATCTCATCTATATATACCATTCATGTGGAACTGTAGGCTATTATTGTAGATACAATAATTGTTAATAATTGTTATTATGGATACAACCCATGTTATAGTCCATTTTATTAACATGTTGCCTAGATTTGACCACTTCCATTTCTGCCTCTGGCATATGTTAGAGAACAAAAAGGCAGTGTGAGGGAAAAGGTTCATTCATTGAACAAAGGTATCCTTCATTAGGGCTTCCAATCCTACCCTAGTGACTGTGCCCAGGTCATTACCACCATAGTGCACAATCATGAGGTGAATGGTTGTCAATCTTTAATGCTTTCAACCAATGGCAGCAAATTGATGCCACTTTAACCCTCCCTGGTAAACCCAAGTAACACCCAAATTAGGCAAACCCTAGCACCTGTCAATGTCACTCTTTCTATACTCAGTGGCCCAAAAACATAGCTGTGATCTACAATCCATACTCACATTTTCAGGGAAAGGAGCTGTTGCACACAGGAGAAGACTGCAGCTGAATGAAAGAGCTCTGAAAATGTGAGCTGGTTAAAACGGAGGGAGCAAGTGATTATAAGACAGAATCTATTTGATTGGATCTTGTTAATACACTGATAGATAAAAGTAGGTTGTGATTTGAAAGATTAGGTCAGGTATTCTCTGATTTGTTCTCATTTTTCTTAAGGAAGTAATTCTAATTTAGACATGCTTACATTCTGCAGTAGTCAACCACACCTGCTACTGCACACATTAAAGCTAGTCTACTCCTAACAGGAAAATCCTATGACATTTTGAACTACTGGTATAGTACAGTGTTCTAAAGGAGGTTGCAGCTATTAAAGGAGACAAACTCATTCAGTGAAAAAAACATTTTCCAATTCACTGTTATGCCTGAATTTACAATATAAATAAAATGCACAAAAAGTCATGGAAAATATATTTTTTTACTCCTGAATGGAGTTGCAACTCCATCAGGACATCACACTGGGGTGCGCAGGGTGACGTGATGGAGTCGCAACTCCGGCAATACATAGTAGGAATTATAAGGACGTGTTATCACTAACCATTCAGATGTGAGATAGCAAAGATGAAACATGTAACACACTTTCTGATTTGACAACTATGACTGTGTTACTGAGAGGAAAGGTGAAGAGGTTGCCATTACTGGTTGCTTGCAGTAAGAGTGCTCCACAATTCTTATTCTGAGTTTTCATTGTAATGTAAATGAAAGAGCCAAAGTGAAATTACGAAGATATTTTACTTGTCAACAGAACCTATTACCAGGTATAATACTAAAACGTTTACTTTCTAAGCAAGCTGTGTTTTGAAATAAGAGTGTTAAATCTATACATATACAGATAACACTATAATATCTGAGGTATAGGTAGAGAGGTGATGAACGTTTTTGATATATAACCATCTATCGTATATGAGTGATGATTTTTAAGTATTATATTCACTCTCTACATTTCACAAGCTTGTTTGGATATTGTGCAGCCTTTTGGTGTTTGATCGAGTTGCACAGTTTTTTTGAAAATTATATATATATATATATATATATATATATATATATATATATATATATATATACACAATGGATAAGATGTGTTTTGTTTTTCTGTGACTCCTGATGATTGATATATAGAATAGCAGTGTCAGGTACACATTAATTCGTGCAGTGTCAAGTTGACTCAGGGTACACATAGACAGGCTACTGTTTGCAAATGGAAATGTAGCAGCATTTTTAGTATTAGCCAAGACTAAATAGATTTTTTGAATAGGTTTGTATGTAAATTTCTATTCAGAAGTCTGGAAAAAATATTTTGCAAGAATTAGATTATTAGAAAAAAAGGAAAGTATAGTAATTTACAAGGCCATTCATTCTCATGTTTATCGAAAAAAGTGTACCAAAGCACATTGTATCATTTTACACTGTTGGTAGTTCACCACACAGAAATTCAAAGATTAGTTAGGAGGCTTTACTATGTGAAGACTCCAGCATTATGTTTAGGAGAGATGAATAGAGTGTGATTGCATTGAACAGTAGGAGAAGTTGAAAAAGTTTGTGAGGATGTGCAGTATAGATTTTTAGGTCCTGAAGAGGATTCTAGGAAGAATTAGGAATTTGTAGGTCTAATTATTGAGGAACAGCGCACAGGTTTTGCTTCTGACAATTCTGAAGAGATTATAAAGTTTAAAAAAGCTTTTTTTAGAATAGACAAACTATGTATGTACCTATTATAGACAGACTCACTACAAAAGTCAAACACAAAATATAGATGTATTTTCCAAAAGTGAAGGAGAAAACAGAGAGAAGTGGAAAGATTTGACTGCTTATTTACTTGTAGAGGAGAGTTTCAACTTGTCCATGCAACAACTGAATAGTAAGTACTGCTATGACAAGTTAGAGGATCAGAAAACACCAGCAAGAGCGGTGTATAACAGGTTAGAAGTTGTGACTATTCCAGAAGAATTGCGAGAGTTAAATGTGTATGAATCTATCCTTATACAAATTATTATCTATTTGTCATTAGACTTTAAAAAAATGTTGGAACTGTAGGAATAGAGAAAGTCAATGAAGAGCCACTTATTATGCTAGTAAGTGGTGTACCAACTAATAATAAAACAATTTGGCAAGAGTTAGCTGATGTCAATAAAGTTAATAAAGTTAAACAAGCAATATTGTACCTGGTACAAAATGTTTATTATAAAATGTTGATGTGGAAGCTGATGTAGTAAATGTAGATGATGACAGTTTGGTAGAAGGTGGACAAATAGAAAACGTTGATCCATCCCGATCAGACCAAATATATGAGGATTACAGTACACGTCCATTACATTCCAAAGAAGTCACAGGTGATGCGATTGACCTTCTCCAAACAAAGCAGTTTAAAGGAACTCCTAGGAGTGTGTGGGAACAAAGTTTAGAGGCACGCTATTTTGCCCACTTGTTTCCCACTGGAGTCGGAGGTCAGTATGATGACCGGCCCATGCAAATACCAGCAGCTGAATACCGATCACCGCAATTATATTCAGAGGATCCAAGACTCAGACAGTGTATCCCATATATATTTTACCTTCTCTTTGAGAATAACTTGTCTGGACTTTCATATGCAGTAAATCACATTCTAAAAACAGGAGGTTATCTTCAAAATATGTCTGCCAGGGATTTTGGAAACAAAGTGGAAGAAAAAGCTGAAAACTTAGAATACAACTTTAATAATTTAATGGCGTGCCAATGTGGCACCAATAACTATTGGTACCATTGTCATGGGGAACTATAGTGTCTGCTGAGAGAGCTAGGACCACCAAATTGGTTTTTGACCATGAGTTGTTCAGAGTACGCATGACATGACCTGATTGAATTTTTAAGAGAAGCAAACTCTAACTTAAAAGATATCCATGTAAAGACAGCTGGAGAACTTTGCTCATCAGATCCTGCAAATGTTTGCAGGTATTTTAACCACAGGCTCCAAACTATGCTTGCATTTATCTGCAACAAAACCAATCCTCCTCTTGGAGAAGTAAGTGATTTATTTTGGTAGAAAGAGTACTAGGCAGGAGGTGTCCGTCACATTGACATGCTACTATGGATAAAAGAAGCACCCAAATTTGAAGCACAAAGTGATGAGTCTGTGTTGTCTTTTATAGAACAGTATGTCACATGTAGCATACCAAAACAAACTGGCAAAAAGGTCTTAGACAACAAGTTTCAAAACACATAGATGTGGAAAGTACTGTCGTCAGACATATAGGTCTAAAGGAAATGTTTATCCAAAATGTCATTTCGGATTTCCAAGACCTGTCATTTCTAAAGGAAGAGTGAACAGCTTTTTGTCTTCAATCAGACGTACTCTGACACGGAAATCACCAAAAAACACATACAACTTAAAGAGAGCCAAAGATTCAAAATATATTATTGACTACAATCCTGGAATGTGGAATGCTAACATGGACCTACAATTTGTTGCAGGGAACTCCATTGCCGTGGCTCGGTATTTCACATCATAGATCACAAAGTCCAAAGAAACTGAAATGAAGGAGATGTGGGAAGAATTTCTGCAGATACTTAGCAAGATATTGTATTCCTTCAACTTGAAAATACTTACACATAGGGAAATGTGATCCTATGAAGCCTATGACAGATTGTGTTTGTTAGAAATGGAGAAGCAAAACATGTGATGGTATAAACGCAAACTTTGTAGTGAAATAATGAGTCACAATGGTATTGTGGAAGCGCAAGTCCTATCCTCGCGGCTGACGACCAATGTTAGAAATGGGGTTTCTGGTTGGCTAGGGTATGCATCTAAGCCAGGCAGAACCCACCCATTCCAGTCAGGGCAAGGGAGTTACACGTCCCAGATAACCCCTGCTCACCCCCTTGGTGGCTTGGCAGGAGCAGTCAGGCCTACCCAGAGGCAATATGTAAAGCGTTTCCACAACACACACAACACACGTGATGCACTATCCTCACCACAAAGGAAAGACAACACTAAGTTATATGAAAATATACTGTATTGTACACAACAAAATTATTAGACCAAACATCCAATATCAGTAGTATCCTGCTATCTTAGCAGTTGTTAGAACATTACACATTAGTTACTCTGCAAACTAGCAGCAGTCACATAGAACACACAGGTTACTTAGTATTCTGCAACATAAGCAGTAGTCAGGAAACACGTTATTGCACCAAGCACTTGTCATACAAATATCATAAACGTCCATAGTCGTAACATTATAAAACGTATGGCAAGCCAGAAAAACATATTAGCATGTTATGCCCATAAAAGGAACATTTGCATACACGTATAAAACACCATACTGTTATATACTGTTGGTAGGCAACATATAAATCAATAAAGTCTTTAAAAATAACTTATGTTGTGTATATATTGTCATTGTTATTGGGTAGTACCTGGTTAGATGTCTGAACATCTAGTGCCTACACAAAAAAAAAATGGGGCCCCAGCGCTCTTCTGAGCAAAACGGGGGCCTCCTGTGAGCTCTGAGGCAGAGAGGGGCGGCACGCACTTCCTCTCTAATACTGACAGGTGTGAGAAAACAGGGCTGATTGCAGAGGCCCCCTAACTTTTTGCCCCCATTTTCCACTTTATGCTGGCGTTTTTCTGACTCTGATGGTGCCCTGGGTACTGCTAACCAGTCCCAGGGCCTGTGCTCTGTGTAAAATGGATATGCAAATTAGGCTAATTATATTTGGCTAAGTTAACCTCCCTATAAGTCCCTAGTATATGGTAGGGCATGTAGGTTTAGGGACCACAGCATAGGTGGTGCACACCTAGGTGCATTGATGAGGTGCCCAGTGTCATTTTAAAAGCAAGCCTGCCTTGCTGGCTGCTTTTAAATTAAAGTTATATGCAAATTCGACTTTGGAATTAAAGGTACTTCCAAAGTCTTAAACTACCTTATTTTTACATATAAGTCACCCCTAAGGTGTGCCCTATGTGCCCCTAGGGCTGGGTGCCATGTAACTATAAGCAGGGACTTTATAAAAATAGATTTATAAGCCCTGGTGAGGTAAAAACAGCCAAATTTGTTTTTCCCTCATTGAAGTAAATGGCCTTCATAGGCTAGAATGGGCAGACTTTATTTTAAATTCTAAAGTCTCCTTAAATGTTGCATACCAAGAATTTGGTATCAAATTAATTGTTGTAATAAAACCTACAACTTCCAGTTGTTGGATTTAATATAACTAGTTCAGGTAAAAAGTTTAGACTTTACCTAAAAAGTTGCCAATTTCAGCTCTGCATTGTTTTTGCTGCTGTGCTCTGATTGGCCAGCCTGCAGCAGCTTCTGCCAGGCTGCCTTGATGAGGTGTGAAGGGGCCAGGCTTCACACAAAGGAATGTGCTTGGGGGAGAGAATCTCCCCTCAGCAGATGGTGAGGCAGGAAGGGGGAGGGCTGCCAAACTGGTCTTCAAAGGCAGAGAAGGACATTTGCAGCACCCAGCAACACCCCCACATCCTGCAACCCCAGACAGCTAGGTGCCCCCTTGATTAGATTAGGAGAGGGCAGGAGAGGGGTGTGTTTATGATTTTTAGCCACACCAGTGGGTGGGCTCAGCCAGATGTAACCTCCAAAAATCAGATTCATCCATGTTGGATTTTTAGAGACTGTTGCCTTCTGGGATGGATTTTTGCCACACTTCCCAGGAAGTGGTCATCACAGGGGGACGACCCTGTCCCTGATTGGAGAACCAGGGCCCCCCTGCTTTTCACCCAGGAGCAAGGATAAAACTGGCAGACCTGCACCCACACCTCAGATCCCCTCCAGAATTCAACAAGAAAGGAACTAAAGAAGAAGAAGGACTGCCCTGCTGGACCCCTGGCCTGCACCTGGACCCTGCACTCAGAAGGACTGCACCAGCTGCACACTTGGGCTTCACCACAAGAAGGACTTTGCCTGGCTTCAACTGGTTCAAGGAGGGACTCCCTGTTTGCTACAGGTGAAAAATTGCTAAACCAGAGTCCCCTGCACCAACTCCTGAAGAAAGCGACCAGCTGACCACTGTCCAGTGGCCAAAAAGGAGTTTGCGCCAGGTGCATTCTGGGAGTTGAAGTCTGCACCCCCCAAGGACCATCACAGAACTTCTGGACCCTTGGGGTGAGCTGTGGACCCCAAAAGAACCTTAAAAGAACATCTGGATGAAGCCCCAGAAGTTTGGAAAAGATTTGAGAATTTTTGGAAAAAAGCTCCAGAGAGGGACCGACCCGCCGCGGAAATTCTAGCCGGCTTGCCTCAACCGCGACCCGGCCTGACTTCGTGGTTCGTCCCGGTAAAGAAAAACATCCAAAAAAGAGACTAAGTCCGAACGTAAAAAGTTGACCGGGACCTCCCAGCCATCGTATCCGAGAAGGGCTCCATGGACGTCGGATCAAGATCCAGGTTTACCCCGGTCGAAGGATTTTCATCTCGAAAAAACGACTAAGTCCGAAGGTAAAAGTCTCCACCGAGGAAACCCACATCGCGTATCCGGACAAGGGCTCCAGGAGGTCGGATTCAACTGGCAGGTTCGTCCCGGTGAAGAAAAACTTCAAAATAAAGACTAAGTCAGAAGGTAACTTTTTAACCGAGGCCTCCCGCGACCTGTAGCCGAGCAGGGCTCCATCGCGGTCGGGCTGAAAGTTTGACTTTGCCCCGGTCGAGGTGCAACCAGATGACCCGATTGGCGCTTTTTGTTTCTAAGCGCTAGAAAAGTAATAATTCTTTAAAAATTCATTTCTCCGGTTCCCCTGAACCGATTTTAATCGTTTTTGTGTCATTTTAAAGATAAAAATATAAACTATTTTTATAAATTGGTTTTGGATTTTTCAACTGTTTCCTGTGTTTTATTTAATTACTGTTTTGTGATATTTGAATGCTTTACACTTTGTCTCCTAAGTTAAGCCTTGACGCTCGTTGCCAAGCTACCAAGGGTTGAGCTGGGATTAATTTACTGAGACCTAACTGTACCCATGTGGAGGTTAGTGGCTTGTTGCTAGGTGTAGGTACCTACCTGCCCTACCAATAACCCATTTTCCAACATAATTGGAAGCAGCGACGGGATCCTGTACTTGTGTTCAATATCACGATACAGTTTTAGGTAACACAAATTAAAAATCCTTTAAATTGTCCTAGTGCAAAAATTGTTTTTAATTTTTAATTTGGATTAATTTCAATTATTGAATTTTTTTAATTTTTCTAAATTCTTGTTTCCAATTTTTGCAAAAAGTTTTTGTTGACACAAAACTAGGGAACCATGGAGCTTGATCTGGCTAGCCTACCCACACTGACAGTAGTCCAGCTTAGGGGGTTGTGTATTGAAAGAGGGTTGCCTGCAACCACTGATCTCAGGAAGCAAATCCTGATCACATCCCTGACAGCATGTGCTGAGGCCCAAGAGGTAGAGTCAGAAGAAGCTCCAGAGGAGGGAGAAAGAAGGGAGGATGCAAGCTCTAACCACTCAGGGGAGGGAAGGCATCTGACCCTAAGTGAGGACGAGGAAGAACGGTCCTCAGTAAATACAGTCACTAGGGGCAGATCCAAAGCTAGTGGTGGGAAGGGGGTCCTTTCAGGAGGAGAGAACCCATCCATCAGAGAAAGAGAGCTGGAGGCCCAGCTAGCATACATAGCTTTGGAAGCAGAGAAGCTGGCCCTAGAAAAGAAAAAGTGGGCATACAAAGAGAAAAGAGATGGAAGCAGCGATAAAGAAGCTGAGGTGTCCATGGGTGGGGGAGTTTGCCCCATATTACCCAAGGGGGTGGTTCCTGCTTTTGTAGAGGGGGATGACATAGATAAGTGGCTGGGGGCCTTTGAGAGGGCACTCCAAATGAGAAGGGTTAGGCCTCAATACTGGGGTTCCCTTTTGTGGGAGTTGGTCCCCAACTCAGGGAGCGATAGGCTTCTGACCTTAAGGGGGGAGGAGGCAGATTCATACCCTAGTATGAAGAGGTGCTTAGCCAAGAAGTTTGGTCTGACCCCAGAGCAATATAGAATGAAGTTCAGGGACACCCAGAAGGTCAGTACCCAGTCTTGGGTTGACTTTGTGGACATTTCACTAAAGGCACTAGAGGGCTGGATTATTGGTAACAAAGTAGATACTTATGAGGGGTTACACAATCTGATCATGAGAGAGCACATCTTGACCAATTGTACCCAAGAAAGGTTACGCCAGCATCTAGTGGACTCTAAGCAGACCAACCCTAGAGAGGTGGGGGAGGCAGCTGATGAGTGGTTGAGAACCAGGGTGGTTGTCAAGTCCCAGGGGGGAGACTCCAAGAAGGGGGGGACAGGTCCCCAAAAACCTAAGGAGGGAGGTGGTAAGCCCACCACAGAGACTCCCTCTGTACCCCAGAACCCTAAGAAGGAGGAGAGTAAATCCCACTCCCACTCTGACAAGCAGAGACAGGGAGACCCAGGGTTAAAAAAAACTCTTGGACAGTAGGGCTTGCTTTGACTGTCAGCAGACAGGTCACTTCAGAGGAGATGTAGCCTGTCCAAGGAAGGTGGTTAGCACTGGGCTGTCCAGTGTAGCCATAGAGGAGGATTCCTCAGATGATGAAGTCCTCCTAGCATTGTGCTGGGAGACAGGACCAGATGGTAAGCTGGTGATCCCTGAGGGTGGGAGTAGGCACTTCCACCACATTCAAGTGAATGGGATCCCTACCACTGGCCTGAGGGACACCTGTGCCAGTCACACTATAGTGAGTGACCGGTTAGTGACCCCAGACATGTATGTCCCAGGAAAGACAAAGAAAGTCAGGATAGCCACAGGGGAGGTCACCTCCAAACCTGTAGCCATAGTGCCCCTAGAGAGGGAGGGTATCCTTGACTGGATTAGGGTGGTAGTCAGTGCTGACCTCCCCCTAGATTGTATCCTGGGCAATGACCTCCCAGAGGTGAGTCTGGTCACAGATGGGGTGGTCGCCCAGGGCGCCCCCCCAACCCAAAGTCCTGGGGAGTCAGTCCCTACAGTTAGGAGACAGGGGTCCCCAAGAAAAGGAAAGAAGAAAAGGAAGGGTAGGCCACTCTTAAAGAGAGTTCCAGGGAGCCAAGGGCCCTCTGCCCCAGTAAGGGGGGAGCCCAGAGTTGGCACTGGTGAGCCCTCACCTGACCCCAAGGAAGTCCTGAGTAGTCAGGCAGCTGTCCAGATGCAAGGTGTTGCCCCTGCACTGACAGAAGGGAGAGTGGAAGGAGGGTGTCTGCCACAGGAGGTGGTAGCCCCCCACTCTAGACAGCAAGAGGGGTGCCAGGACCCCAAAGATGCCCCTAAAGCAGCTCAGCCACCTGTCAGTTGAGAGCTTAGGGTGTGGTTCTGGGTACTGACAGCTGTCAGTAGCCTCTGCTGGGTGCTAGCCTTCCTGGCAGCACTGTATTTGGCCTGGGAGGCAGACCCCAAGGCCAATAGAAAAGTAGGCCCCCTGACCCTATTGGTCATGGTGGGGTTGCTCAAGTGTTGGGTGACCTCTTTGGGTAAGCTAGGTGTTGCCCTAGCAAAGTTAGGAGTAGGGGAGGTGGGCACCTCACTACCCAAGTTGGCAGAGAGAGAGGAGGAAGACCCCCCTAGAGGGAAGTTTCAGTTTGAGTTGGGTCCTTTTACTGTTGGGATGGCTTCACTACCCAGAGGGAGTGACCCTGACAGGAGGATATAAGGCAGAGTAGGCCCTGCAAAGGGACAGCCAGTTTTCTTCACTGTCTTCCTCGCCTAACAAGCCAGGAAGACTCTCCCAGGGTTGGGCTGAGTCTCCTGGGCGTGTGGGCTGGGGGGGGGTTGTGTGAGAAAACAGGGCTGATTGCAGAGGCCCTCTAACTTTTTGCCCCCATTTTCCTCTTTATGCTGGTGTTTTCCTGACTCTGATGGTGCCCTGGGTACTGCTAACCAGTCCCAGGGCCTGTGCTCTGTGTAAAATGGATATGCAAATTAGGCTAATTATATTTGGCTAAGTTAACCTCCCTATAAGTCCCTAGTATATGGTAGGGCATGTAGGTTTAGGGACCACAGCATAGGTGGTGCACACCTAGGTGCATTGCTGAGGTGCCCAGTGTCATTTTAAAAGCAAGCCTGCCTTGCTGGCTGCTTTTAAATTAAAGTTATATGCAAATTCGACTTTGGAATTAAAGGTACTTCCAAAGTCTTAAACTACCTTATTTTTACATATAAGTCACCCCTAAGGTGTGCCCTATGTGCCCCTACGGCTGGGTGCCATGTAACTATAAGCAGGGACTTTATAAAAATAGATTTATAAGCCCTGGTGAGGTAAAAACAGCCAAATTTGTTTTTCCCTCATTGAAGTAAATGGCCTTCATAGGCTAGAATGGGCAGACTTTATTTTAAATTCTAAAGTCTCCTTAAATGTTGCATACCAAGAATTTGGTATCAAATTAATTGTTGTAATAAATCCTACAACTTCCAGTTGTTGGATTTAATATAACTAGTTCAGGTAAAAAGTTTAGACTTTACCTAAAAAGTTGCCAATTTCAGCTCTGCATTGTTTTTGCTGCTGTGCTCTGATTGGCCAGCCTGCAGCAGCTTCTGCCAGGCTGCCTTGATGAGGTGTGAAGTGGCCAGGCTTCACACAAAGGAATGTGCTTGGGGGAGAGAATCTCCCCTCAGCAGATGGTGAGGCAGGAAGGGGGAGGGCTGCCAAACTGGTCTTCAAAGGCAGAGAAGGACATTTGCAGCACCCAGCAACACCCCCACATCCTGCAAACCCAGACAGCTAGGTGCCCCCTTGATTAGATTAGGAGAGGGCAGGAGAGGGGTGTGTTTATGATTTTTAGCCACACCAGTGGGTGGGCTCAGCCAGATGTAACCTCCAAAAATCAGATTCATCCATGTTGGATTTTTAGAGACTGTTGCCTTCTGGGATGGATTTTTGCCACACTTCCCAGGAAGTGGTCATCACAGGGGGACGACCCTGTCCCTGATTGGAGAACCAGGGCCCCCCTGCTTTTCACCCAGGAGCAAGGATAAAACTGGCAGACCTGCACCCACACCTCAGATCCCCTCCAGAATTCAACAAGAAAGGAACTAAAGAAGAAGAAGGACTGCCCTGCTGGACCCCTGGCCTGCACCTGGACCCTGCACTCAGAAGGACTGCACCAGCTGCACACTTGGGCTTCACCACAAGAAGGACTTTGCCTGGCTTCAACTGGTTCAAGGAGGGACTCCCTGTTTGCTACAGGTGAAAAATTGCTAAACCAGAGTCCCCTGCACCAACTCCTGAAGAAAGCGACCAGCTGACCACTGTCCAGTGGCCAAAAAGGAGTTTGCGCCAGGTGCATTCTGGGAGTTGAAGTCCGCACCCCCCAAGGACCATCACAGAACTTCTGGACCCTTGGGGTGAGCTGTGGACCCCAAAAGAACCTTAAAAGAACATCTGGGTGAAGCCCCAGAAGTTTGGAAAAGATTTGAGAATTTTTTGAAAAAAGCTCCAGAGAGGGACCGACCCGCCGCGGAAATTCTAGCCGGCTTGCCTCAACCGCGACCCGGCCTGACTTCGTGGTTCGTCCCGGTAAAGAAAAACATCCAAAAAAGAGACTAAGTCCGAACGTAAAAAGTTGACCGGGACCTCCCAGCCATCGTATCCGAGAAGGGCTCCATGGACGTCGGATCAAGATCTAGGTTTACCCCGGTCGAAGGATTTTCATCTCGAAAAAACGACTAAGTCCGAAGGTAAAAGTCTCCACCGAGGAAACCCACATCGCGTATCCGGACAAGGGCTCCAGGAGGTCGGATTCAACTGGCAGGTTCGTCCCGGTGAAGAAAAACTTCAAAATAAAGACTAAGGGGCTCATTCTGAGCCCGGCGGGCGGCGGGCGCCGCCTGCCTGGAGGGAGCCGCCAAATGACCGCACCGCGGTCATAAGACCGCGGCGGCTATTCAGACATTTCCTCTGGGCCGGCGGGTGCTCTCCAAAATAGCGCCCGCCGGCCCAGAGGAAATGCCCCTGCAACGAGGACGCCGGCTCAGAATTGAGCCGGCGTAGTTGCAGGGGTGCGACGGGTGCAGTTTGCACCCGTCGCGTATTTCAGTGTCTGCATTGCAGACACTGAAATACACAGTGGGGCCCTCTTACGGGGGCCCCTGCAGTGCCCATGCCATTGGCATGGGCACTGCAGGGGCCCCCAGGGGCCCCGCGGCACCCCCTACCGCCATCCTGTTCCTGGCGGGAGACCCGCCAGGAACAGGATGGCGGTAGGGGGTGTCAGAATCCCCATGGCTGCGGAGCGCGCTCCGCAGCCATGGAGGATTCCCCCGAGCAGCGGGAAGTCGGCGGGAGACCGCCGACTTTCCGCTTCTGACCGCGGCTGAACCGCCGCGGTCAGAATGCTCGTGGGAGCACCGCCAGCCTGTTGGCGGTGCTCCCGTGGCCGCCAGGGTCAGAATGACCCCCTAAGTCAGAAGGTAACTTTTTAACCGAGGCCTCCCGCGACCTGTAGCCGAGCAGGGCTCCATCGCGGTTGGCCTGAAAGTTTGACTTTGCCCCGGTCGAGGTGCAACCAGATGACCCGATTGGCGCTTTTTGTTTCTAAGCGCTAGAAAAGTAAGAATTCTTTAAAAATTCATATCTCCGGTTCCCCTGAACCGATTTTAATCGTTTTTGTGTCATTTTAAAGATAAAAATATAAACTATTTTTATAAATTGGTTTTGGATTTTTAAACTGTTTCCTGTGTTTTATTTAATTACTGTTTTGTGATATTTGAATGCTTTACACTTTGTCTCCTAAGTTAAGCCTTGACGCTCGTTGCCAAGCTACCAAGGGTTGAGCTGGGATTAATTTACTGAGACCTAACTGTACCTATGTGGAGGTTAGTGGCTTGTTGCTAGGTGTAGGTACCTACCTGCCCTACCAATAACCCATTTTCCAACAACAGGCCACTCTGGGGGCCCACGATCGATGGAGCCCCCCAGCCTCCACTGGCCCTCACAAGGGGGGGTCAAAGGTCAGAGAATACTCTTTATAAAAGAGGGGGCAACATGCACCCCCTCTGTTTTCAGGATGGGCCCCTCCTGGGGCCTGTGATCACTGGGGCCACCCCGGGCCTCTACCGGCTCTCACTAGGGGGGCTAAGGTCAGGGAGAAACTTAAAGGGAGGAGGGGGCGACATGCACCCACTTCATTTCAAGAACGGTCCCTTCCTGGGGCCCGCGATTGCTGAGGGCCCCCCAGGCCTTCACTGGCCCTCCAATGACGGGGGCCAAGGTTCAGGTGCTGGCCCACAAGAGGCCAAACAAGGGAGCAGCGGTGCGGGGTAGCCTCCAGCGGGGCTTCTTCCCCGCCCGCAGTCCAACAGAGACTTATCCTAGGCTCGGTGGGGTAGGGAGAGGCTTTCATCTCCCCTGCTCGTCTTGTTCCAGCCCAGTAAGAGCCTTCTGGTACCCTGGGGGTGCTCCTCGGGGCGATCCTTGCCCCAGGGGGTACCGCTAGGAGCATGCTTGCTCCAAAGTTGATTTTGCTGCTTTCTTCGTGCCCTGGGGCACAGAAATCAGCGTCATTCCCGTGCTGCCCTCGGTACAGCCGAGGTCATGGCAGTGATGGTTTTCCCAGCAAATAAAAGCACTTTTCAAGCGCTAGAGGAATAAAAGATGCAGCGCTTTTCCGTTTCAGCGCTAAGCCTCCAAAATACAAAGTGCTTGGTCTGGCCAAATACTGAAGCACTCCTCGTGCTTCACGATGTGGCAGGGGTCAGGGGCCACTGCACCCTGCCCCTGGGGAGCAGAAATAAAGGAGCAGGCCCACAGTTGAGAGGGCCCAGCAACAGTCCAGCACACAGGATGCAAGCAGGTGGCAATTCCTTACGGTGACCAAGCAGGTCACAGGTCAGCACAGCAGCAGCTGTCCATGGCGGTTCATGGTGAGTCCTTCCAGTCTTTTGTGTCCAGTTCCAAAATGATTCCAAGAGTCTCCAAATTGTGGGGAAAACTCCCCTGTACTTATACTCAGTCCTTACAGTGTTTTACAACGGTGGGGGAAAGGAGGTTCCAACCAGTTACAACTGGTTTTGGGAGTGCCCTCTCTTTGCTCCAGCATAGGGTCCAAACATCAGTGGGGGTAAAAGACCCTATTGTGTGATGCCAGGGCACAGCCTTTACAAATGTAGGTGTGCCCCGCCTCTCCCTTCTCTCAGCCCAGGAAGACTATTCAGTATGCAGATGCACCTCTGTGACACCTCCACCCTCCCTGTGTACCGGCTGTCTGAAAAGTATGCACAAAGCCCCAACTGTCACTCTGCCCAGACGTGGATTGGAGTCAAGCTGCAAAATACCTGAGTCATAAGCACAGAGAAATGTGCACTTTCTAGAAGAGGCATTTCTCTAATAGTAATAAAAAATACACCCACACCAGCAAGTAGCATTTATTATCACCATCACAACCATACCAAACATGCCCACGCTACCCCTCATAAATCAGACAATACACCTTACACATAAGGCAGGGCTTTTCTAATGCAATCCTATGAGAAGGCAGCATTCACAGCAGTGAGACACCAAGTTAGGTTGTTTGTCACTACCAGGACAGGCCACGTAACCTTGCACATGTCCTGCCTTCTACATACATGGCACCCAGCCCATAGGGCTAGCTAGGGCGTACCTTAGGGGTGACTTACATGTAGTAAAAGGGGAGTTCTGGGCCTGGTAAGCAAATTTAGATGCCAGGTCCCTGTGTCAGAAAACTGCGTGCACAGGCCCTGCTCTAGCAGGCCTGAGACCAGTTTGAAAGTCTACTTCAGTGGGTGGTGCAGGCAGCGCTGCAGGCCCACTAGTAGTATTTAATTTACAGGCCCTGGGTATAGAGATACTACTGTACAAGGGACTTACAGGTAAATTAAATAGGCCAATTAAGTATAAGCCAATCATACCAACTTTAGATGGGAGAGCACCTGCACTTTAGCACTGGTCAGCAGTGATAAAGTGCTCAGAGTCCTAGAGCCAACAGTGACAGGTCAGAAAAAATAGGAGGCAGGAGGCAAAAAGACTGGGGATGACCCTGCATAAGGAGAAAAGTCCAACAGTGTTTAGCAGTTTGTTTTTTAAATCTTAAGGGATTGTCTGGGTAAGACTTGGTCTTTCTACTACAAGAAACAGAATACTGAAGTATTACCCTGAAATTGGCAGAGTTTGAACGAGAAAGTACAGACATTGTAAAGGCAAATAATTTGGATATCTACTATCCAAGAAGATGTCTATATCTGGAAGGCAAGTGCCTTCATGAAATTCTTCAGAGTTATAGATACAGAAGTAATGTATGTGAAAACATAGAAGAAGGTAAATATGCAGTGCTTGGATGTGATATCTGTTTAGTGAAACATGGAAAAGAAAATCTAATTAACCACTGAAAACAAAGCTTCCAAACACCTGAGAAAAGAGTACGTTTCTATTTAGCATTTCTTCAACTTTTTAAACCTTGGTTAAGTAAAATGGAATTACTTGGGGATTATGACTGCTATGAAAATTGTTTTAATGTTGTTAAAGCTAGAATTGAGTGCCCATGTTCCAAAACAACTTACAAATATTAAATGATGAGACACAAGTGGAAGAAATGCTTGCTCCTAAAGTAGCAGAGTAGCCAAAGTTCTGCATCTTCAAGTCAAGAGCCTCTTGGAAAACCTATTAATGAAAATGAAGCTGCAGTAGCAATGGGTGAAGTGGAAATAGCCATGTAAGAAGCTAGACAGGAATTTGTAGAATCAGTTAGTTGGACAACTCAACAATGAACAAAAAAACATTTATATTGAAGTAAAAGAGAAAATAGAACATGGATTGCAACATGAGAGGAAGCAATGTAATTGCTCATCATTCAAATCAATCGTACTTTATGTTAGTGGTCAGGCTCCAATTAAAGGTATTTCCAATTACCTACAGAAAACTACAGAATTAAACTTATCACGTGTTGTGACAGCACCTACTGGACTAGCTGCACATAGACTCCTGATGCTTACAGTTGAACATGAAAATAGTCTGGAATACCAGAAGTTATCTGGTGAAGCTTGTCCTGAGGTGGCTAAAGTATTGAAGAGAATGAAGCTTTTAATTACCGATGAGGTGAGGATGGTCTCCAATCTCATACTTGTCTTTGTTCACCTGAGAATGCAGCGGATACTTAAAACAGAGTACAACATCTAGTTTGGAGGAAAGCATTTGATTGTTTTTGGAGACCTACTACAACTAACTCCAGTAAAAGGACAGCCTGTTTTTAAAACTATTTCACATGAAGAGACTCAAACCCCATAGGTAAGGATTGGAAATCTTAACATTTGGCGGTAAGTTGGCGGTAACACCGCCAACAGGCTGGCGGTGTTCCGCCAGCAATTATGACCGTGGCGGAAAAGCCACGGCCATACCGCAGGCCCCTCCACTTTCCCGCCAGGTTTCCGCCTGGTGGTCATAATCCCCAGGGCAGCGGTGCAAGCACCGCTGCCCTGGGGATTATGAGTCCCCGACCGCCAGCCTGTCCGTGGCGGTAAACACCGCCATTGAAAGGCTGGCGGTAAGGGGACTTGGGGTACCCCTGGGGGCCCCGGCACTGCCCATGCACTTGGCATGGGCAGAGCAGGGGCCCCCAGGCATAGCCCCGTTGCGCCTTTCACTGCCCGAATTTCGGGCAGTGAAATGCGTGACAGGTGCTACTGCACCCGCTGCACATCAGCATTGCCGCCGGCTCTATTACGAGCCGGCAGCAATGTTGAAGTGACATTTACGCTGGGCCAGCGGACGGTAACACTGTTACCGTCCGCTGGCCCAGCGGAAATGTCATAATAGGGAGCCAGGAATACCGCCGGCAATGGCGGTATTCTGTCTCCCGCGGCCTCGGCGGTCTTTTTGCAAGACCGCCGAGGTCGTAATGACCCCCTGACTGCCACAGTAGTACCAAAAAGCACCACGGCGGTAACCGCCAACAGCCAGGCAGAAAACAATGTTCCACCCACTGTATTAAGACAGGCCTATCCTCCACCTTTTCCGGGGCGGTACCAATGACATAAAAAGCACGGTGGAAACAGAACACAGAAGTCAAACGACTCATCTCTGGAGACTCAGGGAACAACCACGATGCCATGGAGCCCGAGTTGCACATCTTCCCCATGCCTGTATACCTCTTCATACATTACGAACATCAAAGTGGGCGAAGATGACAACGGTGAGTACTGCCGCCTAGCACACAATAGAGGGGGGAGGAAAAAGAGAGTGATACACACACGCAACACGTAACACCCCCACCCCCAACACCATACACACAAACAGATGCAATAACATTACATATCTACCCCATACCCCTCAGAATGAATGCAAGGACAAAAGGAGTTGATTAAAGTGAGTGTGATAAGATAACTATAGTAGTAATATGTGCATCCAATTCAAAAGGGTATATACATATATACAAATGGAGGGACACTGCCCAGTCCTCAATGTCAGTGGGCCACTGCACATAGGCAAAGGCCCCACCTCACTCCTGCAACAACACGAAGAGAACACTGCAGGGGCATCGGGTTGAAAATACGTAGGCACCTCAGGGGGACAGGGACTTGGGGGGCACCTCAGCCGGAAAATGGTACAACACCACTGGTCCTGGAGGGGGCTACATGCCCTGTGTAATGTCCTGGGGAGTGCAAGGCCACAGTCTCTCAAGTGGGAGGTTTGCCTACTGCTTGGTCCTGGGGAGTGCAAAGCCACAGTCTCTCAAGTGGTTGGTTTGTCCACTGCTTGGTCCTGGGGAGTGCAAGGCCACAGTCTATCAAGTGGGTGGCTACTTCCACTGGTTCTGGAGGGGGCTTTGTGCTCAGTGTACTTCATCCTGGGAAGGATGCGGTGAGTGGATGGCTTCTTCCGCTGGTTCTGGAGAGGACCTTGTGCCCAGTGTGCTTCATCCTGTCACGGATGCGGTGAGTGGATGGCTTCTTCCACTAGTTCTGGAGGGGGCCTTGTGTCCAGTGTGCTTCATCCTGGCAAGGATGCGGTGAGTGGATGGCTTCTTCCACTGGTTCTGGAGGGGTCCTTGTGCCCTGTGGTGCAGCACTTGGGGAGTGCAAGGTCAGTCTCTCACCCGGGTGTCACACCTAAAGGATTTGCATGGTCCAGGACGCACTACAGCCCATGGAGGAAGGAATACAGACTGCCCGCCGGCGGTGATGGCTGCTCAGTGGGGGCAGTGGCGGGGCTGGTGTTGGGGCTGGCAGTGGTGGGGTAAGGCTCCAGACCTTCACCTGCAGCCTCGGAAGGCTGCCCACTGGGGCTGCTGCTGCTGGTGGTGGTGCAGGCAGTGGTGTCGGGAGGCTCCAGCCCTTCCCCTGCAGCCTCGGACAGCTGCCCACTGGGGCTGCTACTGCTGGTGGTGGTGCTGGTGGCAGTGCAGGCAGTGGTAGGAGGAGGCTCCAGCCCTTCCCCTGCAGCCTCAGATGGCTGAACCGCCATGGTTGGTGGTGGGGGTTCAGAATCAGTCCCAGCCCAAGGCCTCCTGTCCTTCCTGCCTGCTGGTGCAAGCCCCTTGTCCTTCCTTTTGGCAGCTAGTGGTACTTTATTGCCCTTCCCCTTGGCAGTTGGTGGTGCTTTACTTGCCCTTCCCCTTGGCAGCTGGTGGTGCCTCCTTGCCCTTTTCTTTGGCAGCTAGTTGTGCCTCCTTGCCCTTCCCTTGGCAGATGGTGGTGCCTCCTTGCCCTTCCCTTTGGCAGCTGTTGGTGCCTCCTTGCCCTTCCCTTTGGCAGCTGGTGCAGGTACACTTTCAGTGCTGATGGCTGGTTCCCTGAAGCCTCTCCCACCTGCAGTAGCTGTCGACACTACTGTGGCCGTGGACTGGGTGGCTGAGGTGCTCGCCTGGGTTCTGACCACCCTAGTCCGAAGTGAAGGACAGGGGGAGGGGTAGGGAAGAGGTAAACAGTGGAGATGAAAAGCTTCTTAGGGACATTTGGGTGGGAAAAGGGTGAAGGTTTGGGAGTGGAGAAAGAGGGTGTGGTTGTAGGAGGTGTCTGTCTGCTGATTTTGGGTGCATGGGCTTGATGCTGTTGTGAGGTGGATGGCTGTTGGGTGTCTGAGTGCTTGTGTTTGTGTACTTTGGGAGGAGGAGGCACAGACACGGTGGGAGAGGACACAGGGAACATGTGCATGGATGTGGGGTGTGAAGTGATAGGTGTGACTGTGGTGGAGGTAGTGGATGAGGATGTAGTGCATGCAGGTGTGAGTGGCGACACTACTGGGAGGGAGGTAGAGGACGAGGTGGAGGGGACACAGTGGAGGCAGTGGATGTTGGTATGCCTGCATCTGGATGGTGTTTGTGTGAGTGCCTGGGGGATGATGTGTGGTGCTTGTGTTTGCCTGAACCACTCCTGTGTGTTGTCTTGTTTGCATGCTGGTCTGCCTGTGCTTGGGATAGGTTGGGGTTGAGGGGAATGGGACTGGGTAGAGGAAGTTGGAGGGGGGAGGCTAGAAACAGGGAAAATGGCTGCCATCAGGGAGGAGGCCAGAGCCTAGATTGATCTCTGTTGGGCCGCCATGCCAGAGTGATTGCCCTCCAGGAATGCATTTGTTTGTTGCAAATGGGCTGCCTGCTCCTGGATGGCATTCACTATGGTTGACTGCCCAAAAGAGATGGATCACAGGCGATCAAGTCTCCTCACTCAGGGCAGCAGGACTATCTTGGCCTAGGCCTGAGGTGCCTGTGTCGAAGGAGATGCCCACCCTCCTGGGTGAGCGGGCATGGGAAACTCGTTGAGGGGCTGCTGGGAGGTCACTGCTGGTACCGGGGTGGCAGCTGTACCTGTATTTGGCATGGGCACAGAGGTGTCTACCACCACCAGGGAGCTTCCATCTGAGGAGGTATTACTATCAGAACTGTTCCCTCCTGTCTCCGGCGTGCTGCTCCCCTCAACCTCCATCCCAATGGTGCCTTCACCGTCAGTGGATTCGGCCTCATAGGCCCTGTGGGATGCAGCTCCCTCAATCGCCGGTGCCTCTGCTCCTCTGCCAGATGATGCTAATGCACATAAGGACAGTGTGACAATACAAAAAGTGGGGGGAGAGACAAAGGATACACTTGGTCAAAGGCTAATCCAACACCACAGTTGGCATACACAACACACCCACACACACACACAAACACAGGGAACAGCCCTACGCACTAGGCAAAGCTCTACCAGTCACAATGCCAGTCACCAGGCCACGGACATGAACACCTAACACCAATAGCAGCATACCAGGCACCCACAGGCCCCTGCCCAGTAGTGGATGCCTACTATCTTGGTAGGAGGTGGTATTCATCAGCCCCTGCCCAACATAGGACCTACCCTGCAATGTCCACCTGGACTAGGGGCATCAACAGGCCCATATCCCCCACCCAGAAACCACCCCACCACGTGCAAGTAGTATATAAGGAAACAGTACTCACCCTCTTGTGGCTTCTGTGATGCCCTCAAGTGCCCATACCGCTCCAGATAGGCCACCACCAGTACGCTGGCCCACAGGGGGGTCAGGGTTCGATGGGCACCCCTTCCTCGATGGGCCTCCACCATCTTCCTTGCCCAGCGTCTCAGGTAACCCACTGTTTGCGACAGTGGGTGCTCCGCCTGCCGTAGACCCCCAGGGTCCACACGTGCTTGGTGATGGCACGCCATATACCATGTTTCTGGTGGATGCTGACTTGCAGAAAAATAAACATAGAAAATGGCATCAGTCAGACAGTCTGGCCTGTTACACTCATGGCCCACTAAAGCCCTCACATCCCCTTGCCGACAGACATTGCCCACCATACATGAATCACGCTGCCCAGAGCCCTTCCACCAACCCCCTACACAAGGCCCTCACACACAGCACTCCATGCATTCATGCCCCTTGCACCATGCTCACAGTGTACTCACCTGTTGATCTGGAAGCCCTTACAGCATTCGGTACTGGGGTAGGACCCCAGCCACCAGTCTCTCCAACTCTGCAGCGGTGAAGGCAGGGGCCCTTTTCCCAGTGACACGAGCCATGGTCGGTTCCAGACACAGGTCACAGCAGCACCTGCAGTGTAGGTCCTCTCTTGTTGTAGGTCATGTAGCAAGTGAGTGAACAGATAGAAAATGGCAGTCACGTCCACGGCGCATACCGTCACCGCCGGCGTACATCACCATTGGCCAGTGTAACCCATAAAGCCCAATGACAACTAATGAGGAGTTGCACAGCGGTACTCGACCGCCTCCCTCAACGGCACACAACGTCAGTGGCATTACCTCATTTCCACATGCCAATCCACACAGGACAGGCGGACGCCATGTAAGGGGGGGAAGGCCATGGCACCTAACTGCATCACAGTACACATAGGCACCATTTGGGCCTATCCAACAAAATACTGTTACAGTCACAACATGCAATGCAGTGTAGTGTTTGGAAATGTGGAATACTGACCCGCTGCTCCTTGCCCCCTAGATTACAAGCACTGCGGATGAATAGGAGATGGAGACATCCCCCCGTGTACAGACCCCTGGTGGACTTGGCAACAATCGAGGACAGGCACATTATCCTCAAATATAGGCTGGACAGGGCCATAATCACAGAGCTGTGTGCCCAATTGGAGCCTGACCTGATATCTGCTATCCGTCACCCCACTGGGATCCCCCCTCTTGTGAAATTCCTATCTGTGCTCCATTTCTTGGCAAATGGCTCCTTCCAAGTGACAGTGGGCTTGGCAGCAGGAATGTCACAGCCAATGTTCTCAATAGTGCTGACCAGAGTGTTGTCTGCCCTGATTAAACACATGTGCAGCTACATTGTTTTCCTCCAGGTGTAGGATTTGACCACAGTGAAAGCTGATTTCTATGCAATGGAACATATCCCCAACATCATTGGGGCAATCAATGTTATACATATTGCATTTGTCCCCCCCCCCCCGGTGAAATGAACAGGTGTTCAGAAATCGAAAGAGCTTTCACTCCATGAATGTGCAGACAGTATGCCTGGTGGACCAGTACATTTCCTACGTCAATGCAAAATTTCTTAGGTATGTGCATGATGCGTTTATCCTGAGGAATAGCAGCATCCCATATGTGATGGCTCAACTCCAGAGGCACCGGGTGTGGCTAATAGGTGAGCCCTGGTTCCCACCCAGTGTATGTTGGTTTATGGCTATCGTATTGGGCATAAGGGTTAGTGTGTGGCTAACAGGTATTCCTCGATATTTGCAGGTGACCCTGGTTACCCCAACCTCTCATGGCTACTGACCCCTGTGAGGAATCCCAGGACAAGGGCAGAGGAATGGTAAAATGAGGCACACGGGTGAACAAGAATAATAATAGAAAGGACATTCGGGCTCCTGAAAGCCAGGTTTCGTTGCCTCCATCTAACTGGTGGATCCCTGTACTACTCACCCAAGAAGGTCTGTCACATAATCGTGGCATGCTGCATGGTGCATTACCTTGCCTTGAGACGCCAGGTGCCTTTTCTACAGGAGGATGTGGCTGGAGATGGGTGGGTGGCAGCAGTGGACCCTATGTACAGAGAAGATGAGGAGGCAGAGGATGAGGACATCAAAACAACAATTATACGACAGTACTTCCAGTGACACACAGGTAAGACACTGTAACTTCACTTTACACTGAGAGTTTTGTGTTTGACATTGTACATGGCAGGCAGATTCTCCCAATTCTATGGCCGCTTACTGTACCCTTTGGCATCTCTGTTTTCAGATATCTGTGCACCTGGTGTGTTGACTGTAGCCTACTACAGGTCAGTCCTATGTATTCATTCCTGTACAGTTGTATTGAGGTGTCTAAAGCTTGTTAAATGAATGCTTTGTTCAATCATTTGACAGACTCCATACTTGTAGTGTTTAAATGGTGTTTATTTAAGTGCTAGGAATTAGAGGAGGTAGTTGAATGGGATGGGTTGATGGTGGAGGTATGCTCCCAGGATGCTGGTGAGTGCCTCCTGGAGATTCGGCTCCCTGGGGCTGTCCTCTCCCTGTCACACAGCAATCCTCCCAGCTTCTCTGTTGTTCTGTGCCTTTGTCCCCTGAACCATGTGCCCACTGGTACTGACTCCAGGTCCCTGATCATCCGGTGTTTGTGGTGTACCCTGGGGTCTCTGTAGTGGTGGACACACTGCTGATTGACGTGTCCTGGGGACAGAGGTATGGGCCCGCTGGGTGGGTGATGTGCTGATGTTTCCTGAGGGGGGAGGCTCTGTTGTGGTATGGGACTGTGCCTGAGTAAACAACTGTCCGGAGATACCTGATGGGCCAGGTTGGTCCTCCAGATCCAGGTTTCCAGAGCTGCTGTCAACACTGTGAGTCTCTTCTGTGGGGGAACTGGATGTTGCTGGCACCTCCTCTCTGGTGACTTTGTGTTGGGGACCAGTGGGGATATAAATGCAGTGTTATTGTTTCTGCGTGTGACATCTTTTGCATGGGTGTGTTGCCCTCTATAGTTGTGATTGCACTGCCAGCTTTGCCTTGTGTGAGTGATGATTTTGTGGGCTAGGTGATTCTCTCTAATGCTTTAGTGATGGGTGTCCATGCAGGGCTGTGAGTGATGTCCATGTATTAGTAGTGCATGCTGGGCTTGGTATTGGGATGGGTGGGTTGTGATGGTGGGGTGTATGTGAGGTGGTGGAGTGATGGGGGTCAGGGTAGCGGTGGGGGTCAATGATGGCATGCAGGTAGGGGGCTTAAAAGTAGTAAAGAGTTGACTTAACAGAGTCCAGTCCTCCTGCTACTCCTGCCAGGCCCTCACCAGAATCTGGTGACGCCGCCTGCAACCGACTCCGTGATCTTCACTGGAACACGACGACCTTGGTAGACCCGATGCTGCTGCAGCCCCGCTGAAGTCTGTGACTCTGTGGAAGTCACCACACCACGTTGTGACCGACGCTGCTCGAAGTGCGCGGATTCAACTTTTCGCACAGACGCCGGGATCCCCGACTTCGCTCATCGACTTGTTTTCACTCTTCACCAAAGGTACTGTATTTGGGGGTCTACACGACTCCGTGTCCGGCACCGCTGGTGTCAGCTTTTTGGGAACGACTCCGTTACGACGCCGTGTTAACACCCCATCAAAGCATTAAGCGCTATTTCTGAGTTTAATCTTTAAAAATTCAGAACTTGACTTGTGTATTGTGCATTTTTGTTGTTTTGGTCTTGTTTTGTTTAGATAAATATTTCCTATTTTTCTAAACCTGTGTTGTGTCATTTTGTAGTGTTTTCATCAAGCTACTGTGTGTGTTGGTACAAATACTTTACACCTACCACTCTGAAGTTAAGCCTACTGCTTGTGCCAAGCTACCAAGGGGGTAAGCGGGGGTTAGCTGAGGGTGATTCTCTTTTACCCTGACTAGAGTGAGGGTCCTTGCTTGGACAGGGGGTAATCTGACTGCCAACCAAAGACCCCATTTCTAACAGTAAAGTTGTTGATGTCATTAATTCTCTTAACCGTGAAGAGGTTGAATTTTTAGCCATACGGTTTGATCAGGTAGAGGGGTTAAACAAATT